>NW_024340696.1:8676982-8824438 GCF_902729225.1 Pteropus medius
TCAATGAATTTCCAAGAATTTTACCTAAACTTATGATTGTAATTTTTTCCCAAGAATATCATTCTACAAAACAATTGCTGTATATCACTAACACTGTATTACAGGTAAACTCTGTACTTTATCTGAGAGGTTGATTTCGTTCATCTATACATGTTTAAGGGCAATCATAAAAAGTAGACAGCGTATAAAAATTAGCAGAGCTATGAAAACTGAGACCATCTGATGTTTCCATGTCTTTACTTCAAAACCAGAGGTTCTCAAACTTCTTCAGTTCGCAGTGCCCTTGGTGAATAATTTTAAATATTCCATGGAGCCTTGTGCATTTGCAGCCGCAAACTGAGGGGCCTGGGGACACAGTTTAGGAACCAAACTTAAGCCGATAATTTTTTAAAACAGTACGTTATCAGGATCTCAATATGTAAATAAAGGCAATATTTCTTATTTTATGATTTCCATATATAATAATTACTTATTAGAGTACCAATCAATGTGTGTTTATGAACGGTAATTTATAAGCACAGAAAATGGAATGTCTTATATAAAAAAAAATGTGTTTGGATGCCAGATTTTGTTTGTTTTTATTCCTATTCATTAATTTTGTTCTAACCTTTGATTCTACCATAATGCTAATTCCAAAAGAGTTTGTACACTTTTCTGGTATAATCTGTATTGTTTAAATAATGTTCACAGATGTTTAATTAGCTTCTGCAGAGCTATGTACTTATTATAAAATATTTACATTTGCTCACAAGTCCCTTAAAGCATTAAAATAAGCTAAAGAAGAGCCTGAAATAGTAAAATGTAAAAGACCCACACTGAAATGACAGATGCAAATAAACATGTTTTAAAAATATTTGTTAATCTAATTTGTTTTAAGGGAAGATGTTATTTTTTACAAGAAATATGCTTAGAATTTTCATGTGGATACTTTTAGGCATATAAAAAATAACCTAAGTCTTCAAATAACCAAACATCCATGGTCATAAAAATAAGAATTTTTCTTATATGCCAAGAGCTTTCAACTTTCCTATTTGTGAGTACCACTGTTTTATAATGACAAATTCTTTAATTTTTATTTTAGATAATTGTTTTACTTTTCCTTTCAACTAGAAAATGCTTTTAAATGACAGTTTTGTTTTAATCTAGTCTTGTTTTCAGCTGTAAATAATATGAAATAATAATATAGTGGATCACTATTGTTATGTGGGAATGGAATGACTAGCCAAAGAAACTGAGGAAGAGAAACTTTTTGAGGAAAAGCAAATACTCTGTCATCAAATCCTATAAATATGACAATTATTTAAGATTTTAGCCCAAAATTTAGCAATCATATACAGCTCAAATCCTGGGACTATTTACCATAAAAGATGTAAATAACTTTGCTACCTTTTAAAAGTTCACAAGTTAGTAATGTAAATATATATTAATTCAATCCTTGTGGTCAGGCAGCATACACCTACATATGTGTTGATTATCTTGTGATGGAAAAAATATTATAATTATGATTTTTATTTTTTATTTTTTAAATGAACATTTTCATTTTATAATTTATTTTAGAACAATTTTATTTTATAATTTTATTTTAGATTTAGTTTTACAGAAATCTTGCAAAGATATTCCTATATACTCCAAACTCAGTTTCCTCCATTATTAAATTATATCTTATATTGGTATGGTACGTTTGTTAAAAGTATCAAACAAGTATTGGTATATTATCATTAACTGAAGTCCATACTTTATTCAGATTTTCTTAGTTTTAACCTAATGTCCTTTTTCCGTCCAGGATTCCATCCAGGATACTGTATTATATTTAGTCATTATACAGTTAGAGCTCCTCTTGGCTGTGACAGTTTCTCAGACATTTTTGTTTGTTTGTTTTTGATGACCTTAAAAGTTTTGAGGGTACTGGTCATGTATTTTTGTAGAATGTCCCTCAGCTGAGTTCATTCACGGAATTCATGTTCTTCAGTTGCTCTCATGATTAGATCTGAGTTATTAGTTTGGGGAAGGAAGACCTCAGATGTAAAGTGCTAATCTTATCACATTATACCAAGGCTACATACTATCAGCATGGTTTATCATTATTGATATCAATTTTGATCACTGGCTGATGTAGTGTTTATCAGGGTTTTCCACTATAAATTTACTCTTTCCTTTTCCCTCTCCTTGTACTCTTTGAAAGGAAGTCACTAGCACAGCCCACACTAAATGAGTGGGAAGTTATGCTCCATGTCGTTGAAGAAGTGTCTATATAAATTATTTAGAATTTTTCTGCATAGGAGATTTGTTTATTATCCCTTACTTTTTCATTTGACTATTTTTATATCAGTATGAACTCATGACTATTTATTTTATACTTTGGATTATAATCCAAAACTATTTTGTTGCTCAAATTATTCCAGCTTTGGCTACTGGGAGCTCTTTCAGTTAGCTTTTTGTCCCTTTGACATGCCACCATTGTGTGTTTTTTGAACAGTTTCTTACATTTGGGCAATATAACATATTCCAGGTTTATCTTAGTCCTAGAATCTGCCACTTATCCTAGGATCTCTGATTTCTTTTATTGAATAATATAATTAGAAACCAAGATCTGAACACTAAGGAGTATTATTACTTCTAGGTGGTCTCAGCTGACAGAACAAAGAAATATATGTATATTTATGTTTATATATATAAATATTTCTGTATGCAAACATCTGTATCTATATTAGGGTGAACATGAGTTTATATACTAATGTCTCTAAACTCTAATCCATCACCACATGGATCATTCCAGCCTTCTTCCCTTGCTTGCCTGTAAACTTCACTCCAATAGTAAGAAATCTGATTCCTACCATCTGCCATTTACCTAATTGTTGAATTATTTTATATATGTAAATTATTTTTATATATGCATGTGTGTATATAATGTTTTCAGAATTGCTATTCCAGATCCCTGTGGAAATCAACTTTATCAGTAGAATGTGTCTACATGCAATTCCCTTTGCATTTAGTTTTACTAACTTCACTCATTTCCAGTTATTTAGATCTGATCTGCATCATATCTTCCCACCTACTTCAATGAGGATGTTCATATGCTTGTAAAATACAGATGATTCTTTTGTCAGAGTCTGCATTACATCCTGGAATCCCCCAACTTCCTAATTTTTTTTTAAATTTGCATACATAAAGGTGTACTCCTTTTGCTGTAAAGTTCTATGGATGCTTATATCAAATTTAGCATCCAATTTATTTTTGTATTTCAATTTGTTTCACAGCACTGAAATGACTGGTTCACACACAAAATAGTTGCAAATAGTAATAGTTTTAAGATAGCTTTCCTGCAATTTCAGGACGCTTTTCAACAAAAATCCGAACATTTGAAAAAGAAATAAAATTATTTCAAAGTTGAATCACTAATAATATGGAACAACTGCTTGAATTTTTAATCATAAATGTTAAAGTTAGATCCAAAAAACTTAGAACTCACAAAAAGCAATGAAACTAACTTACATGCTGATAGCTGTACACAGTATAGTAGGTATTAAATTAATTCTAGTTAAATGAGAAATGAATAGGTTAGACCTAGGAACTACATTCATTAATGCTATAAGCATACTATATAGATTAAGTTGTTTGAAGTGACACAGTACGGAGGAAGTTAATTTTAGACTGTGATAAGCACTTTTACTATGTAAATTTACCTGGCATTGAACTGAGCGCATACATGGATACTAAAAGATAAAGCTTTTTATAAGGTTTTTTTTCATGCTGAGCTCAAATTATTTTTAAGGTCATGTTATTAGCACTGCAACCTTCTAGTCAATGGCATATTTGAAAGAAATTCAAATATGAAAAGCAAAGAACATATGAAAAAGTACATATGAAAAGCAAAGGGCTAATTCCCTTAATACGTAGAGTTTTATGAACAAACAAGAAAAAATATTAATAACCTAATAGAAATGTACAAAGAATATGTACAAAAAGTGAAATTTTAAAATGGCTTTTAGAGATATAAAAAGTGTTCAACATCATTTATAATAAGAGAAATGCAAAATAAAACTCAGTGCGATTGCTTACCTTTACACTGATAAAAACTAAAAGCAAGGCTATATCATCAGTGGGTAGGGGAAACAGGCACTCTCATATACTGTTGCCTTGGGAAAGAAATACGATAATATCTATAACAATTTGATTCTTTCTCAGTTAGCAGTTCTACTTCTGGTAATACTACACAAGACCCCAACAGGTGCATACAGTAATATTCATTCAAACTTTTTTTATAATAGCCAAAGATTGTATATAAATCAACTGTTTATATCTAGAGGACTGGTTAAATAAATTACGATACATCCATGCACTACAAGGCAGATATGTACGGCACAAAATGTTTCTCCAAATACATTATTAACCAAAAAAAGGTACCACAGAATGTAAATAACATGCTACAATTAGTGGAGAAAGAAAAGTAAGAGTTCTAGGCGGAAGAGAAATGGAGGAACAGAAGAAGAAAGGTGATATATGCTTGTAAGCTTGCTTATCGGTGAAACGTATCTAGAAGACATCCGAGAAACTAATAAAAGTGGTTGCTTTAGGGGGTTGGGAAAAAGGTTCATTTCTTTTCTCAGTATACTCTTTTGTAGTATTTGATTGTTTCTTACCTAGTGTATGCATTACTTTTTTTACCTGAAAAACTAGTTCTTAAAAAGATTAAGAAATATTACTCACGAATAAATGGCTGTATATGTGAATTAACTACTTCCTATGAGTTCAATCAGAAAAGTTAAAACAAACAAACAAACAAACACCTCAGTTTAGTATAGTCAGGAAATTAACTTACTTAAGCTATTGTGTAATGTCCAAAACTAGGGAACAAGGGTGAGGTCAGCAGAGAAAATGTCCCATCCTGGGGTAGTGAAGAGTTTGGGGTGTTTTGGGAAAAGGGAATAAGGCCAGTGTTGCTGAGGCACGTGGAGTAAAGAGGAAAACGCCATGTGGTAAAGCTAGGGGAACGCAGCCTCAACAGGAAATAAGTCGTGTTGAGGCCATGTTATTCATCTTATTTTAGGCACATGAACTCACAAGTGCCAGAAACATACCAGTGTTAGGTACTGTTTTTTAGTGAATCACTCACAGATCCTTGAGAAGAATCTCCAGTTCTAGGCATCACAGAATATATAGTACAGTGGGTACTAAAAGAATGTTCATTAAATAGGAAATAAATTTCTTCCCAGTCAATATACTTATTACTACAATAACAGACACCATACATGTTAAGTTTTAGTGACATAATTTCTGTCAAAAACTAAAGTGTATGAAAACCAGAACTAGCCTAGTCTGTCAAGGGTTCTCAGATTACTGTCAGTTCCTACTCAGAGCCCCACGTCCTCCTCCTTTTTCCAAGTCAAAAAAGTTAGTTTTTCCCTCAGATACACCCTGACTTGTTTCTGAATACTTAAACATCCTTGAAGAATTCCATCCAACCTTCAACAAAGAAATTCTAATGTCGAATCAGAGACAACTTGGTCTCAGTAAGCATCTGAAAAGCATATTGGAGGCGATGAGAGAGGCTAAATGGCCAGAATGCCCATTTCGATGTTTTCTGTGGGCAGAAACCAGCAGGGACAAGGCAGAGAGAGGGAACTATCAGATTTTCCAGTTGGAAACTAAATCGATGTGCCACCAGCTGATGGCGGGCCTCTCTACTCAGATCATAGACTATTTCCAGCTTTTATTGTAAGCTAGTTATCACAGATTGCTCATTGGTGTATTTTGAAGATCTCTGCAAGTAGCAGAAGCCTCAGATTCCCTTAGGAAACATTTTCTCATAAGTAACTGTCAGAGAGGGAGAACATTGTCTCCACATCACAGGCATAATCAACTTTTTTTTCACAATTACACTTTCTGATATTTCTACTGAAGCATTATTTGCAAAAATGCTGTCAAACTGTCAGGATTTTGTGGTAGCTTTTATTTTTTTAGTCAAAAAGCAACATCTCTGCTAAAGTTGGTATTTGCCAATGTTGATAGTCAGGACTTTGTTGAGAAACAAGTTTCCACGGGTTTCTCTAGCATTTCTGCATGTCTTATGCGAAGAGACACTGAAAGCTTTTGTTCTGGACTATCTTTTCATGGATGTTTGTACAGTGAACAGCCTTGAAAGACAGATGTAGTATCTCCCTCTGGAGCAAAGATTTGTTTCCCGAACAGGATAATAAAGATAATATATCTATCTCCCCTCCCCCACTCCTCACCCCAGCCTTCTCCTCCCCCCACCCCACATCCCAACAAAGGCTGGGCAAGTTTTCTAGCAAAATACCTTATAAGATTAGAGATTTTCTAATTTCGGGGTTCCCCAACTGTGATGCAAGCTTACTACCTCGACAGTATCTACCTGTGCCACTCTGCATTGCCCCCATCAGACTCGAGGAAAAGGAGAACCAATGTGAACATGAAGCTCATGACACTTGCTGTCTTATATCTCTAGCCCAGCATCCATGAAGCTGTGGTAGTCTAATTTGCTAGTTTGCAAATAGGGTAGAAATATCAGACCTTTCACAGTTCTTGACAAACTTCAATGTGATTCATCACAAGACCTTCCATAATTTTCTGGTTTTTAAAATGTTTCTAAATCTTGATTTTAATTAATGATCAAAGCTAATTAGTTGGGATATTTCATTTAAGGACAAGAAGCATAATTTAACATCAAATTTTAGTATATTTTGGGGTATTTGAAATCATATTAAAAACCAGATAAAATAGAAGTGGACTTATTGGTTTTATTTGTAGATTGGATATATTTATTTATTCATCCAACGGCTTTGTTTTAAAATAATTTAATATATAAAAAATGAATATAAGTTTAATATAAAATGAGAAATAAGTTAAAAAGGAATATTAAAAATAAGGAAAATGACTTTTCTTCTGTATCACTTATCACATCTTCAGTTAACTGTGTGTGCTATTGTTTGCCTCATGTCTCACTCCCTGACAGACTCTAAGCTTCATGAGAGTAGAAACTATGTTTGTCTTGTTCACTGTGAAAGATGCCTGACACATAGTAGATTCTTAATACATGTTTTTTTCCAACTAAAGTATAAAATAAAGAGGATGGAGAGAGAGGGAGAGAGAAAGGCAAGAAATATGGTTAGCCTATGTGACTTTTTCACTAACACAACCCTGATCATTGTGCCTGGTTCAAACAGTGAATTTCCCAGCCTCCTTTGCAAATAGGCATGGCCATTGATATATAAATACAAATCGTAGGACTTCCAAGAAAACTCTTTACACTGTACGACACTTTCTCCTTCTTGATTCTCTGAATAACATGCTGACTAGAGGTTGAGTAGTTGTCCTTGGACCATGAGAGGAAAGCTAGAGAATCTGGGACTCAACTCTGACATCCTTGAGCTTGTGAACTAATGCCGGCAACTGTCTCCCACCAGACTTCTCATCTAATGATTTAAGCCACGGTTAAGCAGGTTGTCTGTGATTTTGCAGTCAAATCTAATACTAATTAATACAGTCCATGAAATGCATGTCATGAATTTTTTTAAGTGGAACTCATAAACTACTATATTTCACTCCATTATTGTTAAAAATAAGGGGGGGGGCGGTTAAAAAAGGAGACACAAATTTTTTGAGGCATAAGTCTAGGAAAAATTATTGGATATCCAAACAAACAATCAGCATAAAATAACTCATATCATAAGTCAATGAGATTTCAAAATCACCAAAAAATCATTAGTCTTAAATGTTGACTTGTTGAAAGTTAAAAGTTAGTTTTTCAGAAAATATGTTTTAATACTCCAGACATCACCCTTAAAAAGTTTCATAGAGCAACCTTTCATTTGTCATGGATTTGCCACTTAATTTCTTGGACTTTTCTTTTTTCTCATCCTTTAGATTTGACCAGTCAGCAAGCCTTTGTAAAAATTCTCAGATTACACCTTTCCTTTCTATTTCCAGAAAAAAGCACCCTAGGCTAGGCTTCAATCTTCTAATCCATAATTACTATAATTGCTTTCTAAATGGTCTTTCCAACTCTCCCTTCTCATCCATCTATCTCATCTCATCTCATCTCATCTCATCTCATCTCATCTCATCTCATCTCATCTCATCTCATCTCATAGCCTTCCATGTCATTATGTCATTCTCTGCCCATACAGTACTGACCATAGACCCTTTAACCACACTTACTTTACTCTTGTATGTTTTAGCTTCTACCAAATGGTAATATCATGAGAAGACGCCATGCCCATATTTTTCCACAGTTCTCAATCCTGTTTTCCCATTAGAACCATCTGGAAAGTTTTTTAAAAATACCAATGTCCCAGACAAACTCCTAAAGATTCTAATTCACTTAATCTGGGTGAGGCCCAGGAAATCATATATTTTTAAATCCCCACCCGCCACCACCAATCATTGCTAGAGACACAATAGTGAACAAACAGATAGAATCATTCTTATGCTCGAGTCACTTCATGCCTTTATTCAAGCCATGCCCTGGGTATATGTACACTCATATACACACACATGAAAACACACTTACACCTCCCACCAAATGTAACTTACCCATCCTTTGAGTTTGAAATCAAGTCCCACTTCCTTCGTGAATCATTCTTTGATGACAACTATCAACATTGATCTCCCTTTCCTCTAATTCCATTTGATGCACCCAACCAGCCCCAATCTCTTTAAGCTCCTTTGGTTGTTATTTTTTCTGTAACACACAATTAGCACCTCACTATATGCTGTCAAGCTGTTCATCTGTAAAATAAGCACAATGGCCTAGTTGACCTCAAAAGTCATTTCCTTTGACACTAACAATCTATGAATTTATGATTTGTCTGTACTGCTCAATTTAGCATTCATTGCAGATGCTGTTTCCCACTGATTATTTGATATTTGTATATTTTCTTTTTCTCACTAAAGTACAGGTCCTTTAAAGGAACATGGTTTTATATGTCCATGGTATATTCCTACCCTCGGCACAACGCTAGATGCTTAAACGTACACTGACTAATATATTAAACTAGACTTGATGGAGTATCAAAAATGGAGATGAGTGAAGGCAAATCCTTTGAGGAAGCAGTTTTCTATAAATTAGGAGAATGGGCTTTGGAGACAGATTAACTGAGTTATTCACCCAGCTCTTACATTTACCAACTACGTAGAAATATTTATTGAGAGAATTACTTAACATCACTATGTCTCAGTTTTCTCAATTGTGAAAATGAATTAAAAACAGAACCTACTCATAACACAGTGCCTGGCATGTAATAAGCATTTAATAAATGTTAATTATTATTGATTAGATAAAGGCAATGAAATAATTGAAGAATCAAAGAATAAAATGAGCGTTTTGATGACTGAGGAGACTGGAGGTATAGATTCAGACAAGTTTAATAAGTGAATTAATATAAAGTGGCAGTTCAAATAAAATTGAGCACCTACTCAGAAGACGATCCTTACCTCAGGCTCTGTGGCCTATATGGCAGCCAGAGAATCAGGCCAGAGAATGACTCACACATTCCCTTGTCCCACTTTCCCTCTTTGTCATCACCCGCACTGAAAAGGGCAGACAAATTATTCATTCATTCATTCATCTATTCATTCAACAAATATTTATTATTATTTGCAAGATACTGTACTAGGTACTGAATTATAAAAAGTAAGTTTTGCTTTTATGAGTTTGTGGTGTAGTAAAAGAGATAAAGCATGTATATAAACAAAGCAGAAAATACAAGGCAGAAAGCTGTACTTGACCTAAGAGATGCATATGTAAATCATTGAAGAAGTTTAGAGGAGGGAGAAATAAGGGAAGACTTTAGGGAAGGGGTTGCAATCAAATCGGGCCTTGGAGAGATTTGGGTCAAGGAACATTCTTTCCTTCCCCGAGCATAAGCGGCAGAAGTTAAGGCCCAAAGAAGGAAATGTGGAACACATTACGTTGATGCTGAAGACTCTCAAGGCAGGGGTCAAGGGTAGGTAGTAGGCAATAAGGGTCAAAGTCATCATTGCTTCCAGATTTAGTTAGGGCATTTGGACCTTCTATTTTCTAACCTGCTTGGCAAAACCTATATCTTATTTTAAAAGAATAATAATATTCTTCAAATAAAACATCTTAAGTTCTATTCACTTGGAGACAATAACAATAACAAATTTATATTTCATATCCTGTAATCTGATGTTCCAGTCACCTCAACCATAGAACAGCACCAATTCCCGAAAGGCATATGCACTTCACAACGAAAGATTTCTGTTGCCTACTTTCTACCTATTTGGACATATTGGAATCAAAGCCTCAATAGTTGAGCTTAGAGAAGACAAGGTGAAAAAAATCAGCATCCTGACAGATGGTACTACACCTGAATCTTTATAGTACCAATCCATGAGAAAAGACCACTGGATCCATCACTGGAACAGGAGTAGGTAAACTTTTCCTTTAAAGGGCCGGATAATAAATGTTTTCAATTTTGCTGGCCATACTGCTTCTGTTGCAACTACTCGATTCTGGTGTTATAAAGTGAAAGCCATCATAGACGATATATAAACGAATGAACATGGCTGTGTTTCTGTAAAATTTTATTTACAAAACAGGTTGCAGGCCCGATTTGGCCCATGAGCTATAGTCTGATAATCCTTAGTTTATAACAACTAAGATTCATTTCTCTCTCAACCTACATGTCCATTACAGATTGACTAGTTACATCATACCTCTTCACTCTAGTACCCAAAATGACAGAGCAGCACTATATCCATCCATCACAGTGGCAAAGGAGAAGAAAGTTCTGGAGGTTCCCCAACAGGAAATAAATGCTCCATCCTAGAAGTAACAACCATTATTTCTATTTACAACTTAATGGCCAGAACTAGTCATATGGCTCACCCAATCATCAGAGGCTTCCTAGTAAAATCATATGATGTCTGAAAGATAGAGAGCCTGAAATGTTTGGCAAGGAGCATTTGTGACTGCCAGAACCTAGTTTAAATCAAAGACTGTTTTAGGAAAAGTTTCCTTTCATTCAAACAAATTTCATGTGTATAGCACTGACAAATTGTAGCCCATCAAGGTAAACTTATAGACATTTCAACTGATCTAATAATCATTCTAGATAGACATAGTTGAAAGACTCATGATCTCTCAAAAGATTTATTCTTCTGTGAGAAATTCACTTGGCATATTTCACTTTATATAATACATTAAGAAAGAGTAATTGATAAAAGAGAAAACAAATGATTGAATAAAAAAACTGATGGTCAGAGTGACAGATTTTCATCATGTAAAAGGTGCAAAATAGCTTAGATATATATAATTATAGATCTTATCATGCTTCTTAATAATAATTTTGAAAAATTATATATTTTCTCTATCATCTAAACTTCAGATACAAGATGATACCTTCTAAAATCAACCAGATTTTTTTCCTATTATCTTTTGAAAAAAGTAATTATTAGCTTTGGTCTAAGAATTCTAAGATTATTTTAATTGTAAGGATAGACGGTAGGCATTATATGTTAATTTTTTAAAGAACTAGAGACATTTACTGGAAATGCCATTTATGTTAAACTAATGAGATTAAATTGAAAATAAATTTTCCATCCACATTATTGCCTACCTACTGATATTAATATAAAGAAGTCCATAAACTTGTAGTTACAAAAAAAGGTTTACCCACTTACACATACTAATAACAAGTTAGAAAATTCCAAAGACATGATGCACATGTAAATAGAATCATAGACTCTTAAAAACTGGAAGAGACCTGAGAAGTAATTAGTCCAACTTTCTATACTACTCAATTCTCAAAAGAAAAAAATAAGTGAACATGAAAATTATACATCAATGCCTGAAGGATAAAGGCTGATTTACTTTCAAAATCACATTGATAGTACAATATAATTTTAAATTTGGAAAAAAATCATTTGTTTCTACAATAAAAACTACAGAAAGTAATTTAACTTTGGTAAGGGAGATATGAAGATAATAAAACGAGGAAGAATTTGAAGTGAGCCCAATAATTAACTCAGTGTATGATATTGCATCACCTGATGCCCATTCAGATAGGTACATTACAATTAGGGATATTATTTACACTACATTTGATAAAATAAGAGTTTCACATTTTGTGGTAAGTATAGAAAATCAAAGCTGATTCTTTACTTACTGCAATACAATATTCAAAAAAGAATTTCAAATCCTCCTAAAAATAAAAAAGAATTTCAAACCCTCCAATAATTATTTCTGTGACATCCTCCATTTTACTGAATTAAAGTTTATTCTGTCTCTAGACTTTATTAAATCAGAGGGTTTCCAATATGGCTTCAGGTACCATTTCAGTTGGCAGACAGTAGGCCACTAGTGTAGATGTACAAAAAACAAACAAGAATCTAGCTTACTGAGGAAAAGACTTATTCGGTACTTGGAATAGCTTCACTTCTTGACAACTGCCATTAACCTTGTCTAAAATATGAAATTACTATAATCAATTCTACAAGAGTTCCCCACACTTATCTACACACACACATACACACACCTTTTTAAGGTGAAGGTGAAAGCAAACAACAACAACAACAACAAAAGCTTTCATCAAGTTAGGGCATACATATTCTTCAAAGGAAGACTCAGTCTCATTAATGTGCTGTCTATATAAATATGCTTTCAAATGGCATTATGTGGCCTTCTTTATCTGAATAACACATAATTCACAAATTTATAGATGTTATTTTTTAAATAGATTTGAGATTTTTTTTACTCTCCAAAATGTAATTTTTTTGTGTTTTGCCAGTTTAGAGAACTCTGAAACTCACATAGCCACAAAAATTGAGAACTTCTTGTGTGAGATAGCCTTTTGAATCACGAGGCATATAAAAGACTCCCACCGCTGGAGAAAGTCTCAAGGATTCTTACCTACTAGTGTTTCCCAAAACTACTTGGAGAGGAAAATGGGGAAAATAAGTTGCAAGATAGCTATTTGATGGCTGAAGTTGTCAAATTTTAAGTATCATTAAAGAGCATACGTAGCTCTTTTGGGCTGTTACATGTGATCAAAGAAATTGTACTTAGATTGGTGTTTTGTCACTAAAAACTAGGCCATTTTATCAAGACAGGAAGACAATCACAATAGCAGTTATCTTTCAGGTTATAAAAAATTCATTCATTTTCTTAAGAAATATGGGTTATCAATTAAATGCAGGTACTAACCTATGTGCTGGGAACACAGTGGTCTCTGTAATGAATATTTTTTTATTTTTTCTTTCTTTTTCTTCTTTATAAAAAAAATTTTTTTATTAAAAATTCTTTTTAAAGAGAAAGTATCCAATACCCCAGCTCCCTTTCAATTTAGGGGTAATTTAGGACACATTTCCCACTGAACATACTATCGGTTGGGAGGGGGGCTGTGCTCTGTCTCCCCTCTTGGAAGCCGAGGAGCAGGATGCTTCTTGGAAGTACAGGGTGTAGACACATAGTGTGATTCAGTCTCTCTGATACTGCCTCCCACCTCAGACATTCCATCGGGAGTGAGTGATGTAAAGACACAAAGAGCCTCTGTTGCCCCAGTGGTTTCTGCCCATTTGCCAAGCCTCCATCTTTTGTTGATTCTCTATCATTCCAACACTTTCCCTGTTTTATTTTGATTAAGGTAGCAAATTGAATTTTTTGTCTTATAATCAGGAACTCTGATTAATGCAGTGTCTATGAAGCAAATAAACAAGTGCTGAAATTGCATTGAAGATGTATAGTGAGAATCAGTGAAGAAATTCCGAGTTTTTAAATGTTGTGCCTCATTCACCACCAAGCACTAGCTTCCAAAACTCTGCTTAGCAATCTGCAAGAAGATTTTAGACTCATTGTCAAGGCAGTCAATTGTGTGGAAAATAAAATAACAATATGTCAAAACCTGGTTATCTGCCTTGCTTAAAGAATTGGATGCCAATCATAAAGTTATGTTCCACACTGAGTTTTATTGGTTGTCAAAGGGATAGGAGCTCTGCTGGATTTATAAAATGGAGATTAGAGGTGCTACACAAAGACCAGTTGCTTCAAAAACTCATCATCTTGAAAGAGTTTGGAATGTTTAGCAGGTAATCTGGGGTTGTTAATATGCTGAACCTGAAACTTCAAGGGACAAGCATCAATATCATTGCTCATTTCAGTATAATATCAAATATTTTAAGCCACACAACAACTATGGATATAGAACATTGGTGCTAAAATGCCCTTCACTTTCTCATTTGGATGATGCTCTCATTTACGTCCTCGCTGGCTTCCCTGCTTCCACTCCTGCATTCATTCTTCCCAAAGAAGCTAGGTTGATCTTCCTGAAATATAAATCTGCTCACTTAGCTCCCCTGGTTAAGGTGCTATAAAGACTAATGCCACACTTACCATAAAATCACAACTCCTCCAGCCTCATATGACCTTGCCCCTGCCTGTTCTCAGAGCTCAGACCCCTCCACTCTCCCTTACTCACCCAGCCATACTTTCTTTCTTGTTTCTCCCCCAAACACCTTACATTCATTCTACCTGGGATCTTTTGCATTGCTGCTCTCTATTTCTGAAGTGTGGCTAGATTATATTTGTCATTCAAATCTTGACTGAAATGTCACCTCCTCAGAGAAGCCCTCCTTGACCAGCCACCCAGTTACACATAACTTAACTGTACTTGGTTCAGTTTCTGTCCCACCATAGACACACGAGGCCCATCTGTCTCTATTCCTTGCTACCCTGGCTCTTCAGCTACTAGCCTTACTTCCCTGTCAGAATGGCCTTAGTGACCAATCATAACTCGTTCCTCTAGTTATGAATTCCTGACCACTGCCACCAGTGTAGCCTTCAGAGGCCAAAAAACCCCACAGACACTGCCAACTAACAAAAATAGACAACCACGCTCGCCTACTGGCTGGCCCAGATTCTGAATCTGGCTTTGACAAAGGCTGCCTAGAGGAATTTGTAGGGCAGTTAGCAGAGTTAGCAGAGACTGGAGGTGGCAAGAAAGTAGTTGATCAATTAATCAGCCTTATTCCCCCACCCTTCTAAATACTGCTCTGATGGGTGGAAACTTCATGCAGCCTTTCTGGAAACATCCTGCGAGACAAGTATCCAATTATGTTTGTTGCAAACCTGTGGCCAGTTTTGTATTTCCTTTCTTTGAATTGGCCCTCCCTCCTTCTCTCTCTTCCCTCTTTCCCTCATTCTTGCTTCCCTGGAATTGTACCCCCAATAAAGCAATACCATGCAAACTTTTATCTCAGGCTCTGTTTTCTTAGGAGCCCAAGGTAAATCAGTAACACTATTTCAATTCCTTCCTTGATATGTTCTTGTTAACACTTTGTTTATAAGCCTATTCTCTACCTCTAGCTTCCCTGAGCCATGGTCCCCTCACCCCAACATACCTAGGATATGAAAGTTTGAACTTGTTTGACTACAGACATTGTATCTGTTCTGTTCACTTGTTCATGGCTTTGAACAATGTCTGACACATAATAGGTGCTTAATAAATATTTGTTGAATGGATAAAAAGCACAACAGCACCGTATCTAATGCCAGCTGTGTGCCAATCTAACTGTAGAAACAGTTACAGATTCAGTGGGACTATATGTGTCTTGTTGACTGCTGTATCCTGAAGGCTTAGCACAGTCCTGGGACACAGCTTCTCTCAAAAAATATGTTTGACTTATTAATGAATTGAAAAGCACTGGCAAGATTAATACTAGAAATTATTAGCAAGAACAGGAATCTCTCAAAGCTCCTAGTCACAATCTTCTGAGAGCAGGTCAAAGAAAGTAGACATAAATATGTAGCAAAATAAAAAAGCAAAAAAAATTAATCAGAACTTCATGAAGAAAATTATTATATAGGTTAAAAATACACACTGACAAATGTTTCTTCATTAGAAGGTCAAAAAAGAAATCAAAGACAATGGATAAATGGCCATGAACTTCATATAGAACCACAAAATAAAGGTGACTTTTTAAAATTAAAATTAAAGTCCCACACTAATCAGAAAATCAAAATGCACAATTACTGTCTTTCACAAAGTTAGTTGGAAAAAAATCAGCTATATCACTCTAAACTCTGCTTTTGCCGGTTACACAATCTCTTCCCGTGTTTCCATCTTCACATCCTCTTCTGTGACTCTGAAGCTCCTGCTTCCTCTTATAAGGACTCTTGGAATTACATTGGGGCCACCGAGATAATACAGGATAATCTCTCCATCTCAAGTTCCTTAAATAAATCACATCCGCAAAATCCCTTT
The DNA here is from genome assembly GCF_902729225.1 of Pteropus medius. Taxonomy (NCBI): domain Eukaryota; kingdom Metazoa; phylum Chordata; class Mammalia; order Chiroptera; family Pteropodidae; genus Pteropus; species Pteropus medius. The sequence goes on from NW_024340696.1 coordinate 8,693,224, forward strand.
TGCCACATAAGGTTATATATTCACAAATTGCAGGGATTTTGTGTGAACATGTTTGAGAGGCCATTATTCAGCCATTAGGCATTTACCAAAACTGACCAAAATAATCAGTGATCATGAAGGGCTTTTGTTGGTATTACTCCTAGGTAATCCTGTAAATATGGTGACCAGTAAAACGAAATAGTTGCAAATATTGAACCACTTATTTTAAGAGTATATCCTACCAAGTTAGTATATAAGAATATCGTGTGGATCACTTATCTAATTTGGTGAAGAGAGTACATATTTTATCCCATGTGTCAGCTAAGAATGTCATTTTAAGAAGAGTTAGCATTCCCTGAAGACCTGTATTATGAGCTAGTTCCTTCCGTGCAAAGTGATTAACATATTATATTATCTAATCTTCCAACCAAAAAGGTTAGTTACATTATTTCTATTTATAGATAAAGAAACTGAGGCTCAGGGAAGATAAAATATAACTTGTTCAATGTCACATAATTATTAAATGGCAGAGCAAGGATTTGGACCCAGATGTGACACTGAAAATCCTCTGCTTTCTCCTCTGTGCTTTTTACTTCTAATGTGAGTGTCTTACCTACAGATCAACATGATACCTATGTCAGTCAGTAACTCTAATTCTTTTTTCTTTCATAGCAGGAAATACTGGTAATTGCCTTATAAGTTGTATGTTCTGTTTGAGGACAAAGATATTTGATTTTATTAAATGAGTGGGCTTATGGGAACTCCTGGGAAGAAAAGAAACTCTAGAGACCTTTACTCCATGAGGAAATGATAAGAGTTATAACAACGCCAAACAAAAGTGTAATCTGTCCCATTCTTATCCTTTGTATTTTTTAGCATCACTCCATGTTTTAAGCAAAGAGTACAATCAGGAACAAAATATTGAAAGTGTTCAACATACGAAACTTGATAGCAAAAGCAAAGTGGTAGCAGTGAATATTCAAGTTCATACTAATTGATCAATTTATACATGTAACCAATGGGCAGAATAATGTTTAACTCAATTTATATACCCTAATTTAAGCAGTTCCCAATTAATGGGCATTTAGGTTGTTTCCAAATTGGAATTACGTACATTGCTATAATGAATGACATTGAACATTCAGCTTCAAATATTGTTAATATAAATCCTCATTTTGATACATAGTGCCAAATTACCCTCCAAAAAATTTGCCCTGATTTACACTACCACTAAGAATATATGGAAATATCTATTTTACTTACATTCTCATCAGCTCTAGATGTGAGCAAACTTTTTAATCATTATCATATTGTTAGGTGAAAACTCATATTATGTTTTGATTCTTATTTTTTTTAAGTTATCTGTAAGTTCAATTAGCATTATGTAATATTTTCATGGCCATTTGTATTTCTTTTTTCTGTCAATTTACTATTTATATCCTTGGCCTGTTGTTCTACTGTCCATCTATTTCTTATTGACTTGAAAAGGCTCTGCATATTCAGAAATTAGGCCTTTGTTGTGTGTGTTGAAAAAGCAAGACATCAAAGAATATATATTGTATCTTTCCATTTACATGTCTATAGTCTGTCATTTGGCTTTCATTTTTTTCTTACTTTAATGATAAATTTTACTAAGTTTTTTTTTTTATTACAATCAGATATTATCAAGGAAGAAAGAATGTTTTAGAGGTCCACAGACAATGTCAAAAGGTATGGAAATGATGGTATAGGTAGATACTGTGAACTCTAAAAAAGAAATGTTGATTGATGGTGGTACAAGGTCAAGGTCAATGGGTAAACTCTATGGTGTTTATCAGTCCTCTTCCCGTAGTGAGTATGGGGGTGTGGGTAGATAAAACTCAAACGGAGGTCTTGAGGAAAAGAGTAATGTCTGTGGAGGGTTAGGTTTAAATTGCGGCAAAGAGGTGAAGGCATGAAAGATGGATAGGGTTAACAGTTTCCTCCAGTATAGTATGTCTTCTCAGGGTATTGAGAAATCACCATATTCATTCTCATCGCTATGCCTTTGCTTGACCATACATTTTCCTTCATCTAACATGCCCCTTTCACTCCATTCCAGCTGTACAATATATGCTACTGTAAATAAGCATACATTGTACATAAGCAGGGATATATTTTAAACTTCATCGTATCTCTTGGCATGACCAGCACATGGTAGGTCTTCTGTAAGTAGACAGGCTTCTCTAAATAGGTACATGATACAATTTGACCACACGAATGAAAAACTAGGGAACCAAACCTTCCTTTTCCTAATTCAGCCAATCACAAAATCCCACCAAAGTCCTTCAGATCCTTCCCTGTCTCATATATCTTCACTCTCACTATCTTAATTCAGATCCTCATCACTTCTCACCTAGATTATTGCAATAGCCTTTTGACTATTCTTTTTACTTCCAAAATTAGCCTACTCTGATTTATCCCTTCCTGTATTGACAATATTCCTAAATCTTTGATTTTAATCTTTTCACTTTCTAATTAAAGCCATTTATGGGAAAACTCTGAATGACACAAAAGGATTTATTGGTCCAGTGACTGTTCGCCTTTCCAGCTACGTGTCCCACTTATCATCTTTCTCCGCTGAACTATGTTTCAACTATTAATTCAACTGTACCAGTTCTATACTTAGAGGTGCCCATATGCTCCACTGCTTTACTGGGCTATTATTCCTTGGCATAAGCTATTTCTCTGGCAAGAATGTCCTCCCATCTTTCCTAAGTCCTAGTCACATTTTGCAATTGCTTAAACATCGTATCTTCTAGTAAGCCTCCCCTGACATGTATGTATGTACATGTACACACAAGGAAAATGCATCTCTTTCTACTTTGTGATATTATAGCACCTTTCAGGTTCTGTATTATAGAGATTGTTACATCATATTGAATGTATTGATTTATAGCACTTCCTCAACTAAACCATAACCTTCTCAGGCCAGCACCCAAAACTTCTATTTTTGTATATTTCACTCCTGACATTCTGACTACCTGGTACCCACTGAGGTATCAGTAAATGTTTATTGAATAAATAAATGCATAAATATTTGTCAGTTGAATGACCCCCTCACCTTTCTACCAATCTTTCTACTATATGGCAATAGAATTCTGAAAGCGAACTCCTCTTCTTGCTTTGTGCCAGTTTATTAGTTGGCATGGTCAGTTATAGCAATGAGAAAGAGAATACAAGAGAACGATCCTGTTTGCACCAAAACTCTGTCATAGTCTGGCATACTCATTTCCACTCCAGTAAGCACCTCAAACTAGACAATAAAATGCTATATCTGAGCTCGCAAGGGTATTTTAAAGCCTTGCCAGAGGTTCAGAAGTGTTTGTGGGGAAGTTGTGATGGCTGAAAAATATTAACAACAGAAAGCTATTTTGAGTATTCCATAGATAAGGTTAAGGGGCATGAAATTTTCTAGCCACTCAATACATCTCAGGGTCACAGGCTCCACAGAGTAGAATCAAAGTACTAAACAAGGTGAGGGCATGCTCTATCTAAGTGTTTGGGTCACAAGTAAGTGGTATGACATGACTCCATATATTTTGAAAGTGATACTGATAAAGTGCTATTCAAATTTCCGGTTGTAAGACCAGAATGATAGGGTTCCTAGGCCTCTGATCAGTAAAAATTGACCATAAGCACCTGAGGGTAGGGACTTGTCTGTTTGTCAGTGAATAGCTTTCTAGGCCTAAGAAAAAGAAATAAAATCTGAAGGTTAATAGAAAGTTAGAAAATTATCTCATTATTATTTTTTTAAATATGTTGTTCACAGTGGATGCAGTTCTCCTTTGTGCACTAAATCCTCTTAATACACTCTTTTAATATTCCTGGCCAACATACCTAAAATAAAAACATAATTAAACAGCACTATTAATAAATAATGACAGAAATACTGCAAACATGGGTGAGATTGAAAAGCTGCCCTAGAGAATAATTCTTATCGCCTATCTTGTAAGATTGTAAGGCCCCAAGACAGAATATAGAGGTCCAACACCACATCGCTGAACTCTGACAAATCAGCGAGGCAAATTCTTGGCTGAAAGAAACCTCAGCTCGACCTGTTCAGTCCCCTTATTTACAGATGTAAAAAAAGTGAGTCTGAAAGCAAAGAGACAGGCCCAGGATCAAAGAGTGACCAGTGGCAGATACTAGTCTCCTGTTTTCTCAGGTCAGATTCCAGAAGAGAAAACCCACAGTGAGTTTCCTGTCAATTTCCAAACTTCTTCCAAAAAATCTGGCAATGTCTAAAAAGAGCCATAAAGCTTCATTTTTTGGGACATATAAAAGATAAAACAGTGTGTAAAGATATTCCTACTAAAATATAATGGTTTTGTTTACTAATATCTCCAATAACTAGAATAGTCCCTGACACATGGTAGTCACTTGGTAAATATTTGTTAAAGGAAATGAATCCTAAAACTCAACAGTAGGGTAATACCTAAAAAACTGTAGCACATGGATATGGAGCTAATAACAATGATCAGAAAACCATAATGAGATACCACTGATAAAAATTAAAAAGGCTGACTATACCAAGTTTGGTTGAAGATACAGAATGACTGGAACCCCTATGCACTGCTGGTAGGAGTATAAATTGGTTCAACCACTTTAGAAAATGTCTTGTCAGTATCCATTAAAGTTAAAAAATATGCCTACCCTATGTCCTAGCAATTCCATTCTGACATGTATATAACCAGCAGAAATGAGTGAACATCCACCAAAAGACATGTATAAGAACACATAATATTATTTATAATAGTGAAAAACTAACTGGAAAGAACCCAAATATCTATCAATAGAATAGATAAATTATACAGTGTAGTATAGCTTCTAATGGGTGTTACACAAAATATAAAAGAATAAATTAAAATACTCAATAACATAGTTGAACCTCACATTATGCTGCACAAAAAAATCAGGCATTAAAGAGTATATAATGTATGATTCCATTTATATGAAGTTCAAGAACAGGCAAATCTAATCAATGGTGATGAAAGTCAGAATAGTGGTTACCTCAGGGACTATTAATAAGAAAATGCATAAAGAAATTTTCTGGGCTGTTGGAAATGTCCTATATCTTAGTTTGATGGTGGTTAAATGGGTGAATTACATCTTTAAATTTTCATAAAGCTATATATACTTATGACATGTGCCCTTTACTGTATGGCACATATATACTCAATTTTTAAAGAAAGAAAAAATAATTTAAAATTTAAATGAAAAAATATAAATTATTTTTATATAGAAATTCATAATGTTTAGTAATAAATAAAGACTTCTCCCAAAACATGTACTCCTTCATTGCAATGATGCAAAGTCATGTTTGGGCATTAAATATTAGAATGGCTATTTGGTAAAAAGTTTTATGTTTATTGGTTGTATTCTTTTTTTCTTATAAAGTTTCTACAGTTTCTTTTAAAATCAGACTCCCTGAATTAATCCTAACTCACTCAAATCATTCACAAATCTCATTGGCTGCAATGGGGCTATTTTTCTTCGATAAAGATAATAACTGCAATGGATTGAAACACATCAAATGTGTTTAAATAAATGAGTTTACAATGATAAAAAAGAACTTAATTGGTCATCTTTAGGAGATAATAGAAAACTAAATTATTAAAAATTGGTAAATAAAGAGAAAGAATTGAGAATTTATCTTTCCTCAGCACAGGGTAACTCAATAGTAGAAAAGGAGAAGTGTCTTTATGTAGGATCGTACTAATTATTAAATAGCAAGTAAATTACACTCATTTTGGAAAACCTAATGACTTAAAGGATCTGAGCATTGAGCATCAACAGCTGCTAACACCACAAAGAGAGGCATATGTGCTATCTCACAAAAAAACATACTGCCACATATAATTTTGCCAAAAACTTAGAACCTGACTTTGATAAAGCCACTGGATCCGTAACCAATTTATAGAAAATACAGAGAACTGAGAAATAGGTTGAACTACACCCTGAAGATGCAATTAGCAAAATCCAGAATGTAGAAAACTTTATAGAACAGATGAACTAGGCTGCTCAATGTATAAATTGAAAGGAGGAAAAAAGAAAGGGGGAAGGAAGAACATGTAGATTAATACAGGTTTAAAAGACTTGTGAATTTTTACTAGTGTCAAACAGTAAGCGTCAAACATTAGGTCATTCATTAAACACCATGGGAAATTCTACAAGTTCTATATTTCACATAACCAATGAGAGGAGTAGGAAAATAAATAAATTGGATGTTCTTACCTCTAGTACAGCTGCAGTCATTTAGTTCCTGCCACATGCTAAGCATTAGGCCAAGTACAGTAAAGATAAAAAGGCAAATACAAAAGGTCCCTTTCCCGTGCAGGAGACATACAAGTGAATAACTTTTTTCACAGTTTAGGTGATAAAGGTAAACTATACCTTTGAGCTGATCTCTCAACAATAATGTAGCTTGTGCTATATCAATCTATATTTGTTCCTATATTATAATATATATGTTCTCACATCAATATGTAGCTCAATTCTCTAATTGGATTCTAAGCCTTTCTAGGGCACAGACTGTGATTTCTATTTTAAAATTTTCCTTATGAATAGTCCTTGTGCAGGGTTCACAGTGAGCAAGCACCCAATAAAAAGAATTAACAAAGTGATTGACTCCTTCACCTTGGAAAAATAATAGATGGCATACAGGCCGCCAAGTAAATGCCCCATTGCCCGCTAATGGCCTCACCCTCCTGCAGAGAGGGCTATCACACCAGAAACTGAAAGCCATTCACTAGCCCTTTGAGAAACACAACCAGTATACGCTACTCTGTTGACCATACTGACTCATTAGAAGGAATCACTTATTTGATACCATCCAGGTCTTATGGATCAAATGTTTTGCCTAGATATATGATTCCAAGACAAAAAATATATATATTTTTTGAGAAAACCATCATGCCAATTCTTAAAGGATACATGTAGCAAGTCAATGACTACAGACAGTGAACTAAATGGGACAATTTAAATCGAAGCCTGCTTGGACAAGCTCTTGATCATAATATTAATGGGAAATTCTACAAGTTCTATATTTCACATAACCAATGAGAGGAGTAGGAAAATAAATAAATTGGATGTTCTTACCTCTAGTACAGCTGCAGTCATTTAGCTACAAAAAGACTTCAGAAACTGAAGTTCTATAATATCATGACTGGTAATTTTTTTCAGGTTATCACAAGCCCTTGCCTTTGATTCATTGTTGACAATACTCTCTTGCTGTGGCACACAGGTACATTGGAAATACATTTACAATTCGTAGGAAAATCATTTACCCCAAATTTACCCATAAGTTCTCTACCAGAATTCCTGATGACACCAACTCAACCAATATAAACTTATTTAAATAACTATTATACAAGGTAATTTTTTCTGTTTACTCACCCTGCTCATTTTATGTGATATTTGTTAATAAAATTATATATTTCAAGTGTATAATTCAATAATACATCATGTTTAGACGATTTAGAAAATAATGAAAAGTATAAGAAAAAATTTAGTTTCCTATTATCCCACAACTTAAAAAAAACCACCATGTTTTCCTTTTCACATAAATATATTTTTATATAACTGACCATATATTTATTGTTCTGAAACTTTACTTTTTAATGCTATATTGTATGCATCATTAAAATAGTTCCATACCATTATTTTAATAACTGTGCAATTCCATTATATGCATGTACCATAATTTACTTAATCTTTCCTTTATTAATGGATTACAAATCTTTAATTGTTATTTTGACATTTCTGCCACACCTGGACTATTTGAGGAAGCGATGATGCAGCAGACAGGGTATGTAGTTCAAGACTAGCCCCAGAACTTACCAGTCAAGTGATCTTAAACACTTTACTAAGCTACTTTGAGCCTATTTCACCAGCTCTAACATTGAATAATGCTTACTTCACTGTTGTTATGAAAACTAATTGGTACGATATAAGTGCAAGTATTTGAAGTATTCCGTTGTCAGTCCTACGAATGTTGTTGTCATCATCAGCATCAAAATGAATATAAGTAAGGCCCCTAAGAATTCCTGAGAGGTATATGTTACTATTCCCGATTTGGCAAAACTATGCAATAATCTGCCTCTACTGCTAAAGAATATATGTCAGAATTATCATGGAGTTATCATCATGCACCCTTCTATTAGTTTTAGCTAGTGTCTTTCATTCAACTCTAAGACGTTCTCAATGGTAGGTCTAGAACGTTACATAAAAATGTCTTAGGTAACAATTTTAATGGGAAGGGGTATTCATGAGATTTTCTTAAAGGCAATTTTTGGCTAGCAAATGTATATTTTTACTTAGGTTGTAGAACAATAAAAACATGAACTCTAAAGATGCTTTTTTCACACTTTGAATACTATTGAGAAAATATCAGCAGGTCATGTCAAAATATAACTTTATTATTTGGGAGGCTCATGGAGACAGCAAGGGGCTAAGTCTCTGCTACAAAAGTGCCCGCCACTTGCCAGCCTTGTCATTACTTAAGATTCTTGTCCTTGTTGATGACGTTATGCTCTTGGCCTCCTTTCTATTCTTCTCCATTCTTTAATTTACACTCTCTCCCATGGTTTCTGGCTTGGTTTTACAGCCAATTAGAGTGGCCCTTTTCTACCAATAGTGAATTGATCAAGCCTATCACAACAGGGATAATTTTGGTATTTGGGTCTTCTCAACTATTTTTCATTATTGCTTATGCCTTAAAGAACCATTTCTAATTGCTAGAAATATTTTTTAACTTAGAATTCTTGATGTTTTAGGTTGTCCCAAAAGCTGACCTCTGAATAAATTATTGTTATAAATTTTTTACAAGCAATAACTGCAAAAAATTCGAAGCAACTTATTACTAAAAAGATAAACAAATCACATTAGTTTATTGATAATACAATGAAAAAAACTGGTTGACTTCTTTTTCAAAGATAGTTACTTTGGTTTAATGAAAACACAAGCAAAATATAATAGCTGATATCAAAGAAAATTTTTAACTAAAATCTCAACATCCAATTTTAATTAATTTTTTCCTTCATCAATGATTCACATTTATTGAGCATCCCCTAGAGCAATTTGGGACCAGACCATAAAAGCTCTCACTCTGAGATATTATAAAATAGCTGGAAAAGCCTCCTGAGTACTAACAATCACAAACATCCATAAAGCAAGTCATTTTGTATTACATGCACTTAGAGAAGATGAAAATTTGTCTCTCTAATAAACTGAACCCTAGTTTGTCTAAGTGTATCAATAATTTACCATTTAAGGAAATTTGGAGAGAATCAACAAAGCTCAAGAATCCTGACCAAAAATAATCAGAACAAAAGCTCATGAAATTTTCCACCAAACTTGGAAGAGGACTTTGTCTTTCAGCATGCCTAAAACTTAACAGAAATATAAGGCAGGGCATCGAGACTGTCACATGGCAGATACTAATTGTTCCGATTAAAGTCTAACAAGCTTGCTTCCCTGCTGCTCTGAGAATGTCTCTGACTTTTGATCCTGACATCTGTGTCTTACAAGAATTTCACTCTGCTCTGACATTCCTTCTGATGTTGATCCAGGAATTAATGGATTGTGAAAAAGCTGGCAGGATATCATTTAAAAAATAGAATTCCTAGTGTACAAGTGATGAAAAGGTATCAGAATTCACATACTCTGATCCCAACACAATTCTCAGGTTTGGGTGTTTGGGTTTTTGAATGCTAGTTCAAAACAGGACTGAAAATAAAATTTAGCTTAAAAGTTCTAATGACAAAATAGTTATTTCAATGTTCTTTTTATATGTAGGAGGAATACATGTTTTTGCAAAATACTATAAAAAATTCTATATGAGTTCATTTGCTCTGAATGACTATTTTTAACATGTACAGTTGATCACCTTTTATAAGAAATATGGTGTCTTTATACAATGGAAATTTTTCCTTAGAAAATCTAAGAGCTTTAAAATATGACCTGAAATGACACTGTTAATACTTAAGCCATATCTCTAATAACTTACGTTTGCATACACAGGATCTTAGTAAACTAATGATCAAAAGGAGAACCTTAAGTAAGGAATGTATGTAATTTTAAAATATGTTTTAAAAAGTTTAAATTAAAACTATCTAAAGAGGTGTTTTAAATTCAGAAATTCTCTTCAGGATTGAAATTTTACACATCAGAAGATACTGTCTTGCATTTCATGGTTCTGGATAATTACTAGATGCCAGTGGATAACTTAAACATAGCTTAGAGTCATTGGCATTAATGTGTGACAAGCATTATAGAACATATTTAGTAATTTTAAATGAAAAAGTAAAAGAATTTTGAAAACCCAGGGAAAAGTATCACAGTAACAACAATATAATTTTTGAGTAAGGAAAAAATTCTCCTTTATGTAATAATGACAAGAAATTCATCAAGTTAAAGAGAAACACAAGTCAATTTAATTGTTAGAGCTATCTATAATTAATGTAAAAATTAATAAGGTTAGATATTTTTCATCTATTCAAGCAAATATCTAATTTTCAAATTAAAAAGAGCATCATTGTTTTTAAAAAGCCAGGAATTTCTGATGATTTCATTTAGATAGATTGCTTTAGTATTTCTTATACCTCATCTGTTATTTCAAGAAAAAAGGTGACAAATTCATTAAAATAAGTAAAAATAACTGACAACATGCTATCATTGGCTACTAGTAGCCAGCTTAAATTGGTTGCTTTCTGTTATTATAATAATATTTAATTGTTCAAAATTTTGCATATTACTTTTCATAACATGTCAAGCTCCCAAGACTCTAGAAATTATATAATCATTACCAAATTGAGTACTACTTGCTCTTAACAGAAAGACTTTCTGGTCCCCAAATCTTCTTCAATCAGGCTCTCCCTACACATCCCTTATTAGAGCACTTTCTACATTTCACAAAATCAGATGATTGTCAGTCACCTCATTATATTATAAACTCAGACCTATCATCTTTATTATTATAGCCCTGGACTTAGAGGGTACTTAATAAATGCCCAATGAAAAAAATAAATGAATGTGACTCCTACTAGTTTCTTATTTCTATGGTTTCTTTGTATCTGTATTTTATTGTACAATGACTCAAATAAGACACATATGTAAAATTCATAATACAATGAATATTATTAAATTAAAATTCACGTGCTCTTAAAATTAAATAATATATTAAAGGTATTAGTAAATGGGTATCAGCTATATACTTTTTCAATCTGGTCATTTTATAATAGTTGAACTCTGTCATATTAATTACCCACCTATAACATGATTATTAAGAAAGTATGGAGTGTATTTAAAGAGATATCGAGCTTATGAAATGTGATATTCAGATTAGAAAAAGAGAATCACAATATCCATAATTATCACTTGCACCCAGAAGAGTTTCTTAAAGTCTCTTGACATGTGTCATTTCACCCAGTACCACTTGTCCCCCACCTATCTTGCCTAAAATAATAAACCATTAAATGAAAATATATTATGAAGTGGTACTCAAACTAAGAAAGAAGACAAGGTGGAGGAAAAAAGACAACGAAATGCAAGATGAAGTATTAAATCAAAATGGGTTTGGCCACATTAACAAAAATAAGATTGAAATTTGCCAAAGTAAGGCAGGGATTTAAAAGTATGATATATGACATGTGAGGTAAAAATAAGACAGTTGGGAGGAAATAAATGAAAACGAAGAGAACAAATTAGACAAGCTATTCATTTTAAATCCTTAAAAGACTGAAGCTCTCCTTTATCAGACAGGATGTGTCAGAGCTAGCACATCTTTTTTTTTTTACGCCACTCGGGGCTTTTTTCTTCTTCTTCTTATGTGCCTTAGAATATAAAAAGATATATGTTTTTAAATAAATCATTTTTAGATTTTTAGTTTGCTTCAGTTTGATATAGGCAAGGAAAAATAGTGACTGTAAATTGTGAATCTGCCTCTGTAGTATATGCCAGTGTCAAAAATCTCAAAAGTGGTTTGAACCATGAAACATACACACACACACACACACACACACACACACGGCATGCAGGCCCATGCAGGTACCCAGACTACAAATCTCCATCCCAGCCACAAGTCTGGCATATTGGGTACTGTTGTCCTCTCATATTGTCTATTCTCCTTCAATTTCCTTTAAATGACTAAACTTTAAAGTTATGCAATTTTATCCAAGCTGTTCACACCAGGACAATTTTTCATTTCTTCACATTTATAACAATGATAGATAAAATTTTAAAAAGAAAAAGAAAATCCAAATGACACAGGTACACTCAAAACCAAGATATACCACTTCAAAAATAAGAAAGGATTGATGTTTTTAGCCTGATGATGCCAAAGAGTGGAAGTATACAGAAGCTGTTGCGAGTCAGTCCTGTGGGATAATGGGAATAAAGGTGCTCCGCATAGTCAGGAGATCACTGAGGACGTTTCCCTTGAAAAGAGGCTGGAAAAAAGTCAGAGCCTATTCACTGCTTGGATATATAACTTTAGAGGAAGCCAAGGGATGGGTGGAAAAATAAAACACCAAGAAAAACAGCCAAAATGTTTTCAATAATGAAAGATGCATTCAGTCTAGATGAAATAAACATTCTAGGATGCTGCAAGAGATAAATGAAGAAATAACATTTATAAAGAACAAAATATGAAAAAAGGCAAAATTGAAACTAGAGCAAGTGCACATTAAAAAAGAATCAGTTATAAGAGGTGAAAAATGAAAAATATAATGCCTCAAGAGAATGAAAAGACAAGCCACAGATTGGGAGAAAATATTTGCAAAAGACATATCTGATAAAGGACTGCTTTCCAAAATATCTCAGGAACTTTTAAAACTCAACAATAAGAACACAAATAACCTGAATAAAAAATTGGCCAAAGACCTTAACAGACACCTCACCAAAGATATACAGATGGCAAATAATCATGTGAAAAGATGCTCTGTTTCATAAGTCATAGGGAAATGAAAATTAAGGCAACAAGGAGATACAACTACATATCTATTAGGATAGCCAAAATACAGAACACTGACAACACCAAATGCTGGCAAGGAGGTAAAGCAATGGGATCTCTCATGCATGGCTTATGGGAATGAAAAACAGTACGGCCACTTTAGAAGACAATCTGGTGGTTTCTTACAAAACTAAACATAGTCTTACTATATGATCCACTACTTGTGTTCCTTGGTATATACCCAAAAGAATTGAAAACTTTTGTCCAATAGAGTATTATTTAGCACTGAAAAGAAATGAGCTATCAAGCCATAAAATGACATGGAGGAAACATAAATATATATTTATGCTAAGTCAAAGAAGCCAACTTGAAAAGTCTACACGTTGTATGAGTCCAATTATATGATATTTTGGAAAAGGTAAAACTATGGAGATAGTAAAAAGATCAAAGGTTGCCATAGTTTGTGGGGAAGGAGGAGTGAATAGGCAGAACACAGAAGATTTTTAGGGCTGTGAAACTACTCTGTGTAATACCAGAATGGTGGATACATGTCATTATACATTTGTCCAAACCCATAGAATGTGCAACACCAAGAGTGAGCCCTAATGTATTCTATGGACTCTGTGAGCTCAGTGTAGGTCCATCAATGGTAGAAAATTTACCACTCTGAAGGAGGTATTGATAATGGCAAGTTTATGCATGTGTGGGAGCAGGAAGTATATGGGAAATCTCTACTTTTTGTTCAATTTTGTTGTGAATTTAAAACTGCTCCGAAAATAAAAATAAAATCTACTTAAAAAATACTTAAATACACATGGAGAGGATTAGTGACATTTGTAATCCTAAAGAATAAAACAATCCCCAATTCATTTATTTTTTACTTTGGAATTTTTTATGGAGTGGCATCATTTTATGTCAGGATTATATTTCAGGAAAATTCCAAATTATAGCAAAAAGGGGAATTATTTTTTTCATAAGAATTCATCTAAAAAGTCTAGCTACATTCTCAGACAGCTATTATCTAACATACTACTTATAAAAAAAATGTCCTCAAACTCTTTGAAAAACACAATAGTCTTATTTTTTAAATGTTGATTCTGGGCTTGAGAGATTATGAATACATTCTTGGTATTACCCCGAAGGTGGCTGCCCAAGTGTAGTCCCTGACCAGAGTGAGCTAGGCAAAGGATAAGGACGGAGCTAAAGAGTCGGAGCCACCTTGGGCAACCCCAGATCCATATCCAAGAGACAGCTTCATAAGGGGTATGAGAACATGCAGTCCTGAAGATGTTGAAGGTCCTCCTCCTTTTTCCAAGATAATAAAGAAGTGCTGATTTCTCTGTACTATAAATCTTAGCCTTAAGACTCTCATAATAGCACACATAAGTACCATATAACTATAAAATATAATAATTTATAACAAAATGCATCTAAATAAATAAACATGTCAGTATCAAAGAGAACAACATAGAAAGAATCAACATACAACCCTATAGTTTTCTTTTGTGATAAATACAACTTGGTAAGAAAGGAGAGGAGAGGAGAGGAGAGGAGAGGAGAGGAAGAAAGAATATATATATCAGAGTAGCCAATCAGTGATTACTCTGTTTCTGACATCACAGGGATAGTTTGCAGCCACTGGTTACAGACTAAGGCACCTACATAACAGCTAATTCAGGTTATCCATTGCCATCTCTTGGCATGACCTGGAAAGAACTTGCTTCCAGTCTTAACCATAGACCTCTCACCCCTACCCAGTAGCTACCCTGTTAATGTTGAGGCACAGGATGCTGCAGGAACTGTTGGGTGCTCTCCTAAGTATAATCCAGAAATGTGGGAAAGTTGATGCTCCACAGTGCTAACATTTGACTAGTGGGAAAAGAAAGCCATTGGATAAATTCCTCCCTCTGTCTCCTTCAGGACTGATAGTCCTGAGAAGTAGTTCATATGGCTGTTCAGGAAGTAGCTCAGTAACTTGAGTATTGAGTCATACTTAATGTTTACCAGCGCAATAATAATTTTTTGCATGAGCTTTTCCTCTTCTCTGCATCTTCGTATCCACTATTTCTGCTGCTAGAATTATCCTCAATAATAAAAGAATAGTACAGAAATCTTTTGTTTCCACAGGAATTTAAGCTAAGATAGAGATCATGCTGTCTGACAATAAAAGCAATTAAATTAAAAATCTGCAAATGAAAGATAATTTAAGGAGAGAAAAAAAGGGTATATGTTTGAAAACTTAAAAATGCATTCCTAAATAAATTATGGGATAAAAGGAACATCACAATTGACACTATAAAATATTTCGAACTATACAATGACAAAAATATTACAAAATGGAAAATGTACTAATAATTTTAAAAACCCATTCATAGCAACATCAAAAAAATATGGTACCAAGGATAAAAATAACAAGATATTCAAATAAATAAATAAAATCTATTTATAGTCTATCCTGCTAGGGTTACATCTGAGTATTTCTAATCACCAACATTCACCTTACCTCTCTTACTCTTAATGATCTAGAGTTCCCAGATTTGCAAATAAAAACTTAAGATGTTCAATAAATTTAAATTTCAGATAAATAATCAATA
This sequence comes from Pteropus medius, assembly GCF_902729225.1. Taxonomy (NCBI): domain Eukaryota; kingdom Metazoa; phylum Chordata; class Mammalia; order Chiroptera; family Pteropodidae; genus Pteropus; species Pteropus medius. Next base: position 8,708,767 of record NW_024340696.1, read on the forward strand.
GTTTTAATAAAAGAATGTCCCATGTACTATTTGAGTCACACTTATACTAAAAGATATGTTGTTTATGTAAAATTCAAATTTACCTGGCTGCCCTATAATTTTTTTGGCAACTCTACATCTATTGCAAAAGCTGAACTTGACCCATCTACTGCTGTCCTCACTGATCATGAACATTCCTGGGACAAATAAATTTTAGACAACTTTAACCAAACTTTTAGAATATATGCTTATTTATAACCTAAAGAAAAATTGATAAAGAATTACAAATGAATATTAATACCATTAGGTGAAACTTTTATAAGAAATATATTTTTATGGTGCTCAGGTATTAATCCATATGGTCACAGGGGGAAAATATAACTTTAAAATCTTTCTCTCAATGTCCATCACCGAGAATGGGTTGAACAGACACTAAGGGGCTCCTGATAAGGGGCAAAGTGAAATACAAAGCATTAGCTGTGAATTATTCTTGCCAAAAATGTTTAATCTGAATCTATACAAGCCATTAGATAAGGAAATCTGAATCTAGAGTCCATGGATTTCTAAGGGGTCTGTGAATAGAATATAGGGTGTTCATGACCTTGATTGGGAAAAGGTGAAATGCTTATTTACTCTAACTTCTAATTAAAATTTAACATTTCCTTCCATTATAAATGTAGACAACAGTTTACAGTTGGTTTAGCAATACCTGGGACTTTTGTCAATAAGAGAAATCACAGGTATTTTCATAAAATATTAGTAGTATTTATATCTAAATATTGTTAGTCTATGGCCATACCACCATGAACGTGCCCAATCTCGTTTGATCTCAGAAGCTAAGCAGGGTTGGGCCTGGTTAGTACTTGGATGGGAGACCACACTGGAATATCAGGTGCTGTAGATATGCAAAAATAAATAAATAAATAGATAGATAGATAGATAGATAGATAGATAGATAGATAGATAAATATTGTTTGCATTCAACTTTGAAATGGAATCTAGGATGGGAGGTAGAATTCTGTCTACAGTTACTAAAAATGTTGCAAATAAAATTCTACATTTCAAAAGACTTAGTAACACAGGCTGACTGCAAAGAAAGGCAATATAGCATACCTTGGGAAATTACTTAACCCCTCCTTGCCTCTTTCCTCATTTGCACAGTGGAGTAATAGTAGAACTTGTAAATCGGGTTGTTGTAAAAAGTAAGTGAGATAACATACCATATTTAAAAGCTTTTAGATCTGTAATTAGCACATACTAAGCAATTTAAGGCATTTATGGTTACTAAAACTAAATGTTATAAATGTGTTAATTCTGACTATAAAATGTACAAGGTATAAAACCAAGCTAAGAAAAAGTCGAGCCACATGCCACTTCTTTGATAAGTGCTTTATTCCCAACTGAAGATTGTGCCACAAGCTATTGGTTGAGCTATACTATTCCTAGCCAACCAGCCCACCTACATCTATGCTCAGAAACTCTATCCTTTCTCCTATTACATTAGATAAACACTCCATTCTCCTGAAATTATACAATTGGTCTTTTGCATGATTATTTTCTCAACTTTTACCTGACTGTTGCCATTAGTATGTAAACTTGCCTTTGAGAAATACACACACACACTCCTGCCATCCCCTCAACAGTTCAGCCCCTTCCATTTTTCTGTTCTTACTTCAACACTCTAAAAAAGTTGTCTTATACTTCCTGTCTCCTTTTTTCCTTCCTTCAACTCACTTCAAATCAGGTTTTCATCTCCTCTACACCATCCAAAAATTAAGGTCACAAATTACCTACATCTTGTTAAGGCCAATGGTAATTCCCATTGCCTTCCAATTTTATTCCTCAGCAGCATCTGACATGTTCATTATTCCCTCTTCTTTAAATATTTTCTTCTCAGAGCTCTGTGCCTTAACAATCACCTATTCCTTCTCTGCTCCCTTAGTTGATCCTACCTTTACCAAATCTCTGGACATTGGAGATTCTTAAGTCTGTCCTTTGCCTTTTCTTTGTCTACCCTCTCATCCTTGGTGATCTAAACTATTACCATAGTTTCAAATACTATCTATATACTAATAGTTATCAACCTTGTATCTCTCACCCAGACCTCTTCTCTTGTACATCCAATTGCCTACTCAACATCTCAGCTTAAAGATCTAGTGGCACATACCTCTTCCCTCACCCTATTCTTCCCCACTTCAGTAAATAAAACAACACTTTGGGCTTAAGCCAAATGGGACACATCTTCCATTCTTGTTTTTCGCTCACCTCCAAAATCCAATCCAACAGTATATTTTTTTCAGATCTACTTCCAAAATATATCAAGAATCTTGTCATTTCTCATAATCTCCAACTTTAAAACACAGTCCGTGCAAATCAATTTCTACCTGAATACTTCAGCAGCTTCTTAAGTAGTTTCTCTGTCTCTACTCTTATTCTCCTACTGTCCTTCCTCCACACAGGAGTTAGCATTGTCTTTCATTTGCATGCTTAAAGTTTCCCAATATCTTCCAGGAATAAAATGCAAACTCCTGACCATGCTCCACAAAACAATTCCTGATCTCCCTCTCAATCATCACACTCAAGCCATGTTGGTCTTAATTCTTCTGTCCCTCAAATGTACCACTCTTTCTTACTTCAAGACCTTTGCAATTGCTTTTGCTTCTTCTTAGAAAGCTCCTTCCCCACATGTTCACATGACTGGATCTTTCTTATCATTCAGGGAACTATTCAAATATCATTTCTTTGAGGGTTGCCTTATCAACAAAAATCAACTCCCTAACCATACTCTGATGTTATATCCTACTTCATGTTCTTGAGAGCATTTAACGGTATCTAGAATTATCTTGTTTATGTTTTATTTTATGCCTTCCTTTTCTTTAAGTTCTTTAAGGCATGAACTCTTACATATCTCTAAATTCCACAATTCCTAGAGAACTGGGCAGAGAGTACGCACTCAAATAAATGAGCCACCGAATGGGGAATTTAAAACGTTAGAGGAACATCGTGTTCAGTGGATACTTGGAAATTCAGAGCTTGAATGTAAACAAGTAATACTTATACAAATGCAAAATTTGCAGCCCTCAGCATAGAGATAGGTGTTGTCTCTATGAAAATTGTGTTCTCTAAGGAAACATACATACTTGGTGGGGAGTAAGGAAGAACAGAGATTTTTTAAAAGGAGAACACAGGTGAATGGCCTGAGAAAAGAAGGAAAATGAGATGAGTTTTCAAAAGCCAGGGAGCAAATAGCTTTCCAAAGTAATTAAATAGTGGCAATATTACAGAGATAGGAAAAGGCCAGTGATTTTAGTAACTAAGGGGCATTATTACCCTTTCCAACATTTAGTAAATTAACTGTATTTAAAAGATTAAGTAATAAGCTTAAATTAAATCTCAAGTCCTGGAACATCCACAATGTATGGTTGCTATATCTCGGGAGGGCAGCTGTTGCATAGTAGGTTTCAGTCAGAGCTAATTGAGGCAAGATTCATAGAATCTGTAAAAAAAAAAAAAAGTCAATTATGGGATTGAGCAATGCTGGTGATAAACTTAAGGCAGATAATAAAAATTCCTCCCTGCATTATTTAGAGGGGAACACTGGGGAAGTATGTCAAGGGAATAGAGGAGTTGTGGAAGGATTTCTGCTAAGAAAAAGGAATAAAAAACGTAAGGAAAAGAAGCCAATACAGGAAAGTGCAAGAAAGAGGGAAGGCCCACCAGAGATGATGGGATGGGATGGGACCAGAGAAAACAAACATAGGGGTTAGTCTAGCAATGATGAGAGTCATATCTTTCTCTTTTCACTTTCATTATTAATCAATGAGTAAACATTAATGTCGACCAGTATCTGACACAAGGGAGGAGCTCAATAAATCTAGTCTCTCCCCACACCCACATCCATATTCTTCTCACCAGAAATCAATCACACTTCGAGTATATGAAATTTTGGTATGCCAGTTCCTCAGGCTGCCAGAACTACCTGGCTTTCTCAGTTTTTCTTGAATAGCCCTAAGCTGGTACCCTCCCAAACAAAGTAAAGGTAGTTATTCAAAAGCAGAACCTTTTACATGAATGAAGACGACATGCCACCCAGGACCAACTGGTCCCATTCCTAAGAGGAGTCAACATGCATATATAGGAGTCTATATGTAGTCATAGTTAAAATTAATATAAGGTGTTATGAGATGCTTAAACTTTCAGAGTAATTCATTTAGGAACTTAACATAAATAGCTAAGCACCGTTAATAAATACTTTTAAAAGTTTTACAACACAAATATATTAATTTTTATAATAGGAAAGTATGGGCTTTTATACTCCTAGTACAATTACAAAATTAAATTCTATATGAATTAAAAATTTAAAAATAAAAACATAAAAATTAGAGGAAAATATTCTTATACTCTTAGAATGTGAAAATTTGCTTAACACAACACAAAACCAAGAAGCTATTTTTTAAAAAGTGACAGAATTTATTAAATACAAATTTAATTACTATATGTCAAAGGACACTAGAAAAAATTTTTAAATGACAAATTTAGGGAGAAATATATCACATTTTCATATGACAGATAATGTAAAAATACTTAACCTATAAAAGATATTCATAACTAAATAAGAGAAGACGAACATAGTTAATTGAGCAAAACTACAAATGAACGAATTATAAAGATACAGAAATACAGCTAACTTCATTAATAGTCTATGGATTTTTTTAAATGAGAATTTTTTAATACATTGGGCTGGCACAGGTGAATAAAAGTAAAGATGCAGGGAAATGGTGCACTCATTCATCTTTGAATATAATGTAAATGAGCTCAAGATTCTCATTGGGCTATTAGGCAACATCTGTGGAAAACTAAATGTAGATATTATTTATTCCAACAATTCTAATTCTAGAAGTTCATACTCAGTATTTCTAACAGAAGTGTCCCCCACTTCCCTCTGTCATTCTCCCTCTTTCTTCCTCACCCTCTCCCCTCCTTTGGCTGGCATACTTCTTCTCTGCCAGGGCAGTGATTTGCTGTCCTCCAGGGAAAGCGAGAAGTTCTTCAATCACCTACCAGTGGTAAAGTGAAGACTGTATTTTAATTCCTGCCTGGCTCCTGAGTCTATATATCATACTATCTAGTTATCTATTTACCAACACCTAAAAGTGTTATTAGATCCCCAAAGCCTAACACAGTGGAATACATACAGCCATGAAAACTGATCTCTCTCTATGTAGTGATGTGGAAAAGGTTCTTGATATAGTACATAATAAAACAAATTACAGAGTATTGCAAAAAAAAAAAAAAAGAAAGTACAGAGTATTTGTATTTTTCATGTATGTATATATAGTATATGTATGTATTTATATGAATATGTCTAGAAAATGTTATTAACAGCAGTTATCTCTAGGGGATAATTTTGGTTAGGAGACTTTCATTTTATGCTTTACAAATTTCTATAATGTTATAGAATGTCATTTATTCATTTATGGGACAACTACATAAAAAATAGATGAAAAATATTAATTCACTGTGAAAAAGACGACTTGTTTTCATGAAAAGAGGTTACCACAGGGGTCCTTGATTCTTTCTGTTTCACAGTTGCAAACACTATGTCTCCATAATTAGAAATGTGTGCATATATAATCCCCTAGAGTATTACAGAATAAGGTCATTTGTCCCTGGATTTTCCTAGGTGAAAACTCTGGAACAACGGTTAATATTTTAACTGTAAGAAACTTTGGTGACAAAGCATAAAATAGTGAATAACAACAAAAGACTAAATTTAAATATGTATCTTGTAAAAGTAAATTTAAACATATAAAATAGTTTACTTTTAAGCTATTTTTTTTTAAGAGCCTCATTCATTCTACTTCACAGGGCCAGGACCCAGTGGCATTAACAGTGCGCAGGACACTGGGTAAGAGTGTCTGTCTGTGGACAGGGGTGGGGGAGAGGGGAAGGGAGGGGATGGGAAAGGAAGGGAGGGGAGGCATCTCCTGACCACACCCTCACTGAGCATCACGCAGATCAGAGACAGCCATACAGGCTCTAATTTCCCCCAAGGAATGATGAACAAGTACAAAATAATAGAAAGTGACAGGGAACAGATGACTGAGGTCTAATTTAATGTCATTTAAGGAGACAATATACCTTAAATTGGTCTTCAGAAATTACAGGCTACAAATAAGATAATGGAAATGTGTTTTTATCATTTTGGTTCTCTAATATAAATTTCTTTGTGAAGGAAAAGGAGATTATTTGCTATATAATGCAGCTAAATTTAAAAGATATGATAATTTAGGGTAAGTTGCTTCTTACCTTTAGTAATATAAGAAATAAATTACTGTAAACATATGCAATTAAATACAAAGATGCAAGTTAATATATATTTAATATTATAAAATATTCATAAGTAATATAAATAAAAGTTAAGCAAGATATTTTAATTGTTATATATTAACTGACATATATGCATGAATATGTGTGAGTTCTTTCATTGAATCCACATCCAAAAAAGGTTAAAATTCCCATTTCTAAAAAATTAATTTAAAAAAATCATTAATAAATTGTCTAAAGTCACTTCAAGCATGTCTAAATAACTAAAATACAAACTTTTGCTCAATACTAGTAATCTAGAGATTATAAGTTTTGCGTGTGTATAGATGTGATATATACGCATAACATATATTTGTATGTTGTGTACAGGTACTCACAAAATTCTCAGTTAGCTAAAATGTTTTTATCTCTTTTTTAGCTACCACTTTAAGCTTGTCAGCCACTTCTCCACCTGCAAACAAAGGCAGCAAATCTCCTTAGAGCCGACTTTTTCATTTTGGAAAGAAGCTCTGGAGTGACCCTTGGTAGTTTCACAAACATAAGGCAAATAGGCAGTAACTGTTTTGGGAGAAGGATGTCACACAATTTTATCTGTAGTTTGACAAAGCTCCCCTTACCACACTTCTATGCAGAATCAAGGAGCACCTAGGGCAGAACATGGTGGAGTTTCTGGCCTCTTGCCTTTAGAAGCATTAGAGCTGTTAGTACAGCTTCACTAATGCACTGAGATGTGTTAATAGGAAAGGATATCGAGAAATTTCAGAAAGGGAATATTCCAGAGGAAATACTGGAATTCTTAGTAATCTGGACAGAAAGAAATTATAACTATTAGTATGAATTTTATTTTCCCCCTGTGGCAGGGGTCATAGAAGGTAGACATGAATAAATGACTGACAGAAGATTAGCCCTACAGAGAAATTTCCTAATGCTTATAAAAGCTTGAAATCAATTATTAATTTATAATACATGCATACAAAATTCTTGAGGTGAATTTATGCTGTAAAAGTCTATAATACTTGAACTCAGATTTCAGGATCCATGGATGAATTGTGATACTATTCTGCACTCTTGAGAAGAATTCGGACTTACTAAGCTGCAGTTGTGGACAGTATCTGTTTGCAAAAGGGGCAGATCTACCCCTAAGAGTCCAAACTACTTAAGAACAAAAACCTGGCCTACTGCAGACTTCACTTTTGTTAAAATGACAGTCGATGTCATAAAACCAAATTGTGCCTGCCAGATCAGCTAAGGCAGCTTCATGCCATAACCCCAAGGCTAGTGTTTCATGTTTCATGCAGCAGAAGCTACCTCTAGCCATGCAGCACTTATCTCATAGACAAGCCCAGAGTCCTAGCCACTCAAGACTTGGCTGGGCCAAGTGGACAGAGATGGTGTGTGGCCTTTGGTTTTAAAAGACCTGTCCATTTTCCCTCCCTGAAACATGTGCAAGCCTAGACTCTGTGCTGATTGGGTTTCCTGCTTGCATGCTAAGAGCAGCCAGAGTGGTCTTTCTAAAGCACAAATTGTGTCACGTGCAGTAAAATAATTCTACTTATCTCTCAGTGTTTGAATCTAAATCTTTATTTTTTTTTATTTAACGCTACGACTGCATTTTGTTTCAATGAACGTGTTTATTAATTCATCTAAGATTCAAAATATATCCCTCTCAGAAACAACATTATAAATGGGGTGAGTAGGACAATAAGGAAGAATCATTCCTGCTGGGACCATACACACCCTCCATTACACTGAGCTTGCAACAAGATGGAAAAGGGAGATGGGGCAGCACACTCAGGCAAGCAGCTCTCATTTCCCCAAAGATAAAGAAATTACGGCAGGAAGTAGGTGAGATGTCTTAACTTCTGATCTGTGCTGATTTGTACATTTGAAAATGAGTAGATCGATATGTAAATGTAAGCTGAAATATATGAACTTCAAAATGATTTTAAGTTAAAACTAAATTTTTAGATTTTCTTATCTGGAGTGCTGTAAACAAATTAACTAAATTTTGAAAACTTGTCTTAGTTAATAAAATCACAAATGGGAAAAGTATATATGTATACAAAGGAATAGCACAAAGTATTCCATATAATCCGTCTGCAAATTAGACACATAATAGAAAACCAGAAGTAATTCTATAAAAGAAGATCCACATGCTGTCACTAGAAACTATGTCTTACATAGACAAATAATGTACTTCTACATGTGTCATTCCAATGATTGTACACTGAAACTACTCTGTTTAAGGCAAGTACATACTTGATTAAACGGGAAATTACTATAAGACATGATACTATAAAAATAAGTCATAAAATACATATGGTTAAAAATCATCCAACCTATATATGCTATATGGGTCTTTCTCTACCCTCAAAAAACAAAAGTCATTAAAGTAACATCATTTCATTTTTGTAGAAAATAATTAGTAGAGAAATAATATGTAAGTAGAATTGAACTAATAGTTCTTTTTATAATGTATATTCTACATTTGTGTCCATACCTTCTAACAGATTGTGTGTTCAACTTGTTTTTATCAACTGTCCATTATTTAAAAACCTGCTATAGACTTCAAAGAAAGATAAGCATTACAAGATGCAGAAATAACTCCTCTTTAAGGTATGTTCCCATAAAAAGGAGAAATTTTCATAATGCATTATTTGTCTTTTAATCTTTTACTTTGAAAAAAAATCAGTAATAATCTAAGTATTGCCAGAGCAGAAAATATACAGGTGTGATTATAGAAAGATTGTTTTTTTAATTAATGAGGACATAGGAAGAGAAATAAGAGATAGCTTTTCAAATGAGTAATGAAGTTCTCATGAAAGCCAAAACACCAGGAAATTAAAACAATCAATATACACATCTGCACAAAAATACAAGATAATATCATCATGATCATCATCACCATTGTTATTCTTCTCTCTAAAAGCTTTTCTCTTGATACTATAAGAACAAATTGTTTAAAGAGAAAAGCTTAAAGTACTGATTCCTTTTTAAGTCCCATTTTCTAAGTTTCTAATTTTCAGTCACTAAATAAATGTTTTAAAAAAAAGAGACTGTTTTCCTTAAACAGGCATCACTTTTAAAAATCTATTTCCATTAGAATGCTGCCTTGATTTTTATATTTTCCTGACATCAGGTTATTTGAGCTACATTCACTGTCCAGTGTCCAATGACATTTGCAGAAGGCTTCAAGAACTAAATTCTATCTTTACGATATCATCATAAATATACTTTTATAAAAAAGAAAAAGAGTCATAATAAGATGTAACAACTAAATGTCAAACACAGGATAGGTTGGAAAGGATTAAAAATTTTGTACAACTTTGAATAACATTTTTAGTACTTCAAACCTATGTTCTGACTTTTAACTTAAAGTTTCATCTCTCCTCCCCCACTCCCATCAACTGGTATATTCAATTGTACACCAAACCTGGAAAACATCCAAATTCTATGGCAAGATCCTAATTTTCAGTAGAATTTGGTGGGTAAATAGCCAATTTTGCTATTTGAAATTGAAAAGCAGAATTTTCTGAGCATATGAGGTGCCACTTTAAAGTAATAAGGCTGATTCTCATGCATGGCTTGAAGAAGCAGGAAAGGAGTGATCACAGCAAGAACAAGTCTAAACAAGCTTTAACCTGGGGCAACAGTGCTCCAAAGGCTGCCCAGCCCCCATGCCAGAGATGGTGCTAAAGAAACACACACACACACACACACACACACACACACACACACACACACACACACAGCCCATATTAGAAACAAATGATATAGAGCAAAAAATAAGTAAATAAATAAATTGATTAATTAATTAATACAGGAAAAAAGTTTTAGAGTAAAAATTGTAGAATAAATTTAGATTAAAAAATCATTTGTATGTGAAATTAAATCTGCAAAAGAATACACAACCTATTTAAAGATGCTAGAGGGGATAAAGTTATGTTAAAAAGATTTTTTTTAACTGACCTGAAAAAAGTTTTCAAGAAAGTAGAGAAGACTCTCATGATACTTCAAACTAGCTGAGTATCAGAATCATCTCAAGAGCATTCTTAACAAACTACACTCCTAGTTCTGCCCCAGACCATCTGACTATGAATTGAGCAGAAGTGGAACCTAAGTGATTCTGATACTATCAGGCTTAGAAACCACTTACCTCAAAAGAATGTTGAAGGCATATTTAGTGCATCCAATTAGATAATTGAAAGAAAGGTGATTAAAGAGTTAAATTTAGTCGAAGAATCAGACTTACTCTAAAAGAAAATTTGAATAAGAGTTTTCACCTTTTCACTGGTTTATCAACAAACATTGAATTCCAACAAAGAACAAGGCACTATGCTCAATAAAGATGGCAATTGATTAAATATGAGAAAAGAGAGCTGATAAGATAATTAATAATAATAATAATAACAGAAGCTAATATTTATTCAGTGTTTTCTATGTGCCAGGCACTGTTCTAAGCACATATAAATATACTCCATTTTTAGGTATTATCTCTTTTTTAAGTGTAAACAAGTGTTAGCTCACAACTCTACTATTATCCCCATTTTATAGATGAGAAAACTGAAAAACAGGGATTAATTTACTTGCCCAAGGCCAGAGAGCTAGTTAAACAGAATAGCTGGGACCTGAAACCAGGCCATCAGACTCCAGCACCCATGTTCTCAAAGCAGTATAACTTGGCCAAAGAATGCAAAATTGCTCACAGGATATGCCATAAACTTTGAGTGTAAAGAAAAAGGAAAGATTTGATACCAAAATTTCTATACACTAAGAAACCCATGTCAAAATCACAAGTGAAAATGATTTTGTTTCCTTGACATCAATGACATTGTTCATACAATATTCATACCACAGATAAAACACTCAATAAGGTTTCTTCTTTATAACTGCTGAAGCATTTGAAAGATCTTCTGAAACAAATAATGGGCAATATTTATCTAGAAATTAGTTCCTAATGAAAATTATTAGCTTCATAGTATGTTCTTGATGAAACTATTTTTTATATTAACACTAAGTTTTTCCTCAGATTTGACAAAAATGACTTTTTGTATTGCAAAATGTTAAAATTTTTATTCAATTTATTTAAACTAAAAAAAAAAAAAAAAAAAACCTGTTCATCCATTTCTCCCAACTTCTACTTCCAACCTCTTACAACCACCAATTTATTCTTGCATTCATGAGCTTGTTTTGTTTTGCTCCTTTAGATTCCACATACTAAAAAGATTATACATTATTTGTGTTTGTCTGACTTATTTCACTTAGCATTATACCCTCAAGGTCAATCCATGCTGTCTCAAATGGCAATATTTCTTCTTTTTTATGGCTGAGTAGTATTCACCGTGTGTGTGTGTGTGTGTGTGTGTGTGTGTGTGTGTGTGTGTGTGTGTGTGTGCAATTGTTGGATCATATAATAGTTCTATTTTTAATCTTTTGAGGAACCTCCATACTGTTTTTTATAGCACCACACTAATTTATACTCTTATCAACAGTGCACAAGGGTTCCCTTATCTTCACATCCTCAATGACACTTGTTATTTTGTCTCTTTAATAATACTAAAAGGTGTGAGATGATATCTTATTGTGGTTTTTATTTGCATCTCCCTGATAATGAGTGATGCTGAGCATTTTTTTCATGTACTTCTGGCCATCTGTATGTATTCTTTGGTAAAATGTCTATTCAGTTCTTCTGCCCATTTAAACTAAGAAAATCTTGTTTTTGTTTTTTTTTTACTTAGATACTTATCCTTTAAAGAAATTTTAAAATGTGAAAAAGTGTATTTTATTTACCCACATTCTTATGGGTTTTTACACTCTTTATTCCTTAACAAATCTAAGTCTCCACTTGGACTATTTTCCTTTTTCCAGAAGAACTTCCTTAAACATTTCTTTGTTAAAATTTTTTTTTGTCTGAGAAAGCCTTAATTTCACCTTCATTGTTGAAAGGCATTTTCACTAACTATGGAATCCTAAGTCAAAAGGTTTGGTTTTTATTTTAAAACTTTAAAGTGGTGTTCTATTATCTTTCGACTATAGAAGTTTCTCATGTGACACTGGATATCATTCTTATCTCAGTTTCTCTTGATATTATGGGGTATCTTTCTATTGGTTTTATGATTTTATATCTATCACCTTTTCGCAATTTGATTATGAAGTATCTTTTGTGTTTTTTATTGTGGGTAGGGGAGGATTTATCTGTTTGAGATTTGTTGAGCTTGAATCTCTTGGGTTCTAATATTTATCAAATTTTTGGTCTTTATTTCTGAAAATACTTTTTCTGTCCCTCTCTCTCTTCTTTATCTGGACTCTAGCAACACATATTTGAGTCTGCATGTTTCTTTTTCTAGTTCTTTTTCTCTGTTTTATTCATTTTGAATTGTTTCTGTGGTAACCATTAGGCTGAACTAGGGAATAAAACACCTCCAATTCCATAAGAAGCTGTTAGAAAAGAAAGCTGCAGCTACAACAGTTTACCTGGAATTAAGGCATTTAGTTTCTGAATTTCAAATATAAGAGAAAATTATATTCTAAATATAAAAACTATATTTCCAGTTATATTCTCTTGCCTGGTTTCATAAGTCTTCTATCATCAAGACCCTCTTATCAGTTCAAATTTATTTCTCTTAATTCCTTAATACTAGAATATCTTCCTAAGCCAAGTCATCTTGCCACTGTCCAAGAGTCATACTATGCTCTTTTCTAGCTTTGTATTTCCCATTCTCCTCTATGGAATGGAAATGTCTTTCTTATTTCTCCTTATTTTAAAACAATGAAATATTCAAGACATAAATATGTGACAGTGGTAGCACCAAGAACAGGAGTGATAAATGGAAATACACTGGTATAATTTCTGAGAATATAATAAATAAATTTTATTTAAAGATAGACTATAAAAAGTTAAATATGTATGTTGACAATCCTAATGCAACTACATGTAAATTTATATACACAAAACAAAATAAAGATATATAGCTAATAAGCCTATGGTAGAGAGGAAATGAAATCATTAAAAGAACACTTAATTTAAAAGAGCTAAGAAAAAAGAGTAAAAAAAAAAAAAGAACAAATGAGATAAATAACAAGATTAAATGACAAGATTAAACGAAATCATTTTAATAATCATATCAAATATAAATCGGAGAGGTCTAAACACTCCAATTAAGAGCAAGAAATTGTCAGATTGGAGAAAAAAAAGCAAGACCAAAATATATTCCTACTACAAGAATCACTTTAAATATAAAAACAGATGGTTTAAAAGAGAATAGAAAATAATATCTCATGATAACACTAGTAAAAGGAAAACTGCAGTAGCTGTATTAATATAAAACAAACTAGACTTCAGAACAAAGAATATTACCAGGAATAAAGAGAAATATTTCATAATGATTTTAAAAAGTCAATTCATGAGGGAAATAAAACTTCTAAATATATAAAAATCCTAAATATATATGACTCCACTAAGAGAGATTCAAAGTATTATGTAGAAAACACTTAGAACTGAAAGGAGAAATTCACAATTACAGCAAAGATACTGAAAGATTTAAACAACACTATTAAGCAGCTTCAGCAAATTAACGTTTTATAGAACACTCCCAAACAACGAAACAGAAAATACACGGCACATTCATTTAGACAATATTCTGAGTTGTGAAACACGCTCAAAATTTTTCAAAGAAAATTATACAGAGTATGTTCTCTGGCCACAATGGAAATAAACTAGAAATCAATAACAAAAAGTTATATAGAAATCCCCAAATTATTTGAAATTTTAAAACACACTTCCAAATAACAGATGAAGAAATCACAAGGAAATTTTTAAATCTTTTGAATGAAATAAAAACAAAAACACAACATACTGAAATTTAGTAGACAGAGTTAAAACAGTGCTTTGAGGGAAATTGATAGCATTAAAATGCTTATATTAGAAAAGTAGAAAGATCTAAAAACAATCTAAGCTTCCATCTTATGAAACTAGAAAATGAGAATCAACTAAACTCTACATAAGCAAAAGAAATTAAAAAGAAAAAAACCAATGAAGTAAAAGCAAACCAAAAAATAGAAAATCAAATCAGAAGTTGTTTCTTAGAAAATATCAGTAAAATTGATAAACTTCTATTTTATCAATTTATATGGTCACCATTGTTTCTTGAACTTGCTGTCTTCCTTCTGAGTTTACTTTTCTTTTTAGTAAAGTTTAACCCTTCGTGAATATCCTTCTTGAGTATTCCTCCCTCCCTATCAGGGATGCTTCTATTATTTTCACTGATTCCAGTGCAGAACTAAATCCTAAAAATTTGGTTCTCCTATTCTCTGACACCTTTATTGATAGTATACATCCAGTCATAGAAGCAGTAGGTGGCTGACTCAGTTCTGAGAAATAAAATTTTATCTTTTTGCTCCCCTCTCACTCAATAGGCCCAGAGGTTCCTATAAATCCACTGGTCCTGTCAGTACACCTGCAAATTTCTTCAGGCAAATTCAGCCTGTTTTCCCAAGCTAGACTAAAATTGGGGTTAAGAAGATTGGGAACCCCTGTCCCTACCTTCACAGTGAACCAGGTCCCGGCCCTCCATCTCATATCGAGCCTTTTAGTCCCTATCCTTCAGAAGACAAGACAGATTACTTCCAACCAGAAGCCCAGCAGGCCTATAGCTTTAGTTCTGTTCATAGCTTTGTGTTTCTACTCTACCTCTGGTTCATAGTAATATTCAAGATATTTAATGACCTATTACATCCCAGACACAAAACAATCACAACATATGCCAGCTTGGAATGAAGGAAAGAAGAAAGGAAGGAAAAAGGAAAAAAAAGGGAGAGAGGGAAGAAAAAGGGGGGAGTACATGATATATGAAACTTACTTTGAAATGCATCAAAAAATGGTTTGATAAACAGAGAGACGGACAGATGAATAGCCATTTGATAAATTAAGTAAAGTAAAATGTTAATAATAGATTCAATGTTGTAGGTATATGGGTATTCACTGTAAAATTATTTCAACATTTCTGTATGTTTGAACATTTAATAATAGGGTATTAGAGAAATGTTTAAAAATTTAAACATATTTAGGTGCACAGCATAAAATATAACCCTAAAACAATACGTCGGTGGGCTATAAAATAAATGTAGTGGGTCCATGCCAGAGTTTTAACAGGGCCTCACTGTTAGTAAGGTTAAATCTTGTTTCATATTCATATGTGAAAGAGTGTGTGTGTGTGTATATATATATATATAAAAATAATACTGAATTGCAACGTAAAATGTATTTTTTTTACGGTGGATTATGATAGGAACTATACTTCTTACTATGGATTTCAGCCAAAGAAGTATGAAAGCCATCAATGTAGAAGAGGCTTAAAGCTCAAAGTTCATCCCTTTGGGTCTCAAGGGATTATAAGGAAAAGAAGTTAAAAAGAGGTAGGATGGAAAGTATGTGAAGAATGGGGGATAAGGTAGTACTGAGGTACACAGGCTATTGTCTATCTTCTAGCTTCTGCCCAGAGAAGGTCAGGTGTGTTAGATAAATTGAGGAGAAGGCTAAGGACAAATGGCTTCCATCTGGATGTTCATCTGATACTCTGGGAGGTAACTGTGTTAAGCTGCCTCCTGCACCAACCTTGAGCAGAGGTGAGCAGGATGGAGCCACAAAGTAAATGCAGTGGAATAGTGTGCAGCGGGCAGAAAGAAGGCCATAATCTAGCTTTCTTGAGTAGTTTTCAGTCAGAGTGTGGATAAGTCCTGCAAATTCTTACATGGCCCCCCTAGGGAACCAAAAAGTTGAAAAGTCGTAAGCCAGAAGGGCCACAAATATTAAGGGCCAAAATGCCACAGTGACTGCACTGCAGAGGTTGTAGGGTCACCTGCTCAGGTCATAGGCAAGATGGAAAATGTGGTAGAAAGTCAATGAGAGCCATGCTAAAGCTAAAGCTTCCAGGGAGCATTCCTGACCAAGCAGAGAGCAGCCAACAGTTTAGGAGTTCCATCAGCTGCAAATCTCAGCCACAGACAAGACCACTGATCCTGCAGCAGTTGGAGGCTATGTGGATCAAAGGACCCACTTTTCCTCCATGGCACCATGAAAATTAGAAAACATTTTACTCATATACTATCCAAAAGAATTTAGAAAACTATGTATCCCTCACTTAGAAAATTGTATATCATTTAAGCTGACATTAAAATTTTGTATTAGCTTAAAAACAGTTGCAAAGAATGTGTTTTCTGGCATATTATAAATATTGGCATTAATAAATAAAACTATCATTTTTCTTTTAAATCTGTCCAGTGAGATTAAATACCAGAACAATTTTATAACAATCATCATCCATCTTTTAAAATATACGGAAAAGCTCTTCTTTAACAATCAGAAAATCTCCTCGACTTCATATTTCTATCCCATTTCTTCCTTAACAGAAACACATATATAACAACAAGGAAATATTTAGAGCCCCTCCAGAAGTTTATGGCATCAATATTTCAAAACATCTCTTTGTTTGATGCCCTGGACATTTTTATACTGCCAGGTGGAGCACCAGAGTAGATTCAGGATGAGGAAGAGGTATGCTTTGCCTAAGGATAATAAAAGATGGGAAAGGAGAAATGACATACACCTCACTGTAGTCACATTCTCAGACAGAATAATTTTCGTAAAAATACATATGGAAGTTGAGAAAAATCTAATCATTCATTCCTTAAAAACTACCCCTCTTGCTCTTTGTGTACCTGCAAGAGGAACAGCCCCAGTTGTGACTTAACTCCCTCTCTGCCATATAAACTCAGATGACTTCTTGGAGGGAACACAGAAGAAAGGCAGAAATATGAGCATCTCAGCCTCTTTATCTCAAAGGCTGAGCATTACCTAAAAGAATTGGTTAATTTATTTAGCCTGAATGAAATTTAGTTTTTACTTTTCCCCTCACTACAATGAGTGATACTTTATATGAAGGATCAAGTAAGATTTAGGCAATATTTAAAATATACATTGCATACCTTGTGTAGTGTCTATGTGAATTTGCTTTCTTGAAACATTTATCTCCTTCCTAAAGTCAACTCTAGTATATGCTTTCCAAATTTTGTGACTTTCATCCTCCATCCATAGTCCTCAACCACTCTAGGATCTCATGTTCAATTCTGAGGTTGAGAAAGGCCTGTTGGCTTCAGTTTTACATTCAAAATGCGCCACATACTTAGTCTTTTACCTTACTTCCAAATAAAGTTGGACATACAATCAAAGAGATACAGTGATGGAATCAACCAAAGAAGACAACTGTTATAAAATTTTCGTTCCACTACCAGACCATAATACCTACATGGTTTATAAATTAATGTACTTATAAGCTCTTATAATTATAAAAATAGAACAATTATGTCATATCGGGGAGGGTGCTGACGGAGTTAATTTTAAGTGTAATCATGTAAAATATAACCAACGATTTTTAAATTATGTTTTGACATTTCTACATTACTTAATATACTGTGAACCTCAAAATAACATGAGCCACTCTCAATATCTGAGAGGTTTAAGCTGTGACAACTGCGCACATTTCCTCAACATCAACACTTTCTTTAACCCTATTCACTCTAAGTTTTCATTAGCATTCAAAGCCTACCAGTAATCTTTTTTGTATTAAGTATAACCTGTTTGAAAATATCTTACTCCCAAATTCATGCTATTGCCTCTATGTCTCCTTTGCAAATCTTCCCTGTATTTCAGTTAATGCATACCTTGCCTACTCTAACAGCAAAAACAGGGCTCTAGTCCCATTACAAGTCTACCTTGCTGTCTCATTTTGGATGTGTTTGCCAGGGGCTGCGTGGTGGGGCAAAAAGGGATAGATTGGTAAGAGGACACAAACTTTTAGCTGTAAGATGAATAAAGTCCGAGAATCTAACGTAAAATATGATGACTACAGTTGATAACACTATCATATAGCTGAAATTTGCTAAAAGAGCAGAACTTAAATGTTCTCCATAGATAGATAGATAGATAGATAGATAGATAGATAGATAGATAGATGATAGATAGATAGATAGATAGATAGATAGATGTATGTTAATTAACTAGATGGAGAGAATGTTTTCACAATGTATATTGTGAAAATCACCAAATCACCACAATGTGCACTTTAAATATCTTACAATTTTATTTGTCAATTATACATTAATAAAGCTGAAAAAAATAATTATAAAGATGATGATGATAATGATGATGATGATGATGTTGATAGCCAATACCTACTATGTCCCAGGTACTGTGTTAAGAGTTTTATATACATTAAATATTTAATCCTCACAAAAAATCCAATGAGATAAGTATTATTAGTGTTGTTGTTACACTTATTATATATACAATGAGAGGACTGTATTATATGGCCTCTAAAGTTCATTTCAACCTTAAATGCTTTCATTCAATTTTTCACATTCTATTTTTAATCTATATTTATGTTCTATACAACACAGAATCTGTATCGTATATTTTTAGCACTTAATTATATACTGCAAAGCATATTTCTTAATAGTTTCACATGAGTATGCTTTATCTCCAAAAAAAGAATGTAAGCTTCATAAGGGCAGGGTCTTGGATAATTCTCCTGTATCCTCAACCCTGGTTAACGCACAGACTGGGCCCATGAGGAGTACGCAACACTTCAACATTTGAGTTTTCCTTCTTTGGTTCTCTAATTTCTTTCTGGGATGGTGGGATCTTTTCTCACCAAACAAGGTAAGGTTAATTCAGTGACTGCCAGAATCATAATCCCTAAGGATACCACACTGCATAGTTTATTTATAGAGATCCTGAAAGAAACTGAAAGTCCTAAAAGTATCCATCTGGTGGTTAGATGACAGATCGTAACTTATGGGTTTGGTTTCCTCCCATGTTTTTTGTTTGTTTGTTTTTGAAACTACAGTATATTACCTACACCATACTGAACTAAACTCAGACCATGTTGAAAGATCCTTTGTTATTTTGTTAGTCATAGAATCTGGAATCTGATAGCAGAAGTATAATTACAGGATCTAGACTGAATTTCTTCCTTCTAGAACAGCACTATCCAATAGAATTTTCAATGATGATATGGCAATTGAGTATTTGAAATGTAGATAGTGGGACTGAGGAACTAAATTTTTTAATTTTATTTAATTAGAATTAATTTAAAATTTAAAACCACAGCGGGATAGTCTATTGGGCAGTACAGCTCTGGAAGACTTAACTCATCGATGGCTTGCCAAGGCCAAAGACTAAGATCTTTCCAGCAGCTTTTACTTATGCTACCATTCTCTTCTCTGAAACTTCCAAAATGTACTTCCTACTGACATATATTAAGTGTTGATAAACTCTTGCCATATCCTTTTTTCATGCAAAATTGACTTTGTTCAGAAACTTGAAATCTTTAAAAAATATAACAGGATATTGATTATGTTTTAGAAAATTATGTAGAATTAATTTTCTACATAACAGTTAATGAAAAATATTTGACTGAAGAGAATAATAAATTAATGCTATACTCATTTACATCTTTTGTTATTTACATATATATAAGATAAGCAAATAATTATATCATTTGGAAGTCAGCAATATGTTGTTACGATTGATATATTCAAGCTAATGCTATTCATAACAGGTGAAAGGAAACTACTATATGTCTCTTAATAAAATAAAGCAAAGCAACGATTTCCAAAACATTCACACTTAGGAGTCTCCCGTTCATCAATCAGTAGTCAGCCTTAATAATCAAAGATTTTAACTAACAATCACTGACAACATTGATCAATTTGAATAGAAAATAGAAAAAAGAATCAATCCTCAAGACAGTTGGTTTTTCTTACCCCAAGAATATGCCTTCAATACTGTTCTAGTTCTTCAAGGGAAAGGAAAAAAACATTCATATTCTTGTCCATTCACACAAACCTCTCAGTGAGCATTATTGTTTTGGGAGGAGGGGGCAGCAGGCAGGGGGCCCAGGATGTTGACGGAACAAATAGGATGTCAGGTGAAGATAGAATGCTGTGCCCTCTCTAACCAGCTGAAGACTCGGCATGATTGTTTTCTTACAAATAATACCTGTGGGTGTTGAAACTGTTCAGGGAATCTATCAAACACACTCTTTCACTTTGCTGCTGTAACTCTATAAAATTTATTCTCATTTCAGAAGAGTCATAGGCAATAATACCTGTAGGTGGTTGAGTAATTTAAAGAAAATTTGTCAGGTCTACTTTCACTTATTTACCAGAACAATTCTATACTTATTTGGAGGCTTTAAAATGCAACATTTTCTACTCAGTATGATTAAAAAATTCAAAAAAAGTGCTCTTCATCTATTGAGTTATCTTAAATTGAATAAGTAGAGATAATATAATATTAGAATGTTTGAGGATAACATTTTGATCAGAAAAGGAAATTTTTTTATAATTATAGAAGTCAGTCACACAAAGACATACAAGAACAGAAAATATCTAAACAATATAACATTAGAAAAAATGCATTTCTGATATATTAATGCCAAATTATTGTTCTCAGGGACATCTGAAGGCCCAGTCAGTTCCATAAACTTATCAAAGCTATCTATTCAAATTGGAAATTGGAAAAATGGAAGAATAAAAGTATCCTTTCCAGATTAGTTAACTTTCATTAAATCATCTATATCCATATTAAGTTTACTTTATATTAACTATCATAAAACACAAATGCAAATTAAAAACTTTTTTCTATTATAGAATTGCCATTTTCAGTCACAAGTTCAGAGGGAGAAAGAGCTCAATAATCTTTAGCTAAAAATGTATCTTCTATCCTAGTTCATTCAAAAAATTATAAAATTGAATAATTTTTTAATTAATAAAAAAATAGACAACACTTTTTAAAGTGTTGATTTAAAGATGAAGACATATTCTTAGATAATATCCAAATGAAGCTACACGTCATTAAAAATGTTCAAAATCACATAAGCAGGAAAGTCTATCTTCCTATGGAATTATTGTAAAATGCCATTTTTAAGGTGAGTGGGCTCTTATTTTTTGAAGAAGTGTTTAATATTAATAAAGATAATATTTTGAATTAAAAGGTACCCAAATGAGATATAATTAAAGCTCTATTTTTATATAACTGACTTACCATGTATAAAAAGGAAAATCTTTAAGTCTAATTTTTTTCAAAGTGACTTATTTAATAAATAGTTTTCATGATAAAAAGTTCAGTTTTGAGCCAGAGATACACATGTGACGTTTGGTAGTATAATTCTAAAAGAATTAGAGAAAAATGTAGATTTGAAATTTTTTCTTATGACCTAAACAGCTTTATGACAAGTCAAATGAAATGTTCCATGAAGACAAATATGTCATGGATAAATATGAAAAATAAACAGAATTTCAATATCATTTCTTGTTTTATCTCGTTGTTGTTGTTGTTTTCCTTCTCTGTAATAATTACCTATGCACAAACTCTAGATGGCAATATTGCACTTACTGTACTTTCAAGAAAATTGTCACAGTCAGTCCCCACATAGCCTCTTTATCAACATTTTATGTGCCACGGATCTATAGCCTCTTATTATAAGTGTAATGAAGCAGAAGTTATTGAAGCATTTTATTGATTGCTCAGATCACAAGTTTACTGCCATACTGAATTGGCACCTTACTTGCTGAAGCAAACTGCTGACACCTTTTTTAAAAAGTGACAACTACATCTATTTCATGACCAGAAATCCATTTTCATCTCTATCAAGACAAGAATGCAATTTTCACTTCATTTAACTGATGTTAGGCCTGCTCAAAGCATGACACTTAGAAAAAGACACAAGTTTAAGGTTCTTAAAATACTTCAAGTAACTAGAATGCAGCTTGGTTTCAGGGAAAAAAAAATCAACAATCACTCAAATCTACAAACAACCTAATAATCTAAAAAATTTCCTATCAGAACCTACAGAAGTAGTTTTCATTTTGAAACATCAGTAACTCTATTTTAATGTTTTTAATAGTAACTTATGTTTAGGTATAATAGATTTTGTTCCAAGGATTCAAAGGACATCAAGAAGTTTGAAACAAATATTTGGGTACTGCCCAAGGAAGGCTAAATCAAGAAAACAGCCCAATTTTAATATATATAGATGGGGATCTAATGCAGAATAAGTGACTATAGTTAACAATAATGTATTATGTATTTGAAAGTTGCTAAGACAGTATATCTCAAATGTTCTCATCACAAAAACAAACAAAAAAAAAGGTAATTCGCTGAGGTGATGATGGTGTTAACTAACCCTACTGTAAATGTACAAGTGTATCAAATCATAACATTGTATATCTTGAACTTACACACTATTATATGTCAATTATATCTCAATAAAGCTGGAAAAAAGAAGTAGCTGGCATACTAAAAAAAAAAAAAGAATATATATAGAAAATGAGACTATGAAATAGTTATTTCTTCAGTAATGTTAGGGCCAATAAATGATTTTGATTGATCTAAGACACAGACAAATTGAAAAGATCATCTGAAAAGATAAACTTCCAATACTTCTTTCATAGAAAATTATAACATTAAGATTCTTTTAAAATAGATTTTGCAATAAACATATTCTGTCAGCATTAAATATACTTTGCTTTGAATCTATTCTGAATAGAATAAAATTATTATTGATTTGATATCTAAGTATCAAATTTATTAAAAGTGTAGGTAAAGTGAACCAACATTAATTTGTTAAGTTTTTTTTAACAAAATCTAAGTGCTTTGGGTAAAGGTTAATTTAATGTAACAATAAAATACATTTCAGTTTTAAACCACAAAATCAATATATGCTGAAGTTGAGATGGTCGTTTCCTCATCTAATTATATGCCCTCAAAATAAAATTACAGTACAATTGCTGTTTAAAAAGTGAAATGTAATTTTTGAAATAGAAATTTAGTGTGCGATTTTTAAACTCAATGCATCAAATATGAAGAATTTAGAAAAAGTATCTTGCTTAATTTAATAAACAAAAAGGTTTCTATACCACAAAAAATTTAAATCACTTAGGCAGAAAATTATACTTTTTAAGAAACTTCATTATATAATTATCTATTACAAATAGCTCAAGTACATATCTCCAAATTAAAATTACAAAAATCAAACTGATGCTTCAGACACAAATAGAAATTGTCAATGTTTTTCAATACAATGCCAAAGTTAAGAAAATGCCCAAGATTGTAAGAAATATTTGAGGGTATCTTACTGTTCATTTTTTTTTAAAGTAATCAAACAAGCTAAAATTTAATTTCAAAGTTGACCATTTCTTTCAAATTGCTGAAAATTAGGAGTAAATTAGGATTAAAAATTCCTTTAACTTTTTCATGTCTTAAATATCAAAGGGACTACGATTTTCTTTACAATTAAGATTGTGGTTGTTAAGATATTATTGGTAAATACTCATTTACTTTGTTTCTCTCTGAATTTCAGAAATTACTATGCAATCTATAACAACTGTTAAGCTATACTGTGAACCACTTTAACTGATTAAAATTGTATGTTTATGAGCTCTTTTAATAATTATTATTTTAAAGAAGAGTGCTATGCATTTATTATGTAAAAGTTACCAGAAATTTTATTGGTTGAGGGGAAATAATTCAAAGGAATATCAAAATTGGGAAGACGTTTCCAGAAAAAAAATGTTTCCGAAAAATCGCATTTGTATTTAAGATCAACCATTCTGAATCATTATTTATATAGACTCCTGGCACAGTTCCACAGACTTTTATGCAGCTCTACAGTGTTTCTGAACAGACTGACATATATTTTGTTTATTGACAGCAACTAAAAGCTTTATGTAGGATCATAAATAAAGACGATCATGTTTAAAAATCACTAATATCATTTTAAAAGGTAGTGCAGCCTTGTGTTTTGGCCTCTGTTTAGCTGTGTTAGGCCTATGAATGACAGCTTCCCTGCTTGAAGCACACAGAAAGCACAGCCTTCCTCATTCACTGACAGGACTGTGGCCTTTTCACACGTTCCTTCCACAGCAGTGTTTGTCCCCAAACACTGGAACTCGACACAATGGCATTCCTACTTCAACACCCCCACCAACAGCACCACTACATAACCAGAATGCTAATGAGATGGAACAGGCCCTGTCTCTGAAAGTGTTAACTGGGTTTTATAGGAACGTGTTTATGCTACTTCAAAAATTACCAATTAAATAGATTCTGCTTAGCAATGAGCAATTTCTAAGATGTTTCCACTTTTAAGGAAATAAATGTGATAAATGTAAGAGTAAGTGACTTTATGCTGTCCTAAATATAATGTCTCATTTTATATACACGAATCAGTAAGTATATATTTAAAACCACAATAATGTAGTGGGCTTAATTTAGTTGCTTGCTATAATAGCCAAGTTAAAGTTAAAAATTGAAAAATGAATAAGTTCATAAACATAAAACCAGTAGTTCTGACTTTTTTTAAAAACCACATTATCACAGTTTACTTAAAAGAAATTTCTTACGAGAATTCCAAAACATCAATTTAAAGTCTACGATCTTTTGACAGAATTCCAGCAAAACGATATTGTTTTTATACATGATCTCAGAAGTGGAATAAATGAAAATGATATTAAGAGTTCATATAATCCTATAATTTATAAGCTTAAATTTATAAAGGAAATAGGAATCATCATCCATCTCCATTTTCTCTATCTAATGATTCCTTAACATAATCTTATATAAAGCTAAATAGAAAAGCCTGTCTGTAAGGTCAAATGAAGTAAATGCAGTTCAAATAAAGTTCATTAATGCTGAGAAGGATATTTGCTAAGAAGTCCTACTCACAAATAAAGTTATTGCCAAGTTTAACACTTAACCAATGATGACCTACTAAGAGTACCACCACAGTGACTTTTCTAAATATTGCAAAAATTTTAAATTAAGTTATGGTATAACAATACAAAAGAGACTCAAGAATACATATAATTAAGAACATCTGAAAGAAACTAAAATTTGCATGAAATGCATAATATGCAAATTTCTATTTCTTTTTCTTCATTTTTATATTTTAAAACAAAACTTAAACAAGTATATCAAAACTGTTAAGTGAAAAACTAAGTTACAACAACTTAGCAACATAAAAAAGGTTTAGTCAGGAATAACAAAGAGCCTATGTTATAAAATATTTCTGAATTTGGCATAATGTTGATATAGACAATTTCAGAGATGCCAAAAATGTTAAATTTTGTTAATATTTACATGTAATATTTTAATAAAATATTGTTTTTCATCAATTCTGAGTCATAAAGAAACCTTTAAATTCAAAGCAGGAATTCTTAAAGTATTTTCTTTTCTCACAATACACAGAACTCTTCTCAACCAACTACAACTGCTTATCTCTATTTAAATTTTATGTTTAGTACAGTGGAAGAAAAAAAACACACCATACAACTTTCCGAGCTGTTTCTTATCTCTGACACTCTCATTTTTAATAAAATTTAGAAAATTATTAAGTTTTTTTGATTTGATGTAAACAGCACTTTGCTTGCATTGGAGAATAGTCTCATGTTTTCTTTAACATTCAATAATTTTAAACTAATAAGTGGAATCAAACCATTTAATACCAAATGATCGTAATTAAGTTGGTCACAATCCATTTTATAATATCACTGCATCTTAAAAGTTAAATGTTATTTCAGTTAAAATAATTTAATCTAAATACAATAATATATTTTATACCAGTTTTTATATACTTTAAGCTTAATAAAGAATATTTAAAATAAGATTGTTTTTTTCCATATTATTATAAATAACCTTATCTATAATTATTAATCCTATTTATGTATCCACTGAATTAATTAACTAGGTAATTAATTAACTAGGTAATTTCGAGAAGAAAAGTTTCTCACAGGAAGATATGTCTTCCTAGTTCCGGATACCTTAGTTCAAGAATTTCCTCGTCAATACAAGTTGTTCTTTTCCAAACCAAACAGCAGGAGGTGCTGTGTGAACACTGAGCTTGAATCCCATTCCCGCCTCCCCCTTCCCCCGCCCTCTGAAAACAGAGAATAATAGCATGATGCTTTCAAAATATTCATTTTTCAGCAGCCTGTGGCTTGAGATAATGAGCCTGGTTCTAAACTGAAACCTCCCAGTTAGAAATGTAAAACCTAGCCCTTCTTTAACGTGGTAAATTGTATGCTTAAAACCACATGCAAAGGGGATTCTAAAAATGTGGCAACTCCAGTTTTATTATAAATGATACCAATCATTCTGCTTTACAATGTGAATGCAACTTTAAAATAAAAGTTTCTATAAGTATTTATGAAAATATCAAAGACTTTATACACACGTATACACACATAACTATGGAATGGATATTTAGTAATTAAAGGGCAAAATCTACCTGGCCTTAATTCCAATATATTAATTCTATTTCTATACTTTCAGATCCGGAAATATACAAATTAAATAAGCATACATGAGGTAAATCATGCTTGACATAAGGTTAATTTACAATTTCATTTCCCAGTATACAATTAGTTATATTTTAGCCCAATTTCTACAATAGCAATTTTGATTTCATACTGGAAAAAAAAAATAAATAGACGGCTGAACACTTAAACCTTCAAACTCTTAGAAGCTATTCATTTTCTTATTTAAAGTAACTTTCTATAGAATTTCCACATAAGAAGTTGCCTTTGCTTTGCACAGTATGTAGCAAGAAAAGATGAGACATATGACATCCCATACCAAAAGACAGATACAATTAGCTCCATTATTGTTGGCTTTGAGATTACAGAAGCAGCATTTTGGCTCCCTAATGGGCACTGAGCTCACAAAATACATGTCACAGTTCTTTTATGACACGATGCCAATCATTGCCTCTATACAACCAAGTACATTTTAAAACATATAATAAAGCAGTTTTTAAAGAAGGATGACTCACCTGTTTATAATATTTTTTTGCAGAATTTAAGCGTTGGTAAAAGGCCAAAAGAATTCCTTGGATGTACATCTTAGCTCCTGAGGGGCTGAAACCTTCTCCCTTAGAGACCCAAACGGGTCCCCGCAAAGGTGTGATGGAATTTTGCAGGCATTTTTCAAGCAGAGGAACTGTGAGAGAAAATAAGGGAAAATAATTCTTTTGACCTGAACGAAATACACTGCCTGGAACACAGCCCCAACACCAGAGCTAACTCTTAACATCTATTATTTATATCTGACCTAGGTTAAGTCTTAGAGAGGCAATTCCTGCATTACTAGTGGCCACCATCAAGGATGTATTTATATTGAGACACCCCCCCATGCAAGACTCATAAGCTTTGTGAGCACACCTGAATAGTTCTGAAGTGTGCCTAACTAGCTGCACAGAGTGTCATGGTGTGCACTGATTGCCTTATCTTCTCATTTATCACAGATGAGTTGGAACCAACCTTGCTGAAATCTACTTGCATTGTCCTGATAAAATTGTAAGATCCATGTTGTTTCTGTATATAGCTTCCTGTAGAGGAGCCTATATACCTAAATATCACATCTGGAAATTATTCATAAAATATAATTCACACCTTTATAAGCCATCTTACTCAGGTCTTCATATTGCTTAAATAAGCCGTAAAACAGGTGGCAAGTCTGTTTAAAAGTAAAGGGGAGAATCTTAAGCAAGCATTTTATCATATCTTTTTGTTTTTAAGTTTCTGGGATAAAAGCTAGTCAGATTTAGGAAGGTTACTCCAGCATGTGCTTTGTAAACAGATAGAAGATATTTACTTGTGGGCCTGTATTGCAACATCCATATAGACTTGACAGACATGTTTATATACTTTTTCACATGATTAGCTTATGAAGTCTTTCTAGTGTAAACTAGTCAAATAACATGGCAGCTAGCTAACATTTTTCAAGATTTAATTTCCTTCTGAAAAGCCAGAAATAAAGAAATAAAAACATATTTTAGCCATAACCTAAAAAAGAGGATAACCTATAAAAAGTTTATCATTTTTAAAATTTGATCTTAAGTGTATACTTGTGATACAACATAAACATATAACCATATGGCTTGGCTATCTTATTTGATACATATTTTTACTAAAAAAGAAATTAAATAGATCACCAGCAAAGAAGATAGGTCGGGTGCCATTAGTTATGTTATATGTTGCATATTTTATGCAGAGAGGCCTAGCGTAGCAATCTGGAAATTGAATTACAATTAGGTTCAGCTGAGCTGCTATGCAGCTGAGTTATGCAAATGACCTTTGCTACTGGTAGTCTGCTGAATTTTGCTCTTAGTAAAAAAGTTATGCATTTTATGGCACTAAATTCTGCAACTCTCTACCAAAGCACAGATTTCTAATATGTTCAATACTGAAGAGAACACTAGAAATAGAGTTTAAGATTTTCCAAGACTACTGTAAAGAAAGTTAAAAGAAAATTATGACCCAATGACTATTTAGATATCTTCAAATGTGAGAATGAAATGCACTTAGCTGGACTAAAAACGATTCCTAAAATTCACATATCAAAACCATTTTATACTCTTGGAGCAATTGCTATTCTCTATAAATTTTATCATAACGAATACTTCAAACTTAAAAAATATATATAAGATCACATAAATTATAAAAGAAATAAAAAGTAAAAGAGATTATTTTCAGGATTATAACTCCTTAATCTTTCAAAAATGTGTAATATAAATCAATCTTGATTATAACATTTCCTAAAGAAAGTTAAAGAATCATCAGTGCTTTTAGTTAACTGCTACAACATTCATATATTACTATGTATTAAATCTTAATTTGTACACTTTTAATTGGTACACTCATTAAATCTAGCACAATTTTGAATGTGGAAAAGTATTACATAAATAGCTGTTAAACTTAAGTTAAATAAATTGAGAGATAACAAATTTGAATGATTTACATCCAAATTTAAACCTGAGAAAATTTTATCAGATTCTCTAGACTTATAGCCTTATTCATCAATGCTTGTCACAAACTAACTTTCAAGTTCTTTATGTCAGTCCAAAACAATTTCAAAGAAATATTTCATAGATCGTCTACCATAAAATTACTTTTTTCAGAGTAACCTCCATAAGAATCTAAGAAAAAATACAGCTTAGAAAAAAACACAAATTATATAAAAATTCAAGCTGGTTCAGAATTGATATTGGATGGAAAATAGCTCCCATGCTCCACATGATTTATGTAATTAGGAATACTATGGAAACCAGAAACAGCAAAGCAAAGAAAGCAGTATTCACAAGCAGGTTTTATAAGGGACTTCAGAATCTGCTCTGAACTTGTTGAATAATCTGTTCAGTATTCCAGAATCTCCCTGCTGGAAGCAAGGTCCTCATTATAACCACGAGAGTGCTAATAAAGGTTAGCCTCTGAACTAGGGATTAGAAAGCTCTTTCTTTTTGGAAGCTGCAAACTAGTAACTTTGATGATCTTCTTGAAAAGGAAGACAAAGCACACTCCAAGAACAAACAATGTTTCCACTAACTAAGAAGGTACAGAAAACATAAGAAAATGATATGCTAAAGTACTTAGAAAGTATAAATCATCTTAATATATTGACAAAATTGAAAAAATAAAATTTATTCACCAAAACTAAAGAATTTTCCATAAAAAAAAAGGATTGGCCTAACATAATAGTTATAAAATATAATAGAAAAATTGATTTTTAAAAAAAATCACTTGACTTTTCAACCCCAACAATGGATTTTCACGCGTGCGAATTATTTTGTAAGCATTTTAGTGGATATTCATAATATTCTATGCCAAAGAAAACTCATAAGTGTTCTTAACCAATGGTTTCTCCCTTTCAGGTACAGTTCTTCTTTTCTCTGTTGACAATTGCATAAAGAGATGCAAGAAACAAGGGCAATGATTTAGAAAAGATAACAGACACTTTTCAACCTTGGAACAAGCATAAACCTAGATGTTGTTATGAGCTAACAAAGATACTTAATGAAAACAAACAAACAAACAAAAACATGTCTTTCCAAGGGAATGAACTCCAGGATATTATTTTGTGTGTCCTTCCAAATGATGAGCTCCTCCTCCAAACTGCTATTCAGAAATATTGTTTCATTCAAGAAGGTTACCTGGCTCCTATTATCCTATGTTCCTTTAATATTTGTGTGCATAGCTATACACAGCATTTCTTCTTATGTCTGAGGCCTTTATTACAGGTAATCTATCTTTTTTCTCCTATTTACATGATTGTGAGAAGAACTTTGCTTTTCTGTAATTTCAGTGTTTTCATTAGCAAGTCTTCATAATTTTTATTAGATAAATTATTTGGAAATTAATCATTCCTTAAATTTATCAATATGCATAGATTAGTCAAATGTGATCATCCCATTGGGATCATTTCCACCACTGGAAAGGTGAAAAGTTATATGAATGATTACTTTTTATCCATTTTGTTTACTCTCAAGTTATGACTATGGGACAAATTGAAATACAATAGTTCAATGGGTTTGGATTTAAGACTGAGAAATAGATCATGGTAACCAAAAAGAGTAACTTCACTGGATAGAGTTAGTGCTGAGCCTCATGGGTAAATATATCATATGATTAAAAGTGGTAGCTATATTAATTTCATAACTATCAACTGATGCTTTTCGCACCTATGCTGTTCCATTTCCTTTCCATTTTTTCCTCCTTTTTGCTACCTATTAATATATTCTTGTCCTTTAATGCTCATATCAAATGTTATGTCCTCTGGCAAAATACTCCAAGTTGTTTAGGCACAATTAATTGCTACTTTCTCTGTGTGTTCCCAGAGCTTTGTTTATACTTTTACTTTTCCCTTATTGATTTGTATTAGTCTTTATCTTCTTCCTTCCCACTTCCAACCTTTGGTAAATCGTAAACTCTTTGGGGTTTGAGGTGATGGTGTTTTTCAGTTTGATAAAAGCAGTGCTCAGTAAACTGATTACTGGATGAATAAACAATACTTCAGATATGAATCCAACTATACACAATCACTTCAAATCTGTAAATTTCTATGACCTAATGAAAATTTGGTCAATATAAATATACCAGAATTTTGAAGCGCATTTAGAGTATGTAGAATTGTTTTATTTTAATTTTCCATATAAAATTATTTTGAAGCTTGAAGGAAAATAAATATTAAAAAAATACAATTTGGTAATGAAGCATTAACTAGCCAGGAGAAGGCCAAAAGTGGGCATTTAAAAAGTCCTTGGAAAATCTTTACGTGCTCTAGCCTACCCTGTCATAAATCATGCTACTATGGGAAAAGACACCATGAAGCTTAAATAACATAGAATTAATATTAAATTAAGGTCAAATAGTTATTTTAAATAATAAAGATAATTTCCTCTAAGAACTCCAAACAAAATGAGTTTAAATATTATTCATAAGAAAACCAGTTCAGCCTTCAAGGGGACCTTATATTAAAACCACTTCATCACTGGTAAGAAACTTGAATATATTTGGATTTATGATGAGAGTAGTACAAGGATTTTTGACAAGGAACCAAAAACTCCTCTAAAGAGAAACCACAAAGCTAGTGGAACTTACGAAATAGATATTGACTGGAATGGTCTCTTAAGTTCAATACCTAGGGAATATACACCTCTCTCCAAAAGCAATATCTCATTAAAAGAGACACTTGTACAATATATTTGAATCTACTATGGAGAGCTAAAAAGATAATTTTTTTATTAATATAGTTTCAAAAAGCACTGGAAATAGTCAAAGGCTTTAATAGCCTGTTTCTAATTATAAATTAAAATTCATGCCAATTTAAATATCCAGAATCATAATTTACATAATATTATAATTTTCACATTTCATTCAGAGTATGAGACTATGAAAAAGAAAAAAGAATAGAGCCCAAGGCATAATTACCTATAAAGAAACTTCTATGTGCTCTTTAATAGCAAGTTTCAGATCTCAATCTCAAAAATACACAGCTATTGTTAGCAGAATGTCATTTGGAAATTTTCCACCAATTCAATTGGAACTTATTTTTTAAATGAAGTTTATCTAAAAAGTCTTTTTTTGCAGGAAACAAAGTGAGTTCTTAAAAAACACTAAAAAAATTCGAGTGTTTCCATTGGGGAAGTATGCCTTGCCATAGTCTGAGCTAGTGTCAAGCTGTGTGTGCTTCAATGCTTCTAACCCAGGTAATAGTTGGAAAACTCCAGGTCCCAGAGCAACCAACAGACCCACTCAAAAGCATGATCTGCTGGGAAGATCGAATGATGGAGAGGATACTGTCTCCTACTTTGGTTGATTTATATCAGTATATTTTCATTCAAATAAAACTAAACTAACAGCTGCTGTGTACTTTTGTTTACATGCTATATGTCAAATCTTACTGTCCCTAAGGTACTTATGAGAAAAGATTTAGCAGTTGTTTTCTTAAATACCAATGCCTACCCAAATTTGCTTTTTTCCTCCATTGAACAAAATGACAAGCACAGGATTGTTATACTTAGAGCAATCTTTCACAGCTGCTTTAGTTTTTCAGTGATCCTATTAAACTGACGGCATATTGCCTGTGGGGTCTACAGTGTTATAATACTGCTGTAAGAGACATTGATTTGTATGATAGGATCAAACAGAACAGGGATGCATTGGGGAGAAGAATTTCATAGGTCACATTGTTTTTATCAGACTAAAATTTAATTTAGACATTGCGACCTTTACAGAACACCTGGTTATTTTAATTGCTGATATGGGGGTGAACATTGACATCGGGGCTTCAAAAGTATGAAATCTTAGGACGTCTCCTCTGTTTTGAAAATGCAGCCTGACTCATGTCTTTTCTTAAAGTGAACGAAGTAGCTGTGCATTAAATATGCTGGCACATCTTCTGCTTGAGCAAGTGGACCGAAATGGTGTGAATTGTTAATGCCTTGCTGCTTTGGTTCACGGCTTGTGATTGATCATTTGTAACTATATCTACTCCTTGTTCCATGAAATCAAGTATGGAGTAATGGGTTCATCAGATTTTGGGGTTAAATTGAGAGTGAAGAGGTACTGTGTGTGGAAATAAGAGTTGCCATGTTCAGGGCTGGCCTTGTAACAGCATGGAATCTAAAGGCGATATTCAAAACCACTTCACTCATCATACGCTTACTGATTCTGAATAGGGCCCATTTGCAGGGGACATTTGGTAGTTTTCCAATACGCTTTATGCCTCTTTCTACTTCCACCACCATGCACATCTTTTTTTCATACACCCCCAGGGCACATCAGTAAAACAGGTCAGCATACACAATTCATTTATTTAAATAACTTGATTTATATAAGTAGAAATAAGCTGAGATTGTATTGTCTAAATCTTGCCTTACCCTTCAACAAAAAATAATAGTGTCTGTGTCTTTGAAAATACAAGTATTTTGTGAATTCAATTTCTTGGGGCATCTAAAATATTTGATATTTAGCAATAATGTCAAATAATTTAATTGAATTGGTATATGTACAACTTTGAGGTTGCTTAAAGACATGTTGAGAATTAATTATATCTAATCTATTTTTATGTGGCTGTGGTCTATACCAATACATAATTGAATATATATGACCTGCTTTGGAAAACTTTAAAGATCTTTAAAATTTAAAGTATTATCTTAGAGTTAGTTTTGGAAAGTGCAATGCATGAAACTTAATAAATAAAACCAATAAGAATTAGAAGTAAAGGCCTTTAGAGATGTCATTATATAATTGCCATAATAACTGATGCTTTTTACATTATTATTTTTTATTTTTATTACTATTCATAATATCTTAACACAAACGATGTTAACTGAGGCATCAATTAACTTTTGACACAGAGAGAAAGATGTAACAGAAAATATAGTAAAATTAGGAACAAAATCAAATATACAAAGCACTTACAGATGTAAGTAACATTCAAAAGGAAGCTAATTGTAGAACATCTCAAAATTCTACTGTTATGTTGTAAAGTCATAACTAATACAAATCTAAAAAACAAAGTTGGATTCTTTTCTTTTTCCTGTTTTCAGTCTCAAAAGCAGGAATAAATAATAATAATAATACTTGGAACACACATACCTAATTCAGACAGACCTAGGAGTCAGATGATGTGGGTAAAGCTATTTTGGTTTCCTTGGATACAAATACTAGGTCAACATATAACATATTTAAACATTTTATTTAGAGTATAAAATATATGTGTCATGAAAAATTTATATTTTAAATGTGAAAACTATAAATTCTTAATAGTTTCAGCAATTACAATGGAGGGTTTCCTTTTAACATTTACTTCTCCATGTTTATTTCACAAAAGTTGAATCTTCTATAATTAGTATTTTGTATATTTTTGTCTGCTATTCTATCTTTCTTCTAAAAACTCTTAGGACAAAGAAAATCAATCTCTACAGAGTCAGGTTCTTTTACATGGAGGATCTATTTTTAAAAAATTGTTTTATAACAGGTATTAACATTTAAGTTATTTTTTATTGGCAATTTTGCTTATTGTAATGTTTATAATGAATTTCTAGGATTATGGACAAGTCATTAGAGTCAGAGTAAAATTTTTGTATTTAGAGTTCAAATACTGAAAAATAAGAGATATGAAAACCAGAAGCTGGAAAGACAAACTCAAGGGAAAAAGGGCAAGAGCAAGGACTTGGTTAAAAAATTACAAAAACCCTGAAGCTGGTTTAGCCCAATAAAACCAAAGAGTGATGATCATATCTTCATGAATATAAAAGAGAGTCTATGTTTTAAAGACTTCAAAAGGGAATTTCTGACAGATATTAAAGAGTCTATGAGCAGATTAGACTTTTATGAATGTTCATATCACACAATTCTGCATTCACATATTTAACAAAAGATGACAGTGATCCAATTATAATGGGAGTCTCTAACTGCCACTAAAAAAACTTTTTTAAAATCAAGCCTTAACAGAATTCTTAATATTCTTTATAGATCAGTAGTAGAAATACAAACCAGTGATTACTTAGCACTTTCTGTTTTTGTCCAAGCAACAAAGGTAACTCAAGTCTGATGCTTAGGAATCACTGAGACACTAAGGTCCATGTCCAAGGAGCCCTAGAACCAAGGCAAGGTCACAGGGAACACGGCCCCAAAGAAGGTCTGAAAACCTGAGCAACATTTTTTCTACACAAAAATGCTCTTAACTGGCTTACTTTGTATATACCAATTCGCCCTAGAGAGATTTAAGGGCTGGTTAATAACCATGAGTACTTGGCATCCCTCTTCAGCAAGTGACATATCTTTTTACATTTCATAAAATTTGAGGAGTAAAGTACATGGTAAAGAGACCCAAGGATTGAAGGGAGGCAAATATACTTAATTTTAAAGAAGATATTTATCCATAAGTTTGATCTTATTCCCTGCAAAGTTCTAGAACAGATTATAAAATGAATGGATTGTGAACTCAGAAAAATAAATAGTAATCACTGGGACCTGACATGGGATAATTTACATATTAAATAAATATTTAATGAGCACAGAGGGAGACTCCTGGGAAAATTCCCTACATGGGTCTTGAGGTTTCAATATAACTATTATTTCTTCCAGTGGGAAGCAGGTCCCAGTAGAATATTGCTAACATCTATGTCCTCTAGCAAGGTACAGCTAAACCTCTATGCTCCTTCCCAGATAATTGGGGTATCTACAACTAGGTAGAAGAACATCTAAATTCCGCAAACCTCCTGGTTGAGTCCTCTAGAATTTATGATTGCTGGATTTTAAATGATAGAGAAATATGTCACTTAATAACCAAAAAAAGGCAAAAGAAAGCTATGACTGGATGCTGTCATGGAGAAAGTAATAAAAGAAATCAGAATGAACACACCTACCCAGCCTTTTGGCAGCAGCAGCGCTTCCCTACACACACACACACACACACACACACACACAGAGTTGTCCCTGTTTGGAGCTAAACTGCAGGCTGTAGGCTATATACCCTTCTGAGTTATTCACCATCTTTAGGGCATAAAAGGAGAAGGAAACATTTTGACTAAACTCTCTCGGTTTTCTGAATTTTCCACTTACATCAAAAGGAATCTAAGTACAATACTTCCCAGAGAAGGGCAGCATCCTTAACTTTTATACTATTTTAGAATATCTACTATATATTATTTAGATACTGTTAATCTCCGAGTGACAGATGAATATCTGAAAGATCTTGGCAGGCTAAACTACAAAATAAAAACTTTATCATTAGAAATTTAGTAGAAATTGATATATAAAGCTCTTTTCTCACATCTAAAAAATCAGCAGGATAAGTACAGGATAAGGAAGGAGTAGCTTAAAGGCAAATTGTGAGCAAAAATTGGGGGATTTTGGTTGACTTTAAGTTCAATACAGGCTGATATGATGTGTCCTAATAGAAATAATAATGCAATTGTAGGTTATATGATGACCTGGAAAAAAAAAAAGAGGTGGGTCTGCTTTACTTGTCATTAACTGACTTGGAAAACAGTGTACAATGTGAGGTCCTACAAAGAAAAATACCAAAAAAACTAGACAGAACAGAAAAGAGGGACCAGTTTGTGAAGGTCCTGAGAAATAGCTAGAGAGGTTAGAGATATTTAATTTGTAAAAGATTTAAATCATACATGGTCAAATATTTGAAAAGCAGTCATAGACTCAAAATTAATTTTTATTATGTAACTCCAGAAGGCAAAATCAAGACAAATGGTAAATGTTTATAAGAAGAGAGTTCAGTTAGCTATAAGATAGGGTTGCTTTTTGTTTTGTTTTTTTTAAGAAATTATAGTTGTCAGAAATGAAACCAGCAATTACTGGATGAACACTTTGGGGATGACTGAGAAGGGACTCATGACAAAGAGATATTTTGGTGATGACCAAAGACCCTTCTGATGCTGAGATCCAAAATCGATCAATCAACAACATTATTCTAAAATAGATACAGAAAAGGTAGTCATTATCATTTGTTCTTATATTGCACTATGCATCTAATCAGTGAGAATCTTCAAGCTTTTAAAATTCTATGGAATATGCCAAAATACTACTTACTCTAAGTGGTTGGTGAACTATTAAATGACGTCAGTGAAAATGCCAAAAGTAGTTAATAATGGGTAATTCAATGCAAATTTAATTCAACAAAGAATTTTTTTACTTTTCATTCATTCATTCATTTAAAAAGGTATTTTTCATCACTATGATTCAAACTTAACAAAGATTGTGCTTAAAAATTGTGTATTTGAATGTTAATATTCTGAGGGTCTAACTATATCCCCAGTCCCATGATGGATATTAGGAGATTTTTAGAGTTTTTAAAGAATAAGACAAAATTTCCTTTTAGTTAAAGATATAAGCCTTATATAAAAAGCAGTTACTAAATAAAAAAAATATATGGTACAGACATGTGGTATCGAAAAAAGTTATGAAAAAGAAATATTAGTAAACAAAATAGGTAAGGTAGGATTCAAGTAATATTTAAAACTTTCGAGCCGATACCTATTTGAAGCTTTGTGAGAGACCCAAAGTCAGAGGACCCAGCTAAGCCAACCCTGAGTTCCCAACCCACCAAAATAATGAAATATCTGTTGCTTTAAGTTACTAAATTTGGGGGCGATTTGTCGCACAGCAATTGATAACAAATACAGATTTTGGATAGCAGATAGTACAAAGTTATTATTCAAAACATTTGCTGCATTTCCTTAAAGGAAAATTATACTTCCCACCTTATTCATATCAGGATTCGCCAAGTGACTTGCAATGTCCTTCCCTGTGAAAGGATTATACATTCTCACACTATTGAATTAAGGAGATGGTGTTTGACTTGCTTTGACGTAAACTAGAACAGGTGCAGTGCACCTACAGTGACGTAGAATGAGTGAAAATAGACCTCTGTGTGAGCAACGGAGAGTTTTAGGGTCATTTGTTACCATAAAATAATATAATATATCCTGAGTGATACAAATTGCTGACCTTTGAATAGATGGAGAATAGAAAGATTATTGAGTGAGCATAAAATAGCATAAAAGGTAAGAAGGCTGGGCACTGCACAAGTCATTGCACTGTCTAAGACACTGAAGGAACTACTCCAGCTGTAACAGAAGGTGCATGTTGGGAAGTTGTGAGATGTGGGTAATAACATTGAATGAGTAGAGTTAGACTATAAAATGAAGGTTCTCGAATGTCAAGATATAGAGTGTGAAGGTTATGCTGATATGTAAAGTTCTGAGAAAAAAAATTACAGCATACTTCAGAAAAATTACACTCAAGCAACATAAAAAATTAAGATGTAGGAATAGAATTAAACTAACTAATGAATAAAGATAATGTGATAATACTTATGAATACAAATAGCTAATTGTATTTGGTATCTATTGCTTCACTAATGCTGCATAACAGACCACTTCAAAACTCAGCAGCATAAAATGACAAGCATTTATTTAGCTCACAAGTCTGCAATTTAGCTAGGTGGTTTTGCTGGTCTTGGCTGGGCTTGCTCACATGTCTTGGAATCAGCTGGCTGTCAGCTCATCTAGGGTGACGTTGGCTGAAATAACTGGAGTGAATTGGTTCTACTCCACTTCTTTTTTAAAAAAATAATTTATTAAAGTGAAATTCACATACAAAATCAACCATTTTAAAATAAACAATTCAGTGGCATTTAGTACATTCAAAATGCACAATCACCACCTGTATCTAGCTTCAAAATATTGTCATCATTCCAAAGTAAAATCCCTTATACATTAAGCAGTTTTTCCTCATTCCCTTATCCGTCCAGGCCCTGGCAATGCCAATCTGCATTCTGTCTCTATAGAATCTATTTTAGATATTTCACATAAATGGAATTATATGATATGTCACCTTTTGTATCTGGCTTCCTCTTCTTAGCATAATATTTTCCAGGTTCATCAAAGCATTATCAGTATGTCACCCCTTTTCATGGCTAAATAATATTCCATTGTATGTATAGACTATATATGTTTCTACATTATCTTTTCACAGATATTTAGTTTCTATCTTTTGGCTACTATCTATAATATTGCTATAAACATATATGTGCATGTCCTTGTTTTATTATTTGTTTTCTATTCTTTTGGGGTTTATACCTAGGAGTGAAATTATAGGGCCATGTGTTTATCTATGTTTATCTATGGTTATCTTTTGGAGGAAACACCAATTGTTTCCAAACTGGCTGCACCATTTTACATTCTTATAAGCAATACACAAGTAATTCTGGAAAGCAAGTAACACACAAAAAAATGAGACTTATGGAGGGTCCTTGACTAGGTGACTTCACGCTTTGATGGTGCTTTAATATGCAAAGACTATGAGAGTTTTTGTTTGTTTGCTTTTTAACTTTGGTGGTATATGGCAGCTTACATAGGGTCACGTAAATGAATTTACCATTTTGAAGATGTATTTTTACCAAAAGGCTTGTACATGGAGAATACGGAGTTTGGCCTGAAATTTTATAATAGGCAAGGGCTATGTAGAATTTTCAACTTGATGGGTCTCAACCTAAATGCGGCTGGGATTGTTTTCCAATAGCCTTGGCTTTCAGAAAATGCCAGCCAAGGAGGAATGGATGATGGCTTTAGTATACTGAGGCTGTCAGTGGAGGCCCTAGCACCCCTAGTTAGTCATGCTTGCCCTACTGTGCAGGCTACTGGTTCTTACTCTTCAGTATCACCTGACACTGAAGGCAAGTACGAGATTGAGATTAGGTCATTTTAGGCACTGAAATGTAGAACATTTGCTGCTTTTCTGTGTTTTGTAAACAAATCTGCAAGCCAGGACTTTAAACTATGACAGCAGCTGAGTTCTACATGTGCTGCAGTGAAGTTCTATCTTTAAATTGTTAGTACCAGGCCAGATTAGGCAGCACTAGACCCTCTGTCTCAAATTCAAGTCTTCATTATGTTATTTAATGCTCTGCATTCTGAAGAGCAATGAATTGTGGATGAGCTGACCTTAGATTCATATAGTCTATTCACAAACTTTCAAAGTAAACTCCACCAATCCAGTTTGGTTCTAAATTGATTTATCATATAAATTTTTACCATGATTCTAAATTTCAGAAACCTAAACTACAGTGTCGCCTACAAAAAGATGACAGATTTATTATAAAAAGGACTCCATCTTCATTAGTTTAGGTAGAGAAACAATTTGATGAAAGTATTACAAATCTAGGAATCAGATTTGCTAAAGGAATCAAAGAGAAAGTAAAATGGTTTAAAATATGTTTCGATCTTATAGACTCATAGATATAGAGAACAAACTAGTAGTTGCCAGAGGGAACATGAGGGTGAGTGGGTAAAAAAGATGAAGGGGTATAAGAAGTGCAAACTTCCATTTATAAAACTCATAATCCATGTGGATGTAACCTACAGCACAGGGAATATAGTTAATAGTATTGTAATAACTCTGTATGGTGACAATGATTACTAGATTTATCACAGTGATTACTTTGTAAGGTATATAAATGTTGAA
Organism: Pteropus medius; assembly: GCF_902729225.1. Lineage (NCBI taxonomy): Eukaryota > Metazoa > Chordata > Mammalia > Chiroptera > Pteropodidae > Pteropus > Pteropus medius. The sequence continues at coordinate 8,749,459 of NW_024340696.1, forward strand.
TAACTGTTCACCTAAAACTCATATAATATTGTACGTCAACTATACTTTAATTGAAAATAATGTAAAAAAATAAAATGTTTCAATCTTATTATCAGAATAGAGCAGTGCATGCAGGAAAACAAAGACGGGCCTTCTTTAGCTGGAGGAGGAAAGAGGTTTCAGACTAAAGGTAAACATCTGATCTAAGCATACACACTTGACAGATATGAAAAAGAGAAACCGAGATCTTGAATGCCAGACATAAGGGTACAGGAGATACATGCAAATCTAACTGCTCTTAAAGATATTATTATAAAAAGTGAAAATAGTTTAATTCTTACAAAATCAGAAACAGTAACTGGGGCCCAGTGAAACCTAACAGGAATAAAAATAAGATCTTGGAGAACAAATTCAGACTCCCCAGAGGATCTAGAATCCGGAATACTGTGAAGAGGTGGCATTTACATTACAGATAAATTAATAGTAAGAACAACTAGAGAATCTCTTTTAAGGACTGGACAATTATACAAAGAGTACACATAAAATATGAATAAATTGGAGAGGGGATACAAGGACAATTAGTATAAAATACTTTACATACATACATACATACATACATACATACATACATACATACATACATAGTGAACTCTAAAAATTTATGGGCCTAAGATTAAGAAAAGGCAATGACAAGGTGAATTATATTACAGGGATCCAGGCAGAACAATAATAAATCAAGGAATCCAGATCTAAATTAGATGTTAGACGGTGGGAAAATATATCCTGGATGAGATTTTAACTCAGGGAGGTGAAAATAGAGAAGACTGGTTTGAACAAAGGATGCTATTGACGAACTTGGAACTTATTGACTTCAGATCTCTCACTATGAGACTCTGCAAAATATATCTAGAGAAATATGTTAGAAAAACACAAGTGTGTACCAGAAAGCAAAGGGAAAGTAAAAGAAAAACAAGAACTCCACTGTAGCAAACAATGCAGCCCTAAGCATGTTAGAGAAAGGAACTTTTTTGAAAGGAACAGGAGTATAATAGAGGCAAACCCCAGAGGCAAATCCTAAATACTGCAGAAAAAGAGGACAGAAATGTCAACTCAAGATCAGGAGCATTAAAAGACAAGGAAATTCCATGTCTTCAGTAGGAAATGGCAGTAGTGGTCATTCTCACTGGGCACGTAAGAACATGAGCCTCAACAACATAAATAGCTAATTCAATTCAGAAATAACCAAAAGTTATTCTCTAATTGGAATCAATGTGGAGATGAGGGGGGAGCTGTGAAGTAGGTTTCTTAGGCTTAAATAATACCATAACCATAGCTGTTACAGCAGCTACTGTGACCCAGGATTGAAAATACTGCTCCCAAGACACGGTGGGTGCTATGCCACCAGACAGGGCTCACCCGAGGTTCAGCACGCAGTCCAGAAACACGGGACTCAGAGGAAGAAACATATTAGATGCTTGGAATACTTTACAAAGGGAAATACCAGTACCTCAGACAAGTCTTTATGACTGGATCTGTAATCAATGAATTTTCCAAATGTTTCAAGAATACAACATTCTCAGTACCTCTTTGAGAAGAATAATAATAATAACAGCAATAATAATGATAATTATATAATGCTTACCAAGCATCAGATACTTGTTTAAGAACTTCACATATAATTCACGTACAACAACCTATTAAGATAAATACTATAATCTCTTTTTTTACAGATGAGAAAACTGACTCTCAGGGAAACTAAATAATCCATCCAAGGTCAGACAATAAGTGATACATGCTGGAATTTGAACCCTGGCTCGAAATTTAGAGCACTTAACTAACACTTTATGCAGCCTTTTAGAGAGAGGAGACAGTGTGCACTGGTCTATTTTTCCCTCAAGATAGTATAAATACATGATGCTATAATTAATGCCTTGATGGGAAATTGCTTCCCAACAAGTTATGGCACAGGTCATTGACCCTGCTCAACAGCGCAAATCAACTGGCATCTTGAAAAGACTGACCTAAAGTATGTTTTCTCTTCTTTGACTTCCTTCCCTTAGTCTCTGCTATGGTCTTTGTCAATAGCCGCATGAGTCCAGATCATGCCAAAAATATAGGGTCCTGGGAACATCATTTTGCTTGGAATGGCCACCTTAAAACTGGGGATTAACTGCTGTTCTGAATGTGCTGGGTGTGGGGCTGATATTGTGATTGTCTTTTGGTTTGGTTGCAAGTAGGACACATGATAAAGTTGGTGTAGACCCAACTCAACTTCTGAGGTCCTGAGGGATGACACCCACAGCAGGAGCCCAGACGGTAGCTCCTGGAGAAACTCCAGCTCAAACCAGGCATCCAGAAGCCATCTGGCTGACACTGAGAAGAATAAAAATTAGAGGGGACTTTATTTCTTTGAATTTTAACTAGAGGAGTTTGGACTTTTATTGGACTTTAACTCACAAAGATAAGATTATTTCATTTTGGAATTCACTTCTGTGTGGACTTAAAAATTTTGTTTTTTAATTTCTTTGGGATTTTTATTCCTTGAATTTAATTTCTTCGCAAAAAGTTGATTATGGGCAAGAGTTAACATTTAAAGTCAGGGTATCTCTATGTTATTTGAATTTTGTGATTGAAATATGTTAATTCTGTCATTTAATCTCATTGCAGAATCTCTAACGAACTTGTCAGAGAACACATAACTATTTCGGACAGTGTTTTAGGGAGAAATGAAATAGGAAGTGAAAGTTCAATGTTCCATAGCACGGCCTTGGAGACAAGTTAATTGATGCACTTTCTAGAATTTTCTATGGTAAATTTCATACTACCTACCAAGATCTAGAAGGATCCACGAGAGCAGGGTTTGCTTATTTAAACAGCAGCGCATGAAGGTCCTAAGAGACTGAGGATCTTCTTTCTTAGGTGGGAGAGTGACTCCTCTGATTCATCATAATGTAATAATTTAGCCAAAGAAGTTAAGAGAACAAAAATTGGGGCAATGTTAGAGGGAATGAGAGTGTTATTATATAACTCCATCAAATGTGACACTATTTACATGTATTCTGCCACTGTTGTGTACTTCTGTAACACCAAATAGCTCATATATGGTTGGTAAATAGAAGAATAATGTCTTCTATTATGGAAGTTTGGTTGGTGAGTACGTTTTTCCCTGGGCAAGGAGGTCAAGAGAGTAGGGATAGAATTCTATTCTTTAGCAGGAAAAAAAAAAGACCTTAGTTTGGCTGCTGCACTAAGGTTCCTTTCCCAAAAAGGTGCGTTCCTGGCCTTGCATGACTCTGTGGGAGTTTTGCTTCCTCCTGTGACTTCCTTAAAGGAAGCCCCACTGGCTCAAACCTCTAGTAGATTTGCATCTGCATTGTCTCACATGCTATTGTTTTTGTGCAGTTTTAATATGCTCTGAAGCATCACTCTGAAATGTCTATCCAGATTGTTTACATAATCTCCACAGTTAATTGTTATTTTTAGTTAGTACTCTGGTTTTAAAGGTACATAGATTTTGAATAGTCTTCCTCAACCCTATGTTTCTCTTAACCCTGTTATTTTGGTGGGCATGATTTTGCAGAATGCATTTTCACGCATATATTACATCCTAGCAGTAATGTTATACTATCATGTTGACTATGACTTTTACATAGTGGGTAGGTGTCCTCTACAGAAAAAATATATCTATACAGGAGCCATCCTAAATAAGTTTTCCACAAGTAACAATATAAATTTATTTGTTAAAGTTTTCTATGGTTTAGAAATCTGCAATTTGCAAATCTTAAGAGTTTTTAAAGGTTTTATTAGACTTGATAAAGTAAAAGTAGTCTAATGTAGTGTCAAATGTGCTCGTTTCTCATAGCATATGAAGAAAACTTGAAAATATATCTAACTCCAAAAAAAAAGAAGAGATATAAGATATTTTATTTTGTGTTACTTCTAGTCTTTGGTACAATTACACTTCTAATCTATGCTTATAAATAAAAAGAAACTTATAGAATTTGACATTAGAATTTATTAAATGATTTTTTCTGATCTGATACAGATCAAGCAAGCAAAAAAAGTTCTACATCACATTGGAGTATTAGCATTTATGTAAATTAAGCCACCTTGACCATTCCCAAGCTGAAGTTCAGAAGACCATCAAACGTAATAGTTTAGGGAACTCAATCATTTGATGCACAAAATCACACTAACAAACAAAGAAAAAAGAAATGCAGCAACCTAATGCTAAGTGACTAGGGTGCTACAGACTGGAAGTTCCTTGAACAGGATTAGCTTCTTTAAGTATTTTAAGTCCAGTGAACGTGTTATGCTTCCACATGTTAGTAGTTGCATAGGCTAATTTCAGCTGGCATAAGCTTTTATAAGTATGCAAAAATACAGGGCAAGGCATGCATTAAAATGCGATAATAACACACTTCTGGGACATGTGAAGCATGAAGCATGAATCCGAACGCCTCTGGCATCCATGAGGTATCAGGCCTCAGAGTCAGAGAGTTTCTGTTTTGATAAGCAATTCTATTATACCACATTTGGGAAAGGGGGGAAAAAAATCAACTTTCTAAATATAAAACTTTCATCTTAACCTCATAGTTTCAATTCTAGCAATGTACTCAGATCTAAAATTAAATTACAGGTGAGCTGGAAATAATTCAAAGCTAGATAGGGTCTTAAGAAAGTGTTATTTATTTATTTTATTAATGGAAGCTTAAGAGTGATTATAAAATATTGTTGATCACATAGAAAATTTAGCCAGTGTGATGAGGGAGGAAAAAAATGCGAAAAAAAAAATTAACTTTATTAATGATATCATCCCACTACCCCCAAAAACACCATAAGGTAAGATTCCCTGTGTTACATATGTAAGACAGAGTAAATACCTCTCTAATGCTTCTAGATAATCGTTGTCTACAAGTACTTTGAAATCTTCAGATGAAGCTCTTAATAAAATTAAAAATAACTATCATATCTAATAGATATATTTTAAACGACCAAGAAAAGTAGATTTATTTTCTAAATGCACGCACATATATATTATCCTTAGCAAAAAAAATTTTAAGAGTTATAAACAATAATTATGAAAATATCACAGTGACCACTCGATAGTATCAATTAAGGATGTTAAAGCCAGGAAAGTTTGCTTTTATAGAGTACAAGCAAGGATGTTAGAAACAAATGAGAGTATCCAGCATAGCCATATCCTAAAATCATTTAAGAGTTGTCTGGATCTAGCCTTGCAGTTAAAGTATATGGTACATGGAATTAAGTTTTATATAAAGTAATAGGCCTATAACAGCAGCATATTTAATAGTGCTAACAATAGCACTATTAAAATAATAGTAATTGCTACTAAAGTAATAAAAAGTAAATTTTTAATAAGTAGAAAGTAAAAGTAAAAAGTAAAGTAACAGTGGCAATTACTACTAAAAGTAATTTAATAGCACCAATGAGGAATCATGGTATTTTTTCATTCAGAGACTAGCCACTCAGTGCCTTTAGAAATATAGATGGAAGTCTCGTATCTTGGCAAAGACATACAATAAAATTGTTTAAAGCACATATTGTAACTTTTGCAAAACCTCTAGATGTTAACCAAAACATTTTTCTAAATCTCTACCTGAACATACAGTAGTGCAATTTCTCATTTTTTCTTTCAAAAGCTGTATACCATAGAAATGAGTCTGTTAAATTATGAAAAATTTATCACTTTGTTAAGTTATGGCTTACTAAGGTTAAAATACTCATCAATTTTTTAAAAATCTAAGTTTGCTTTGTGCTTTACACTGAATATTTGTGTGTCCCCACCCGAATTCATATGTTACAACCTAATCCCCAATGGGATGGTATTTGTGGGTGATTAGGTCATGAGAGTGGAGGCCTCTTCTACCACGTAAAGACCCAGAGAAGACAGCCATCTAGTAGTCAGGAAATAGGCCCTCAAAAGACACTGAATCAACTAGTACTTTATCTGGAACTTCCTAGTTTCCATAATTGAGAGAAATAAATGTTTGTTGTTTAAGCCATCCAGACTATGATATTTTTGTTATAGTAACCCGAATGGACTAAAATATGCTGAAATAAAAGATTCCCCAAATCTTAATGTCTTTTCATGATTTCCCTTTCTATAAGAAAGACATTATCCATGTTATAATTAAACTGTTTTTATTATATCTGTTTTCCTTTTAAATGTATAAAGTAAAAACAAAATTATGTAAATGCCTTTCAAAATATTATCATATAATTTACAAAATCGTTGCCACTTACCTTTTGAAATATCTTTAATTTTTCTGCCGTTCAAATCAAAAAGATATCTGGCTGGTGAATTTAGGTTCATTCTCACTGTGCAAGTATCTAAAACCTACACAGGAAAAAAAAAAGACCTATAAATAATTTATCACAGTGACCTCTGGCTAAATTAAATACATACCAACACTACCACTCTCACTGGCAGAAATACTTAAGGGAGATAATTCAGTATACAATCCTTTAGCCAATCTTCTCTGAATACTATTAAGGATCTATAGTTGGTCCCGTAGACCCCAAACAGATGTAGCCTCCTCTTTAGGTTCTTGATCTTTCCATTCTTTATGTTTACCTCTCAATTTCTAAATATAACAAATCTATTATTTAGAAGCACAACAAAGTACTTTGGTACAAATTACATTCCTTAGTTACTAGAGAAGGTTCGATATCTAAATATCCTCCAAAGGATATAAGGCTATAATTTACCAATTAAACTAAGTAAAATATGAGCCATTTAAAAACCATCCCATTTATTTCAACTAAAATCTCAATGATTTAAAATTTTTTTTTCGAATATTGCTGTCTTTGAGTCTTAAAAAAAATCAGTCGAGAAAATTACATGGCTTTCTAACTCAAAGATTCCTCTTTTCATTGTACTAAAACATCAGTACAAACATTTGTGCAAGCCAAGAGTTTAAGAGTTTAAGAGTTTAAAAAGTGGCATTAGAAATTCAGATACTAGAAATTAATAATGCATCATCAACACTGTCATTCCTCCTACTTTCAGGATAAAAGATCCTTGCAGCGTTTAAGCAATGCCAACCTTCAGTAATCATTTTCTCAAAGTAAATTATCAGTGATATAAATTAATATCGATATAAATTTCTGTAAAAAGCCTTGAAATGAAGCCTCTACGTGCAAGGCCCTTCTTATAATTCACAATCGAAAAGTATTTAATGGTGCCATCTTCTTATAATATTAAGGTTAATTAAGACATTTCCAGCAATCTGTACCTATTAAGCTTGTTAAAATATTACTTTTACAAATTCACATTTCATTAATTTCTTACAGCTAACATTGTAGAGAACCCTCTGATACTGAAATTTAAAACTATCATGTTGTAAAACCAGACTCTCCTTGACAAGCACCTGGGAGAGATTTTCCACAAAATCTTTTTAGTTTAATCTATTTGTTTACAGTTCTGGGAGTCACCTCCATCTCAGGGCACAGCTGGTACAGGGTGCAGCTTCTGAAATGGCCACCATGGAGTTGGTAAAGTTATACAATCTACAACCTCTGGATTTGGTTTGTCACTAGCCCAGTCCAGGTGAGAGAGTATGCTTAGCTCAACACCAATGGAGGCCAAGTGAGCCAAGTCAACAAGCCATCAGTTCCAACAACGGTGTCCTCCTCAAAGACAAAGAACCCGGATATCTTTTAACATGTTTCTATAAATCAATGCCCAGCAGTGTAAGCCCTGATTTACACTTCCCCACACACTCTCTTTAGCAGAGGTCAGCAATTCTGGCCACGGTCTATTTCTATATGGCCTCTGAGCTAAGAATTGTTTGTACCTTTTCAACTGTTAAAAACATAATCAAAAGAAAAATAATATTTTGTCACTTTTCCACAGTATATGAAATTCAAATGTTTGTACCCATAAATAAAGTTTTCTTGGAAAATAGCCATATTGTTTATTCACATATTTTCTATGGCAATTTTCACACTACAGCAACAGAGTCGAGTAGTTTCAAGAGAACTTATGGACCATAAAACCAAAAATATTTACTGTTTGGCTCTTTATAGAAAAAGTTTGCCTACTCCTAGTTTACTGCATCATCATTCACATAAAGTTCTATGTTTTCTTGTCCTTTATACATTAGCCTCAACCCCTTCATCCATTATCCACTCTAAAAATGCTTCCCCTAATAAACAAAATTGACTAAACGTTCAGCTTCTTTTAAAAGAAACCAGGTTTTCTTCTGAATTCACTAATTTATCCACAGCCCTTGCAAACACTGGGATTTTATTCTCTCATCTCACATAAGTTTAAGTTTGGAAAGTGTTACTTACAATGCTACTTCAAGATAATTTCTCCTCAATCCTCTTATTGAACAAACAAAACAAACAAATCCTGTCTCCCTGAAGATCCTGACATTCAAGTGTACCATCTCCCCTTATTCTAGTCATCTTTCCTCATTCGTGGATAAGATTTGTCACAAAAATCCTAATTCTGGGTGACCTTATTATCCACTCTCCATGCACACACCAAGAAGCGTGGTGCTTCTGGAGAAAGTCACACAAATGAACACATCGGCATTACCATTATTCAAGGTCGCCAACCTCCATGTTTCCTCAATACTGCCCAATCATTCCTATTTCATTTCTTTGGTCAAATCTCTCTCCCTTCACCACAGTGAATATTTCAAACCATCGGTGCTCTCCTTGTCTCCACCCAGCTTCTCCTCCCCTGTTTTTCTCCTTATTTTCAGCAGATAGCATGACCTCCTATAGAGAGAAAATTAAAGCCTCATCTTCTTGCTATCAGGCTACAAGCCTATCTACTTCTACACCCAGCCTCTCTTTTTCCTCTAGTTTGTTATGGGAGTCCCTGCTACTATCTAAGGCCAATACTCCACCTACGTTTTCAGTTACATTTGCTCTCCACATTTAAAGCAGTCTATATTATCCATCATTTTGTTTTTCTCAACTACTTCTCAACTAGATTTTTCCCACTGGCACTTAAACATGATCAAGTCTTTCCTATCTTAAATATTAAATCCTACTTTACCCCACATCTCCCTCTAGCTACTCTTCTTCACAACTAAATCTCTTAAAAGATTTATGCATGCTCTGTTTTTCCCACTTCCATTCTTCCCACTATTCTCATGCCACTCCAGTCTGGTTTTCAGTATCGTTTAACTGAAATAACTCCCACGAATATCACCAATGGCTATCATGTTGACAATCCAAAAGACATTTTCTTAAATCTCACTGATTTTGATCTTTGAAAAATGTGTGTTTACTTCCTCTTTCTTTAAACCTCTTTCCCTCTTGAATTTTGAAATATGATAATCTGCTAATTTTTCTCCTGCTTTTTGTGTCTTCTTCATGGGCTCAACCTCCTCTATTCATTCACTGGAGGTCTTCAAGATCAGTCCTAGCCCTCTTCTTGCTTCCTTCTAAATTCTCTTTTAAGACAATCTAATCGGTGCCCTCAAAGTCTTTGTCTTCCATCTATCTACATACTTACAACTTCCAAATTGATATGTCTATCAAATACCAAACTTCAAAGTCATCCTTAATGACCTTAACTCCTCATTGTCCCTCGCCTCATGTACTCAAGTTATTATCAGGGTCTGTTGATTTTATCTTCAAAAAAATCTTAGAAATCCACCCACTTTCCCCATTTCTATTGCTTCACTTTAGTCCAGGCTGTTATCTGGCACCAGGACTCTGGCGACAATTAACTTACTGTCTCCCTGCATCTACCTGGCCCAATCAGCTTGTTCGCCACTGAGCACCAAAGTGATCTATTCAAAACTCTAAATCTGGTTACCCTCTCTTCCACTCCTAACTAAAACCCCTTACACGACTTCTCATCACTTTTTTGTGAGGAGGGGGGCAATATCTCTAACCTGTCCTATGAGGCCACTCTTTCCCTCATACACTGATCTTTCTATTCATGGAATTCACCGTTTCCTATATCACAGAATCTTTTCTGCTATTCTCTCTGCTTGAAAAAGATATTATCCTCAATGTCCTCTGTATTTACCCAAATAAATCATGCTTGACTCTTTTCAGAAGATTTTCTTGTGCCACCTACTCCACATTTAATAATGTAACTATTTTACAAATGTCTTTTTCCATCACTAAACTAAAAGCTCCATGAGAACAGGACCATAGCTGGTTTCATTCATCACTCTATCCAAGTGCTTGACAGACATCTGTTGTCATAAGAATATCATGCATTAATGAATGAGTGAAAATTAGTATATATTATGTCTAATTTACATGCATTTCATCATGATTTTTATATCATTATTAAGTCTGATAAACTTAGCAAATAAAGTTTCTGACCAATTCTATAAAATTATGCTATAAGTATGTATGATCCTAGAAAAAATTTTTTCCAAATAAAGCTAATTATTTCTAGTACCAGAGCACTGACCTTGTACTGTCCTTCAGAAATAAAATAAAACCTCTTCACATTTATAACAATACCCTTGGTTGCTTTGCCAACATCCCTTCTCTATCTCACTCACACTCTCCTGATTTTGTTCAGGGGTTTACCCTTCCCCTTCTGACTCAAGGAAGGCTACAATTATCTTGACTGATCTAAGTTAATTATGGTAGTCCCATCTCCATTGTCAGTTTGGGTTCTGGCCAATGAGACATGAGAAGGGGATTCTGAGAAAGGCTTTAGGGAAGAGATGGTCCTTTTCTACCTCTGGACAAAGTTGTACCTGGCTGTACAGCAGCTATCCTGTAACCAACATATAAAAAAAAATAAAATCCAGAAAATTATAAAGGACATAAAGGGAATCCTGTCAGACTATGCATGGAACTGCCCTATCTTTGGATTTCTTGCTTTCTTTTTGCTTAAGTCTGTTTAAATCAGGATTTTCTGTTATTTGCAGTTAAAATCATCCTAATAGGAAAAAAAATGTTTTTAGCCCAGCTTCCTCAAATGAGAAACCTTGCTTCAGTTAATTCAATTAATATTTGTACAGAAAATATATTATAACAGTATTCACTATATAAACCTATGAAGCAAACCATTTAATTAAAAACCTAGAGAAGAATTTTAGAAGAAATATAGCAAGCTGAAGACTGTGAAAATGGATGAATAATTATAAAATTAATTCACTGAATTACTACAAATATTTCACCTTTGGCAATTAGTTATACTTGTTCAGTAGAAGAGAACTATAATTTATCAAGAATATTTTGAGAAAGAGAATCTGTTTTTATAGATTTTTTTATTTTTGCTAACTGAAAGACTGTCAAATACACTAAGAATTTTCAAAAAATTAAAGTGTAATAAAATATACTTGGTGTAACTCTCTGCTAACACCAACATTTTACAATGACTGATAATAAAAATTATGATCTTTATTTTAACCTGAAGATGCCATGAGATTGAGCTGAATTTGTACCCATCTTTTCAAGTAACTTAAGGTACTTTTCTGTATAAATCCTGGAGATAAATTTACTGGGCTGTTACTCGTCTTATTCTCATAGAAATAGGTGATAGAATGCATAGCAAATTTAGTTATTTGATCTTACCAGTAATGAACATGACTATGATTTGTAAAAGCAATTATTTCTTGTGAATTTGATATGTAGGTGTTCTGGCATTTTATTATTAAAATGTGAATAAGAAGTAGATAAACAGAGGAGATTTTCTAAATAATCTATTAATATGTACTTCTTGGATATTTTATCCTTAAGTGATCTCTTCTTAAGAATAATTAAATAGCCCAGATTACTTTTACATTTTTATAATTCTAATCATATTATTTTTGTTTGCTTTTTAAATCTCCTATTTTGATGTAGACTGTACATAAGATAAACTGTATCTACTTTAAGTGTGCAGTTCAATGCAGGTAGAAAAATGTATCAGTGTAACCAGCACAGCACTCAAGATATAGATTATTTCCATTACTTTCCAAAATTCCTCACGCTCTTTCCCAGTCGCTGTTCAGTATCCTTTGCCCCAAGCAACCACTCATTGCTTTCTGTCAGCAGAGAAGAGTTTTGTCTGCTCTACAGTTTCATGTATATGGAATTACACAGCATGTAATATTTTATATCTAACTTCTTTCCTTTATCACAGTATTTATTCATTTTTACTGCTGAACAGTATTCTTTGGGGCAAATATATCACAATTTGTTGCTCCATTCACTTATTGCTGAACATTTTTGAGGTGTTTCTGGTTTGAGGTTATTATGAATAAAGCTACTGAACATTTGTCTAGAAGTCCTTGTATTGGCATGTATTATTTCACTGGGTAAAGACAGCAGGTCCTCAAATAACAACATTTTATTCAATCTTGTTCCATTATAGCTTTGATGAAATGCCCTAGGAACTTAACTCTTATTTATATAATTAGCCTATGGTAAAATTGGTTTCATTATGCATCGATTTGCTTAAAGTCACAGAACCTATCAAGGACATTAAGTAAAGACTTCCCGTACCTAGGAAGGGGTTGCTAGAATGTGTGCTAAGTGTATGTTTCTTTATAAGGAATTGTCAAACTGATCTGCAAAGTGGTTGTATCATTCTGAATTCTCATTAGCTATATGTGGGACTTCCGCTAGCTCCAGATTTTCACCAAAATTTAATACTATCAGTTTTTTTTAATTTTAGCCATTCTAATGTATTCGTAGTGGTAACGATGTGAATTTAAGTTGAGTTTCTTTGATGATTAGTAATGTTGAGCACCTTTTTATGGGCTTATGGTCAGTTCCTATGTCTTTTTAAAAATCTTTTAACTTTTTTTTTATTATCTTCTTACTGTTGAGTTGTCAGAGATCTTTATATATTCCGAATAAAACTTTTTCGTCAGATGTGTGTTTTCTGAATATTTTTTCCCAGTCTGGCTATACTTTTCATTTTATTAATGCTTTCTTTTGAAGAGTAGGCTTTTTAAAAAAAATTGGATAAGGTACATTTAATTTTTTAAAATTTTTTGTTATTAATTTTAGTCCTATCTAAAAAATCTTTGCTTACCCAAAGGTTGTAAAGATAGTCTCCTAAGTTTTCTCTGAAAATTATTAAAGTTTTACTTCTTTATGATTAGATCTATGATCAGTTTTTAAGTTTTGTGATGGTATGAGGTAGGAATCAAGAAAATTTCTTATCATACGGATATCTAATTTTAGCAATATTTATCAGAAAGGCTATCTTTTTCCCCATTGAATTATCCAGAATAATTTACCTATAAATATATATTTTTTCTTCTATATAATTTTATAAACCCATCCAGTGATTTTTTTTTCATTTAAGATATTATATTTTTCAGATCTAGAACTTCCTTTGGTTCTATTTTTAGTTTCCATTTCTCTTCAAATTATATTCATGTTTTTAATTCCTTAAACATATTTATAATAGTTTTTGAAATGTCCTATACAAATAGAGTTAACAACTCTATTTGGGGATCTGTTTCTATTGATAGACTTTTCTCCTACATAACAACTACCTTTTCTGGGATCTTCATGAATTCCCCATGTGTTCAACAAATCGCCTTCCCTCTGACTAGTCGAAACACAAATGTTGCCTGATCCTGTGCATGCTCCCAGAGTTGATTCCTTTTTACGTTCTCATTAGTTGTTCTTTCACTGGTAGTTTTTGTGCCAGGCTTTGCGGAATACACCCTGTGTATTTATCCAAAGACACAAGGACACCCATAAGCGAATTTCGGGAACCGTTCCTTAAATAGCTCCCTCATTTATGGCATATTAGGGAAAACTCCAGCCATTTTAGCCTCCCAGAACATCAATGTCTTTCTCTTCACCTTGTGGAGACCACTGTATTTTTCTTGAAGTCTCTCTCTTTATACCACAGTCTAAAAACTGCCTCTAAGTATAAAGATGGGATAAATTGTGGGACTAACTTCAACTTTTCCTATTCTCTCAAGTATTACAATCTGGTGCTTCTTGTTGCTAATGTCTAAAAATAGTTGTCTCATATATTTTTGTTGTCCAGTTTTCAGTTATTTAAAATGGAATGACTAGTCTGATACTAGTTACTCTGTTATGACTACAAACAGATGATTCATGATTTTTTAATGATTATGTTAACTCATTTTTAAGTTAGGAATTGTAAATGTAGGCAAAAGTATACTTGTGGCAGTCTCAAATAATAAAAAAAAATATTGTTCTTGAAGTCATAAAATGGGTTCTAGTCCCAGCTATTCCAGTTGATCCACTTTGGATACGACAGTTAACTTCTCTAAGCCTCAGTTTTCTGAGTCACTTGATTAGATGATTTCATAAAATTCTGTGATTCTAATATCCAGAAATTAGATAAAGTTCATCAGAGATATGTAATGGGAAGGTATGTATGGAAACTAATTTGATAAACCCTTCCATTTAACTATTATCATTATATTTTCTTAATTCAATGTATCAAAATATAAAATATAAAACTACAAGATAATTTTAATTAAAAAATAAATAAATTTTATCTTTTCAGATTTAATATCATGTTTATGCCTTAACTGTTTAGGGGAATTAAAAGGCATAATGTTAAGAACTATCTTTAATTATCATCAATAAAGTAAATCTTTAGATTAAAATTTCTCATTTGTTCTTATTTCAGTTGAGGAAATCCACATTATTTTTCTCTAGGATTTCATTCAAGAAAAAATTAATTCTGAATACTGAATAATTATGATATTCTAAAATAATCCAATTGTATAACCCTAAAATTCACATTAAATACACAGAAGATAATTGGTTATCTAGGGCCTCCTGAAAATAAACTATATAATCCAATTCTATATTTTTTAAAATCTGCTTTCATATTTTCTAATCTGGTATTAATCCCTGGTATGACCATTAGACTAATTTTTAAAGTGATAATAGTATCAATGGGCTTTTCCTCATATATCATAGAAAGTTCTTTAAAGAACTTCCAGCATACTAATTATGCATGACCTCCCCTGTCGGAACCTGTGTTGAGCATCCTTAATCAAATTTTGTTACTCCAGGTGCTCCCTTTTGAATCTTTTAAAATGTTCTCTAAATTCTTTTGCCTGCACTATTGGGAAAACCTCTGCTGTTATAGTTACTGATTTGTGTGTGAACATTCCACAATCATAATATTATGTTGTACTTTTTTCCAATTGAATTGAGCCTTTCTTAAACTTGAAAATTTCCTTAAAGTTGTTTCATTTGTTTAGACTTATTATTTTTAAAATTAACAAATAGTGAACATCATGGAAGCCTAGATTTTCCCCTGGTTTAAAGGCATCTGAAAAAGTCTATTATTTATTTATATCTTGACAGTCATAGATGAGTAATTCCCTCAATACTTATGTGATTTTTCAGTAATATTTATATTTCCTAAGTCAGAGTTGCTGTTCCTTCCTGCTGACTTGTAGACATTTTCCTCTTCCTAATTTCTGAACTCCCTGCACTAGTTCTAATCTAGAAACCAGTGATCTAATTTCCTATAACCTGTTTTCTCTGTAATACAACTTATCTTCTTTCTCTTAAACCACATGAGAAGTATAGGAGAACAAACAAGAAGTCTATGAAGATTTCCATGAATTAGTAAGTTTGAAGTTTTCAAAACACCAGAACAAGAGTTCTCAAACTTTAGTGGGGCTAGGAATCATTTGGAGACATTTATTGAAATTCAAGTTCCCAGACCCCACACTCAGGAGATTCTTAATTCAATTGGCCTGGAGTGGGACCACGTGGCCTGGAGTGGGGCCACATAGCCCAGACGATCCTGATACAGGAGTCCTATGGACCATACACTGAGAAATACTGCAGATGCTTTGCCTGCAATAAATATACAATGTTTTCAGGTGACAAAAGGGAGTATTCTGTTCTTATTCAAGTAGTCTGAAATTATGTTTTCCAAAGTGGGGTGTACAAACCCCAGGAGACTGAGCAAAACAACCCATTGAGGTAGGAAGAGAATATTAGAATTATCTTCTCATCTTAAAAAATCCACTTTAATCAATGTTAAATAAAAGATTGACACTTGTCATTTGAGAGAGAAAGAGGAAGGGAGGGAGGGAGAGAGAGAAAGAAAGAAAGGAAGATAGAGGACGAAAGAGACAGAATGAAACAGAAAAGAGATACTAGTACCAAAAATTCTGGAAGCCAGAGGAAAGATAATTAAGTGGTAAATGACTTACTTAGCAGAGCAGAAATATCAAAACTTAAGCTAGCAGAAGTAAACTTGCTTTGTATTTTTAAACCCCTCCAAAAGGCTCAGAAATTTTAGCCATCAGTTACCTCTAAAAAATGAGGCTAAAAACAAGTTGACTGTGTCTATAAAAAGCAGTTAAACCCTTAGAACCCTCCCTCAACAACAAGTTTTCAAGGCAACTATACTTCTGCCATCAGAAGGAAGACAGAAGATTGATTCTCTGGAGAGGCTAAACCAGAGGAACTCTGGAATCAGAGACACTAGGCAGATCTGAGAGTGAGGATAGCTTATTGAAAAGAGGAAAATTAAATGAAAATCTACATATTGAAAGTGCAATTATTAGCCCCCTTCTCCACTTGCCTACGAACTCTCGAATTGGCAGATTCTATCTGGTAAAACCGATCAGCCCCAGAGAAAAGATCTACAGACACTGACAATTAGAGACCTCCCCGATCCCCACCCTCCCAAGAAAAAGCCTATAGTCAAAGCACTCTCCTACGAAATCCATCCCTCAATAAGACACACCTGTGACCTGTGCTGAAGAGCTTTTTAATCAGCTTTTAGCTCTTCGCTTTTAAATATTGATGAAGGATTAACTCTTCACTAAGAAAAGCCTGTAACAAGAAGGACCAAAAACAAATAAACAATGTTCAACCAGGTACTTAGAGAAAGCAGAGACAGCTCAGGGAGCGGAAGTAAAAAGAATTCATTGGATTTCCCAGATAAGAAAATTAGGTTTAGTTCAGCAGATCAATGTATCAAAATGGGAGTTCCATGAAATAGAATAGAAAAAGCACAGAAAAGAAGACTTATCAAAGAAATAATTGAACAAAATTTCTCGTAAAGAGAAGTATGAGATTTTTCAGACTGGAAAAACAAACAAACAAAAAACACCTTAGTAGTACACCTAGCAAATCTTGGAAAAACTTTTGAACTTTAAGGACTAAGAGATGATTCTAAATGTTTTCAGAGAGGAAAAATTAAGAGCAGGTCACCTACAAAAGGTGAGGAATCTGGATGGTACCAGAATTCTCAGCAGCAAAACTGAAAACGAGAAGCAATGGAGCAATATCCTTAATATTTAGAGGAAAGAACTGTTTGCCAAAGTCTCAGAAAATTTATCTCCCATATTCTCTTTCTCAAAAAGCCACTAGAATATGCACACAATAAAATAAATGAAGATAGAAGAAGACTAAGGAACTAGGAGAAAAGGATCTAATAGAGGAGATCTCAGGTCTTGGGGACAAACAGTTCAAACTGGAGCAAGAAGACAGAGGTCTTTTTCATTTTTTTATTCATTTCATTGTCGTTCTCATTGTTCACCATTGTAATTGCATGCCATTAGCTATAGTACATAGAAAACCAAGCAAAAAACAAATAAATATAATTATAGTAACTGCTGAGGGAAAAAAATAAAGATTTCTCATAAAAGAGATGCTATCCTGGATAATAGAAAAATTCACACGGCTTAATACCACTTCTCTGACAAAGATTCTAAGAGATAATTGAGGGAAAATACACTTATCCACCACAATGCTAACTTTAAAAAGTTATGTATCTAGAGCAGACATTTTCATTTTCCATTTACTTTATTATCCTGTGCCCACAAATTTTTCTAAATACCTTTTTCAACCCATGGATAATGTTTAGCCTGTACCCCACAGTGGCAGGTGCTGTGTGATTACTAAAACCATACCAATTAATTCTAACATCTGATTCAAGTTTCAAAGGAATGGCCCATAGTTCTGAAAGTTCAGAGTGTAGTCAAAAATTATATCACTTTAGCCCTCATTTCAAATTTCTTAATTACTGAACCTCCTAAAATAAATGAGTTTCTTTTTGATTTTGCACTTATGATTGAAATACTGTCATTTCTCCTTGGCTCCATTCTGATCTCAGAGAGATCATTTCATGCTTTAACTACTTTATTTTACCAACCATCTTCAATAATTCTCTCCTTATCCCACTGCAATAACCTTCACCATATTAGAGTGCTTTACATTCTACTTCAGTTTTATATTACTTAGTAAGATAAAATTTTTAAGTAATCTAAATTACCGTTTAAAATTTTAGCAATCTAAAAATAGCCATTAATTCCAACATTTCTAATGTTATCATAAAAGAGAAAATAATTTGTGTTTCTCCTATGAATATGCCAGTAATATTTCTATTACTGATTTGGAATTAAATCTATAAACAGGGCATTATCCTGTGATTAACAAAAAGGCTTTCAAAATTTTAATTTTAATTTACAAAATAATCAGCTAGCCTAATTTTTTCCCTCCAAAAGGTTCTATTGACACCCAAGGCCATTGCATTGCCTCCTCTCTCATTTACCTCATTCTTAAAAGTGATAACTAGACAAATATTTACAAGTACAGTTATTACTGAATCATATCCTGAGTTTCATAAATTGTAAAAATTCTTTAAATTCTACAAATTGTAAAAAGAAAAAAGTAAGCTAAAGAATTCCTTGATCATTCAGTTTTAAATAAGTTGTTCTCTATAGTCAAAAAACAAAATAGCAGTGACATTTTTATATACACTCAACCTTTCATCTAAGAACATGTAATCTGTAAGAGTGACTATTACCCCAATTTTACCACCAAGGCATAGAATTACAGAAACTGAACTGAAGTGAACTGAGAGGTTATCTAATCTCACTTCTATCTCCAAGAATGACAGCATTTTAACAATCCAAAAGATATATCCATCTTCTCTATTTTTCAGAACCTCCAGGGAAGATGTTACAACTTGCCTTAGCAATTTACTCTTGTGTGTAAAATCCCTTATTTTACTCATAATCCAAATCTGCAGATAAGAAGGAAATAAAAGCTGGCTTCCCAGCTTCTCAGTAAATGCACTTACCCAGTTGAGATTGTCAAACCACCACAAAAATATGCAGATGAAGAAAAAAGATATTTTGATAACAAAAATTTCCAACACCTAGTCAACGATTCACCTGTTTCAATCAATAATTATTTTGAAAATAATCTGGTATAACAAAATGATTTATACCTATCTTGATTTCATAATAAAACTTTCCCATTAGTAAGAAAATTAATTTCAAAGTATTCGATGTGTATTTATGAGTCCTAAAGATGAGAATGGCAAATATTTATTGGGAACTTTCTAGGTGCCAGGCATCGTACTCCATGAATAACATCACATTGAATCATCACATAGTTCTGTGAGGTGGGCACTGCTGTTATCCCCATTTTTTAGATAAAGAAATTGAGGCTCAGAGAAGCAAAGCTGTTGAAGGTCTCAAATATAGTGAATGATAAAGCCAGGATTAAAACCTAGACAGGTATTTATAATACTTATTTAATAAAAGTTAGTTATTATCAAGCAGCTTTAAGATTGGTTGAAAAATCCTTTTCTGTAAAAAAAAAAAAAAGATTTTTTTTCAAATTCTCATTATTTCCTCCATATTTTTTAATATAAAAAAATGATCCTGGAAGGTATATTAGCATCTTCTTAAAAACATGCACTTATATAACATGTGATACTTTAAAATTTGTTTTTTAAAGTTTGTTTCTTACATGATTTTCCTTAGGCCCATTATATTTGCTTTTAAAAACATACATAGGCACTTTAAACTGAATCTTAGTTACTTCAGACTTTACTTATTCTTTTGAGGAATGGGGGTGCTTCTAGATCTTATCACTTTTTGTGAAAAGTTGCAGATTTGAGTTTTGCAGCTGGGTTTGATTGGCTTCAATCTAAATATTGAAAATATTATAAAATATTTTATATCTTATAAAATATTGTAACCAACTAGAATAATTTTCCAAATGTAAACATAACTTTTACTAGGTAAATGGCCAACTTGTTAGCCAAATAATTTCCTGAAATATTTTTGCTTTACTAAGGTAATTTATGTTGTTGGAACAATAAGCTTACTTCTAAACAGCTAAATTTTTGCATTCTACATAATGCCTTATTAATTTTTCAATTAATTAGTTGACACTGAAATTTGGAAGGAAAACACGTGTTTCCAAAGCCACGAAAACTTTGAAATTTAATTTATACTTCAATATATAACACAAAAATACCTTTTTCATTGTATCCTTTCCCACTGTAATTTCATGCCCATCACGCCCCATGCCATTCTTAAAGAACAGAATTCGGACTGAGGTCTTCTCAGTAAGTTTCTTCATTCTAGTAGAAAGAACAGGCTTGGTTTTCCGTCTCTTGACATCAGTAGGAAGCATCAGCCCATTCATTGTCCAAGTTACTTTCTTCATTAACAACAGATGGTCTAGAAGAGAATTTTTTTTAAAGTCAAGTCAATATTTGGCTTCAAAATTAAAAATGGACACATCATGCTTCCCCCTCCCCCTGCTACCTATATCATATACACTGGCCAGTCTCCATTTAGATGCTGGTTTTCTGAAATGCTACCACCAGCTTCCCACTAACCGTGACATAAGCTGTAGCAAGCTGTCTGCTCTGATAGCCTGCATAAATCATCATTTCTGAAGGGAACAGATGTTCAGGATATGAAAGAGTAATACAACAATTTAGTCCTAATTAAAATTCACCTTAGCATGCCTCTATCACTGATCAGGCATGCCTCTATCACTGAGCTGAAGGGGTCTATAGAAAGGGTCCAAGGTCCTTTGCTTACTATTATACAACATGGTTCCTAAACTTTTGTGTTTTTTAGGGTTGGGAAAACACTTTTTCTCACTTTAATATGATTTATTATCTATGTTGCTTTAAAGATGATGACTCCAAATAGTAACCTTATGCATAATTCTTCTCCTGTGACTAGAATAAAGGTGGCTTCTAGGACATTTTTGGTTGGAGATTCAAACTATTTCACTGAAAATGAGAACTAGTTTTGCATTAACAGTTTACTTTGACCTATACATTTTCAAAGATGTGTGCAAGAATTTAAGTTTCAAAACTCCCACTAATATTACTGGGAGTGCAACTAAATTACTATGTATGACTTTGAAAATGTAAGAGTAAGAACAGAAGAGTAGTATATTGCATACTAAGTTGCTATCAGCATTCCTTTCTTTTCAAGAGGCTTCATTTCATAAATAATTTGCACCTGAGTTATTTATTTTATTTGTGCATTCAATTTATTTTATATTATATTTTCTTTTCAAATAAACACAAAAATATAATGATCCCTCCCTCCTAATGAGAAATAACATTTTATTTGCATATAACTGTAAATAGCTGCATTCGTTTGCCCAAATTTTCAAATAATGCTTTTCTATTAGAACTCACCTTGAAAGCAACAGGGCCTCTTTGACCTAAAAGTGATCCTTTACATAAAATCTATGATAGTATTGATATGCGATATGAGCCAGCGGTTGTAAATAATCTTCAAGTCCCAGAATGGCCACATTAAACGTTCAAAAAAACAAGAACACTTGTCTTTCTCTCACTGTCTCTCTCTCTCTCTCAATCTCTTTGTCTCTCTCACGCATATATTCACACACATGTACATACACACAGGCAGAAATATGAGCAAAACTTGAAGAATAAATTAAACTAGATTATAGATATGCTTAAGCCTTCAAGAAGAGAAAAAGTATTTTTACAGTTACTGTGTCATTTTGTAATCTAAAATTGATAGAAATTAGAATTAGAAATATAAGCTAGAAGTTAATGAGGTTATACATGCCCCCGAAGAATTGAAAACAGTTACTCAAACAAATACATGTACACGCATGTTCATAACAGCACTATTCTCAATAGCCAAGGGGTGGAAACCAAATGTTCACCGATGGATGAATGGTGAACAAATTGTGGTGTATATACACAATGGAATATTATTCAGCAATAGAAAAACTAATACATGCTATAATGTAAATATAAAAATGTAAATATAAAAAGCGATATAACTCTCTTTATATAAAATATCTAGAATAGGTAAATCCATAGAAACAAAATGTAGACTACTGATTGCCAGGACCTGAGAGGATGGGGGAATGAAGAGAAATTTAATAGATAAGAAGTTTTATCTCGAAATGATGGAATGTTTTGGAATTAAGTAGAGGTGGTGGTTACATAACATTTTGAATGTACGAAATGCCACTGAATTATTCAGTTTAAAATTATCGATTTTGTGTTATGTGTATTTCATCACAATAAATAAATAATGGAGGAAGAGGAGGACAAATGGTTAGTATCTCTCTGAAAATAAAAAAATCTCATACTTGGGAAAAAAGTTAATAAATTCTTATAGTTTGATAGGTGTTTACCCACAATGTGGATGCTCTGTACCCTCTCCCCGAGATGCTTTGCACAGTGAGAAGGTTATAAACCTTCAAACTAGGTTTGAATCTCAGCTCTGTTATTTAGCGACACTAGATAAGCTATCCCTCCCTGCATTTCTGTTTCTCGTGTATAAAGAATCTAGTGGGCACTACTCCACCATCTAATGAAGATAAATTTTTTATATGTTAAAGTACCTAACACATAGAAGTTATTCCATAAATGCTTCTTCCCCCACATCCCTGAAATCTTATGGTTATTATGGAGCATTAGAGTATACTAATCATTATATCAGTGAGGGTCCAACAAGAAAAACAGAATCCACTCAGAGCATTTGAGCAGATGAAACTGACTGCAGGAAGAATTGGTTAAGTGATGGAAAAGATTGAGAAACAACCAAAGGACAGTGAGGCAACCCCGAGATTTGCAACAGGAAGAAAACAAGGCCAGAGGGAGGAAGTGTTACAGGTGCCCAGATCTTTAGACAATTTTACCGATAAAGGATTTCCCCCTTTGATTACTTAGATTAGGGTGAGGCAACTGAAGGGCCAAGAATGCAAAATTTAAGGATGCACTCAGGGGGGCGCAAGTACACAGCCCTCAGAGTGAGTGCCTGCTTAAATTTTGTCCCATAGGTGCTTCACTCTCTCACCTTAATCCCAGCCTTGGCTTTGACTATCTCTTCTATAAGTAGAACTCCTTAAAGTCCACTAAAAATAAAGTTGACTATTAGCCAGATGCTGTTTCATATGATTTATAGATATTAACTCATGTAGTCCTCTTGACAATTTTATGAGGAAAATTTCATTATCCTCATTTATAGGTAAGGAAACTGAGGCACAGAAAAGTTAAATAACTTGCCCTAGATCTTGCAGCTGATACATAGTAGCACTGGATTATAAATTTAGTTCTAGAAACTGTTCTCCTAATCATTACACTATTCTGTTTCTACCATATATTTTCCGTCATGTACCAGGCACTGTGCTAGGTGCTAAGGAAAGAGAATAAACTGTCTGAAATTATTATGTAAATATTTTATAAGTATATATCTTATTTCAGCTTCCATACTTAAACCCTTAGAAAGTAGGAATCAAGCCTGTATTTCTTATTACTTTGTTACAAGGTATAAACAAGTTCACTACACATGGTATAGTTAACTAGATGTTAACCCTTCCTGTGCATTTAAATGTTCAATTGATAGCAGTCTAATGTTCTTGCTTTTCATAATATACTAATTGTTTAAAATAAGCTTTATTGCCTGTGTATGTACTTACCATCTTTATTCCTTACCTCTCCCCAGTATGAACTTATATATCATTGATCTATAACCTTGATGATCACCGATGACCATAATGGCATAGAATTTCTTCAGGAAAAGAAAAAAACTTGCCAAATGAAAGTCTAAAAGGAGTGCAGTAGATGGGAATGTGCTCAAAGTATATTTAAGGTAAATTTTTATATATTCCTAAAGACTCTGTTTGGGAGTCGTCTCTGCTAGGAAGCCTGTTCCATCTTGGACTCCCCCTTTTTGATCTTTGTGAAGACATCTACCACTTAACTTACCCCACCGTGCTACCACTGTGTATATACTTGGCTAAACAAGCAATGCTTATCTGGTGCATGGAATAAGTGCTGAATGAATTAGTGCTACCTTTATTCCAATAAAACTTATTCCAATAAAAGGAGTATATTCATAATTCCATTACTTGATAACATCCAAAGACACTTTACTCACTTTAAAAATCTGCAGTCTAAAGTTCAAAAAAAAAAAAAAGAGATCACATTTCTGAAGTTCCAAATAAGTTTTCTGAAAGAACTCTAAATGGATCTAAGGAAACCACATAATAAAGTAAATTTTAAAATAAAGTAGCATTTGTAACATAAATTATGTATAGTTTTTTTGAAGACACTCCTACTTTCCAGATCTTTGTTGACATTGATAAACATGGAAAGACTATTAGAAATATATAAAACTTTTTATATAAAGATTTTTAAACCAATCTTCAAAGCAGCCTAATAAAATAATACTAATAATGACTAGAATTTATTAATAATATACTAGATAGGCAGTATAGCCTAGTGGTTAAGAGCATGGGCTCTGAAGCCATACTCTCTGGATTTGAATCTTAACTTTGCTTCTTAATAACTCTAAGACCTTGGAAAATTAAGTCAATCTCATTTGCCTTAGCTTTCTTATCTGAGAAATGGGAACAATAATAATTCTCTTATATAATGTATAGATTAAAGGAATTTCTACAAATAAAACACTTATGTGTAAATAAGAAATAGAAAATGTTGGTGATATTATTTATACTCATGATTTTCATCAAGAACTTAGCATATAGAAAGCAATGTATTAAGTGCTTTGTATACACTAATCCCTTTTATCCTCACAACCTTAAAAATTAGTAGTATTATCATGTCCATTATATAGATGAGGAAAATGAGACCTGGAGAAATTAAACAATTAGATCTGTATCATACATCCATTAAGTGAATCAGAGATAAGATCCAGGCTGAATGATTCCAGAGCCCACTTTCTTAACCATGACACTGTACAATTTCTCATGTGCCTAGAAGTAACAAAAGAATTCCTCTAATTTAAAATGACTTGATATGCCACGCTTCTTCATACTTCCCCACATTCCACCATAGTCCCACCTCAGCACCATCTAAAAGGAAGTTGCCCTTAGTGCCTGTATTTTGGTCAAAATGTCCTTATAAAAACTGCTATTCACAAATCTTTGCGTCTGTGGTCAATCAAAATAGTCTGATGTAGTAGAATAAGGTTTCTCAATCTTGGCAAGTATTGGCATTTCTGTGTTCTTTGTTGCAGGAATGTCCTGTACATTGTGGAATGTTTACCAGCCTCTACTCACTAGATGCCAGTACTTCTCCAGTTGGGACAACCAAAAACGGTCTCAGGCTTTGCCAAATGTTGCCCAGGGGTCAAAATTACCCCCAGTTGTGAATCGCTACAGTAAAGGAGTTTGAGACAATCTCCCTTTGCAGAGGTGCAGGGAGCTGAAATAACTATTGACACACACTGTGCTCTTTCTTAACTTTTAAACTTTAATCATATCTTTTTTTCCTCCTGCTTTGCTGGGCTATTTCCCTTCCTTCTCAACTCAGTGTCACCTCTTCCAAGAAGGTTTATTTGACCTATCCCTCTTGAGGCTTTGCAGCTTCATCTTTGTGTCCTTCATTTGTTTTTTGTTGTTGTTGTTGTTGTTTTTTGGACTTCTCAGTTTTTTGTATGTGTGTCCCTGCTAGACTGAACATTTCAAGGGCATAGTATGTGCTTTCATCTATGTACCTCCAGTATCTGGTACACTGTAAACAACTGTGCTTGTTGAATGGTTAACAAAATAAAAATTGATGATACATTTTCAGTGTAAGCATATATTCCTTGCTCTATAGCCAGCATCTGAAATAGTGTTTGTCACATAGTAGATGCTCAATAAATATTTGTGGACTATTTGCCAAACATGTCAGATGAGAACATGACTATTATTTCATTAGTTAGATATTAGGTAATATTTTATTTAGGTAAATATTAGCGTGTTTTCTCAGTATTTTAGAAAAAGATTACATTTTTATACTCATGATTAATTAGCATCAATTACCATGTCCTCCATTGAATTTACTCAGAAAACTAGAATATGTATCATGGGAGGCAGCTCAGAGTAGGAAGAAACTAAAAAGTCATAGTCTTACTGCATTTCTATGCATGGGCTTCAGAATTGTAAAACCTGGGGGTTGAAAAACTTTTAATCATTATTGACTCTAACCACCCATTTCATTTACTCAATAATTCATTTAACAAACACATACCGAGTTCCTACCACATGTTCCCCGTTAGAGACGCTATACAGAGAGGACCTCAAAGGTTTCTTGGTCTGTTCGGGAAGAAGACAGGAAAACAACACACAATATGGTGTGTGCTAAATTAGAGGTGTGCACAGGCTACTGGGGGAGCATAGAGTGGGGCATCTGTCACAGCTTATAGTGGCCAAGAAAGACTCCCAGAAGAAAAACTTCAGGTAAGATTTGAAGGATACATGGAGTGGGCAAAAGAGAGAGAACATAATCCAGGTAGAGGAAACAATGTAGGTGAAGGCCCAGAGTCATGCGACAATACAACAGACCTTTGGGTGCAGAGTGAACACACAGATGGAGCAAGGAATGTGAGAAGTAGCCAGATTAGAGCCTTGTGCACAATGCACAAGAGAAGTCCCGCACTTCCCAAAGCAGGTCATCTTTTAGATGGGTGGGACCATTGGAAAAGTCTTCTTTACATTATGGCAAAATCCATTTGCCTATGAAACAAAGCTATTGGGATAAGCGAGGATGAGGACAGTTCCAAAGCAGCATGTCTCAAGATGTAAGAACCAGCTAGGGAACCAAAGAACCCTCATCTTTTGCAATACTAAGTGATTTTTCTGTACATTGAAGCTCTAGGTGACATATGGCTTCACATGAAGAAATGTGATTGAAGACTGATGGCCAAGGTAAGCATTATTTCATCCAGGTGAGAAGACAAAACAGAATCCAATTCTTCCATGCCAGCACAGAGAACTTGAGGATGAAGACCTGAGTAGGTTTTAGCCTTAGTGAGGAACAGAATTAATCTCAGAAGCTGGAAGTGGATAGAATGAGCAGTAATTAAATGTTGAGGGTATCACAGGGTATGTGGGGCAGAGAGGTAGGCCAAGTATTAAAACAAGAAACTTAGTTCCATCTAAACCCACTTTTAACTTCTAGGAAAATATACCAGCCATAGCTAACAAATGCTTTTTATACCTGTCTTTCCTTAACTTTCTCATCTCAAAACCCAGGTAGCTTCCCTTCCCCACCCCCATCCCAGAGCTGAGGCTCTCTTGTACCTTTGTAAGAATTAGAAAATTGCCTCCTACCCACCCACTCACCTATGGTAGAACTAAAAAAGGGTAAATCTAGCTCCACAGTGCCTCATCTGTGAACAACAGTGAGCAGGGCCCTAAACCTTCCCAAAGATCACAATCTCCTCTTTCTTTCTTACTTTCAATAATAGTTAATAAGCACCTACTATGCAAAGAACTATAATACAAAGAGAAATGTTAAATGGAGGAAGCAACCATCACCAGCAATAAATAAATAATTAAATAAATAATTAAATGATTAAATAAACTGAGTAGAGAGAGAGAGAGAATGGACAAGAAAAAGAATTCCAGAGAAGATGTGGGAAGGCTGAAAATCTCAGATCTATAGGTTCCTGACAGACTCATTTATCCCAGCACTTCACTTCTGACCATTGTCTGGTCTCAGACAAGCATTAGCATAACCATTAGCCTCTCTTCGATGTAATTATTCTTGGGCTGGTTTACCCTGGCCCCTTGCCAAAGGAGAACATTCACAAATCTACATATGAATTTGAAGTAGGGAATTTTTAATATACTCCTTCTAAATGTCCACTCACTGTTTGCTGCTAAGCAGGCTACTCTAATGAGGTCTTTTCCCTCCCCTACTGCCACCTACTTGGGATATGGATGTTTCAAGGGCCTATTTCATTTGGTCCTTCAACTCATCCATTGAACAACATTTACTGAGCATCTATTAAGTGTCAGGCTCTGTACTGGAAAATGATGATAAATAAGTCAGCCATGGTTTCTTTCCTAAGCAAACCTGGTTTAGAGGGAATAACAGATGTTTATTTCACCAGCAATTACAAATCCAGTTACAAAAGGAGACAGAACATAATGGGAGCTTATCCTTACCATGGGAGCTTCAACAAAAAGTAGGACCAAATACAACACCTACCTGTGCATGAATCAACAACAGCAGCTTTGGAGTTCTCCTTTGGAGAATTCTTAAATCTCTATCTTGTGGACAGTACTCTAAGCTAAGTCTCTGTCCTTACACACCCAACTGCCAAAGGAGTCCTAGTCCCACTTTATCACCTCATTCCCTCCTTTAAATTTGCTAGCCACACCCAATGGGTTCCAAAACAATAAGGACCAGATCTATCCCAGTCTTCCTCTCCTCTGAGACTTCTCTCTAGAAAGTTAAGAGCCCATGTTGGTGAGGATGGGATTGGGCCCATATCCCAGCTACTTGAGGATTGTCAAATTCCCTTGACTATTCATATACTTACACTCTTGCAGCACTTAGAGAATGTTATACTCCAACCATAGATTCTACATTCTATTTTATTTTCATGGTTTGGTTTATAACCAACTTACAAAAAAAGATAAAGCACTTTCTAACCTGCTGCTGTCTACTTTAAAGAAGCCAATACCTGTTCATAAAATTAAATAAATTCGGTGCTCCCTGCACTGTAATTTTCCATTTTACATGTACCAAGCCAAAAGAAAAAAAAAAAAATACAACTTTTTCTGTTACCAAGATAAATGCAGCCAACTTGAAACATCAAATCCATGAGCTTATTAAAAATCTTCTTTTTAAAAATGTATTCTCTTATAGTTGGGAAATAAACTTGAAAACACATTAATGCTATCAAATATGTATAGCTAATGACATTAAATATGAACAAGCACATCATTCTGTGAGTGCAAGATGAATTTATAAAATACAAATGTTCTGACAGTAAGAAAAATATACTGCTATATTCAATTATATCATCTGCTCAAAATACAATTGCTTCTGTGTATGGTAAATAGATTAAATCCAGGTCACATTCCTGCATTCAACTGAGCTTCTAGTCACTCCCTTTTCTCTAAATACTTGTGTTCTTTGTTTCTGCATGTTCTTAAGTGTCATCATTTATTGCTATAGGCGTGATGGCTATATTTAACTAATAATGACAGTGGTTGTCATTAGATTTTAACTCAGTAACACTAGTCTGACATATCATTTGAAGTATGTCTTCAATTCAAATTTGATTATAATTACAAACATCCTATCTATTGTGCCAATCAAAATGTTGTCACCCTTTCCTTGAACTTTTCTATGAACTTTCTTGAAATAAGTTATGGCAGCTTAAAGTTAAGGCTAGCCTTGGGTCATAAATATATTTTAAAATATGACTCTTGGAAGAGAGCAGAGCAAGGCCATTTATGGCTCCTTTTATAAAAGGACTTATTTTGACTAATACCCTAGAAAAAATTCTCAAGGCAAAAAGCACAATATAGTGAGAGTTCAAAGGCTCTAATTCACATTCCCATATCATGCTGTACACACAAGTGCTCAGCAGGCATTTTAATTTGGTTGTGTATATATTTTAAGACTTAGCAAATATCTTTGTTAGTAAAATCAGGTACTTGTGACAGCCTGTATGAAAAGCTAGTGGAAATATAATGTTGTAGACACATATCACAAATATCGCAGGCTTTTACATACATCTTCTTATTTACTCCTCATAATAACAATAATAATAATGAGGTGTATATATTAGTGTATACTATTTCCTCAACTTACAGATGAGGAAATTGAGACTTAAGATTTGAGATTAAGTGACTTGCCCAAATTCATGCTGTCGTGTGCTTCCCTGGCGGTGATAAAGAAAGTAGAACCAAACATTTCTGTTGTTGTTTTCCTGAACCTAGCCAGCTATTCTGGGAAGGTAGGAGTGAACAGGTTCTGATTAATAGCCTTGGGATCTTAATAACATTGGAATCTTAGTTATGTTTATAAAATGGCATTTTCAGTGTTCTCTTTAGAGTAGGGATTCATAGACATTTAATATTCAAATAATTTGCATTTTTTTTAGAAAAATAAGATTATATACAATAATCCTTTAAGATGTTATTATCTCTATTTTACAGGTATAGACATTAAAGTGCAGACCAATCTGTCCAAAGTCATATAACAGAAACGAGAATCTTGCAAGATCATCTAACTTCAAGTTTAGTGTTCTTTCCACTAAATAATAATGCATTTTTCATGCCTCCCCTAACAAATGTCTAAAAACTTCAAAAACAAATGGTCTGAAAGGCTAAAACCTCTGAAACAGTAACTGTAGAATGTATAAATGAATTCTCAGGTAAAGTAACAAGCAAGGTATGCAGACACTAAAAGGTTTGATTTAAAGGTTACTGAAAATGCCTGCTTCTTTTTTTAAATCGCCTCCTTTGGTTTCCATGGCATGCCTTGTTCTTATACAACCCTTTTTATTTCCTTTTTAACACTTAACTGTCAATAAATACCATATTTAGTTCTTTATACATTTGTCTATTGCCCCTTCCACCTCACTAGAACCTAAGCTCCATGAGACCCTGGTCTTGTTCACACTGTAAGGATTCCTTAAGGCTTGATGCAATGTCTGGCACATTGTAGGGACACAATAAATATTTGTCGAGGGAATGTCTGAATGACTAAATGGTATCATTTTAACTACTGCTCTGTCTCTTTAGACAGGGAACCGTAATTGTTTTTCCTGTCTCCCACACACTCTTTCAGCTCTAGTTAGGAAGATATTCTCTCTGTCCACTCTTACCCATGCAGCAAACAACTCAAAGTGATAAAGACAATATTTTTAACACTTATGAGTTAATATCCTAGTGAGAATTAAAATTTATCAGATTTCTTTGCAGCTGTGACAGAAAGATCTCATCCAAAATCTTTAGTTCAGATGTGATTCAATAAACAGAATTTTTTGGATTTCAAAAAAAGTTTATATGGTGCATGTATCCTAATGGTGCATATATCATATATTATGGAATGCACTCAGCAAGGTCTAGGGTAGCAGCCCATAATCAAATACACGATCGTGTCAAGAATTTAGATGTTTCTCAATTATTTGATATTTTGACAATATGAAGAGATACTGTTCTAGACTTTCCTATTGACTAAGGACATTTTTGGGGGGTAGGGGATCTATGGTAATTGTGTTTAGATTCACATCTATTTATATACATTTATTTATAGGTTTAAAACTTTTGGAATCAGGAAATGTATAAAATATATTCCTGTAGATCTAGTCTCACTTGCAGATGTAGATAAAAGACGCATGTGCTGTCTCAGAAGAGTTTTTTCTCATATAATGTCATTTTCCTACTTTTGAATATATGCAGTTAAGTGGGAGATAGGATGGACTGACAAATAATCTCACCTAATATGTATATTATTCAAACAATATGATAATAGGACATTTGGGAAAGCCCACCCTAACTCCTGTTGTAGCTGCCCAAATTAAGTAATGGTCACTCTATAGGTGAGCATCAGGAAGACCAGTATTAGCTTTAACAAGACTAAAGCAGTCATTGGTGTCGGCGGCACTGTAGCATCATCTTGAGATCCAGCAGCAAGAATGTGTGATGTGGGTAGTGGGTCACTTCTTGAAACTTGTGCTTTTAATGCAACTATTTAAAAATCAACAAAATCAGAGATATATAATGGAACAGAATATAATGCATGAATCAGGTTCATTAAATTAATGCATTTTTTGAAAAACAAAATATGACAGAACATTTCATTATTGACGCAGATACGAGAAAAAGTGTTATGCTGCTATTTATAATGTGTCTCGTGTGTCGTGGAATTGAAATATTTCCAAATCATCAATAATTAAAATGATGAGAATCCATCATTGCACTGACATTTACTTCTACATGAAAAGATAGCCTATTTTAAATGTGCTCACACATATTCTTGTCAATCACAAGCTGTCACAGCAAATTATTTCATTTTGTAGAATCACATGGCAGTTAGCAGAAAATCTCTAGGTTTAAATTTAGATCTTAGGTGTAATATCAAGAACTCTTTTCATGAATTTTTTTCCTGTGATTACATCTTTACAATACAGTATATAAAAGATGTAAAATCTTATTTATAATACTCACTTACACTTCTGGTGAACAAAACTCAGGACTGAAATGAATCATTGTAAATGATAACTCTGAAAGCTAAATAGTAGAATAGGAAATATACAGGAAAGATGGAAATTAAAACTAAAAATTTTTTTAAACAATCAGAGCTCCATACAATAGAAGTTTGCACTAATGAATTAAGTCCAAACAGTTTTTTTCTCCCTTAATCTTCTTTAAGACATTTAAGCAACCGCAGGGTGTGAACCATTTCTTACGCTAGGTTTTCATTGTTTGCGGCACCTAGCAGTTGTAAAGGAGCTGAATTCTTATAACTCCTATGAATCTGATGCAAAAATTTTCACTGTGCCACTATTCAGCAGAAGATTCAGGAAACCGTGAATATAACCTAAACTACATGATCATAAATCTGAAAACTTTTAAATGCCTTTTCACACAATTCATTAACTGCATCTTCACAATTCTAGCAGAATCACTAATAAATTTCAGAATCTCCCAATGGCAGAATTATAAGACCTAGTAAGAGTTGACCTTCATCAATAATCTTTATAAAAAATATTTCTATTTTTCCCATACACAATTAATCTCACTGCTTAGCATTCAACTTCAAAACGTAAGAATTATTTTAATATTGCATTTCAACAGGGAAGGCTTCATGTCAGTCTTGACCTTGGCCTGATCTCTATATAAAAGCTTTGTGTTTCGAAGTATGTGATGAATAGCTCTCTGGCTTTCTATTAAATCCAGTGCCACTGGTTGTCAACAGTAATGCTCAAAAGGGGTAGTGAAGTAGTTTAAAAAATCAGAGATGTTCTGTACATATTTTTCTTTAGTAAATCTGGAAATAGTTCTAAGTAAGGTAATTTTCACCATCTACACTGCTTTTCCAAAAAATAAGAAAACAATGAAGTATGGAAATATAATTGCCAAAATATACATAAACTTATTTCACCTTCCTGTGCCAAAAATAAAGTAAATTTTCCTTTGGACGACCCATTTGATTTATATTGTTGAATAGAGTTCTCAGTGTTATAGATTTATAATTTATTTGCCCAGTTTAAAGTCCTTAAAGACCAGGGCTTCTATCCCTATGCCAGGACTACACATAATATAAATAATAAATATTCATTGGCTTAAATTTAAATTAAATTGAATTAACTTGAATTAAAATCAGAGATGAAAGAATAATGATAAAAAAGAAATCAGACTATGAGAACCTTTTTTCACCTGTCTCTGATCTAGCCTTGTACCTAGCACATAGTAGGCTGTCAATGAATGTTTGCTCAATGAATGAAAATCAGTTATATTAAAATAATGACCAGTTACTGACCCTAATATCTGTTGGTTAATTATACATAAAATATTCATGCTCATTTAGAAAGATAAGAGTAACACCAATTCTGCCAACTGTTTTACTCCTATTTATCTTTAAAATGTTCAATTTTCCAACTTTTGAGAATGCCTCCTTACTCTAAATTTGTCTACCACCTTCAAAACTATTCATACATGTTGTATTTTTATTGTATACTAATGAAAACAAGTTGGTAAATTTTTGATTTACCTATAAGACACATGCAAGAAAGATAATTTTAATTTGATTTGAAAAAATGTATGTGACATATATATGAAAGATGTATATATGTATGATGTATATACATATATATGAAATCTCCCCACACCTCTCTCAAATTATCTAAATCAAATTGTACGTATACATTAACACATATATATACACATGAATATATTTATAATATTTTACATTTATATTCTTAATGTTCAGAAAGAAACCAAATATTAGTCTTTAGGCTTATCTATGAGCTTAGTGTAGATGAGTGGCCTTTTCCCCATTATACTTATCCTAAGTCTTTTTAACGGACATGTGATATGCTAGTCTGTGTCCAAGCTTACCTACAATTTCTTTTCTCAAAAGACAAGGCACATCTGCCACCTGCTCTATTCCGTGTCCCAGCAACAACTGTCGAGCAGCATAAAGATTGATTATCAGTCAAAAACCATTGCACAACACCAGATTTTGGTGGGTTAAGCTTGCTGATCCAGCAAGAGATGGTGTGAAATTTTCAGGAGTGTGTGCCAACATTTTGGTGCTAAAAGAACAGCAGTGCATGTCACAGTGAAACATAGCCAAAGATATGCAGACAAAGCAGAGAAGTTTTTTTGTTCTGGACTTGGCTTTAAAAAGGATAAAAGAGAAAACAAAAAAGTAGGAGGAAATTAGTTTGTACATTTAAAAATCATCCACCAAGCTTAGTCATGTGTATAACATTGTTATTTTTGGCATACATGTCCAGGAAATTTTCAAGAAAATTGGCTATAAATATTTTTTATATAACTCTTCCACAATACCATTATCATATGAAAGGCAAGGATAAGTAAATAATCAAGGATCTTAAGAAAGCACTCATTCCTTAAATATCTGAACATAAAAAAACCCCACAGAAACATTTACCTACAATGACTCATGCTTATACACAATTATTCAATGCATATAAAATAAAGACAGCCATATTTAAAGCTAAAGCAAAATTTAAAAAGTACATGGGTCTACACTATCTCATAGGTAATTTTTACTGGGTATTATAGCAACAAGTTTCTTTATAAGGAGCAAACTACCCTGAATTTTCTATTGAATTCAAATTATTTCCTGATGATCAAGCATTATCAAAGAGACAGAAACCATAGTATTATTCTATATAAAACTAATAGAGAAAGAATTTTCATCACCTCATCTGTAATGAACTCCAGAATTACTTTTCTTCTACTTATGCAATTACTGCCTAGACTTGCCTTTGGTTCACCAGCTTTATAGCAGTTGCATGGAAAAAAAAATACTTCAAATAAGGTATAAAAAGCATAGGGGAGTGCATCAGTTAAGTACAATAAATGTATATGGCAAAGTTCATGTCATTTAAATGTAATTATCATATACAGGACTTGGTAACAGACTCTGGGTGTGACATGTATGAAATGTATTCTTTACAACTAAAGAAAGAAAAATGTTTGTTTTTTATTTAGAAAATCTCAACATTTCTGAAATGTTAAAAACAATGCACTTTTAAAAAAAGACCTTATCTGTAAATATGTCTAAAATATTATATATTTATATTATTTATATTATGTATGTATGTAAATATACATAATTTCAAGAATTTTAAAAGGTCAAGCTGCAGCATTTACCTTATAAAAAATTTTATTAGGAAAATTATATGTATATAAGAATTTTATATTCATTACTGGCCACATTTTCATAATTATGTTAATGCCATCTGAAAAAAAGACCAATAGAGTAAATGAATAAATGATACTTGAAACTTTGAACTATTTTCTTAGATAATAAGTCTAATGAATTATATCTGTTGGGTGTCACAGAAACTAAACAGAAAATTCAATAATCTCTGATTTAATTTATTATATTTTCACCATTTAACCTCCTGCAGGCTCCCTAATGTCTATTCAGATCTATATTAAATTAAGCGCCAATGCTAATGAAGGGCAATAAACGTGGCTGTCAGTGGATTTTTCTTTCATTAAGCACATTATCCTCTTACTGAGCTGTAAATGCGTAAACATTAGTTTTGTTAAACCATGCAAAAAAGACAGGATGAAAATCATTTTTTAATTGCACCCCTTAAGGAATTTACTGTATGTGGGGGTAGGGTATTTTTTTTCTTTTTTACCTTTAAGTTTTTTGAATGGATCTAAAAAGGGCTCTCCCATTGAAACATAAACATCGGCTTCAAGTGGTATATCTTCAGGTTCTAGGGCTTCAGTGCCGTTTGCCAAGAACACTCGTCGTGCGGCCATGTTCAGATTTAGCTTTTCTGTGCACTCCTCCAGCAACTAGAAGAAAGCAAGAGGTAAGAGAAAGTGATTTACAACAAAGAAAGCAACACATTTCCATGAAACAAAAGGTGCTAACAATCGAAATAGAAACTCACTGATTCACATGACAGAATTAAGTAACTTGAGTAACTCCACCAATAGAGTTATTTTCTACCAGTTGAAAACAAATAAAAGGTAAATCGCAGCACCAAGAATATCTAATGATTATCTAATTTTAGTCCTTAAATGTTCTCTGTTTAATAACCCTAGAAGATATAAAGCTATTGTATCTGTTCTATTAAACATACAACTTATATATTGATTAAAAAAAAAAAGGAATGAAATGCCTGTGAGATCTATGTATATGTAAGCAATTTACAGATTCATATTAGTGAAAAGAAAATTTTAACACAATAAATGCCATCTTTCTCATCTTTTATATTATAAAGAGAGTAAGAGAAGAAATAAACACTAAAAACTTTTGAACACTAGTTACCAAGGTGATGGTTGGTACAGTAACTTTGGCAAAGATTGTTCTAGATCCATTTTTGTAAGCTGTTACTCTAATCACTCTGGGTTGAAGTTTGTGTCTTTGAGACAATCTATGCCAATTCTGGGCCGATCGAAATTTTAAAGAGGAGAACTCCGCAACTCTGAAGGAAAAAAATACACAAAAATTGGTGCAAGTTAATTAGTAAAAACATTTAAAGATATTATCCTATATATTTTAGATATAAACCCTAATGATTGTTCCTAAGTATTCTTCAAAAAAGCTTTTTATGGGATATGATTGTCTACATTTACTTAAATATTAAAAATACTTAATACAGAATAAGTTTACCAAAACTATTCATATAAAACATACATTTTTAAATGAATCGTTTTTATCATTTTGCTTATAAAACATTAGAACACTCATTTTAAAACTATATTTATATATTAATTATTTTGATAGAAAGCAAAACAATAGTAATATGATCTTATCATGAAATAGTAAATGGAGACTATTTTCCTTTAAGTTTTCATGTTTATCAAAGTCCTTTGATTTTTTTAAAAAAAGATTTGAAATGCAAATAGATTGTAAACTAATTTTTTTTACTCTAAAGTTAATTGTAATTGCTTTCATTTCAAATTGTTTGGGGCCAGTAAGAAAAAACAGTTCTAAGTTTTGTGGGTTCCATTAAAACAGTGTCAATCCTTAATATTTTCTCAGCAAAAGTACATGGTAAACAACTAATGTCAAATTTTTTATTTCAGAATTATCTAACTAACCTTGTTAATTCTTAATGCCAGAGGTAGAAAATAAGCATTTTAAAATAAAAAATTCAGGATAATTAAAAATCACAATATATCCACCTAGTCAAACATATGAAAATAATTAGATTATCAGTTTCTTAGGTTAAATGTTTATGATAACAATCTTGATGTAAAAACACGTAAAATGTGAGTTCATTTCAATTCGATTTTATTTTGAAATACTGGTTAACTATCAAAAGTATGCATTTCTATTTTTAAACAAATATCTGGTAAGCAGATATTTCATGGTCCTAGCCTGATTCTGCTTCAAATATTCTTTTCAGAATTTCATATTATCCACATTGAAGTGTATTCCATGTTTTCCCCAAGTGTAATTAGCTACATTCTACTCTGGTGCTTTTGGGGAAAAAAAAAATGCAAAACAGAAACAAAACCCTAGAGATAGAGAGGTGTTACATTTTAATGTCTGAAATAGTCAACTGAATCACTACAAATTCTGCTCAAAGGAAAAAGCTTCAACAGTCAGTTAAAAAGAACAGAGAACAGCTTTGATTACCTCAGTTGACCCACTGGAGCACTGACAGGCCTGTTTCTCTTGGAAGCAGATATAAAACAAGAATTGTTTTTACTGTTTGATTTGTAGCTATCTGGGTTTGATATTTCATCACGGCTATGATCTGATGCTGTTTGATGTGTGGAGCAATCTTGAAGTCCTGACCCTTCTGATGCTGCTGTTGAATGCAAAAGTCTGTTGGGGCCAAACTGAGGCTGCAAATAATCTTCAGTAGTTTTAATAACTGCTTTTGCCTTAGATGGCAGAAACTCCCTGAAAGAAACAGAGCATGGAAGAATACAGTGAACTGATTTGTAATCACTTATTAACAACTACCACATAATAACTAGTTCTGTGCTATATGCTAGACAAAATACTACACACCCGTTATTTTAATTCTTACAATATCTCTGGGAAGTGGGTACTGTTTTTATCCCCATTTTACAGATGGGGATCAGAGAGGCTAATTAACTTATCCAAGTTCAAACAATCAGTAAGTTGAAAGGGTGGGAAATTGAACCCAAACTTCTCTTAAAACTCACATTCATAACCATGAACCTTAATTACTTACTTATAGACTTATTGACACAATGTAAATAAAATTTTTAAATTCTTAGATTCATTTATTAAACACAACCACTCTAAGTATTAGGAAATACAGAAGAGATGTGGTTCCTACCCTTGAAAAACTTGCAAACTAACTTCTAGTAAAGAGAGAATATACATTAAATAAACTGCTTAGAAGTATGGGTATGTATTAACTTTAAATGAAAAAAATAATTCCTTGAAGGTAAACTTATGTAGGCTGGAATAAAGTTGGTACAGGCTTCAGAGCAGATATGAGATCAGAGTGACTAATTCAACCTGGTTTGCTCAGGATTATCTTGGCTTTGGCATTGAACGTCACACATTTTGAGGATCAGGTGATACAGCTTATTACCAGGACACATAGAAAGCTAAGAAAGTAAAACCACTTCAGGAGAGTACAAAGAGAATTAAAAGACCATTCATTGCTCTCCAAAATATACTAGTGACTGAAGAACAACTCTAGTAGACTGCCATATGTTTTCACTCAGCAACCGCATCTCTCCTGTGTCTGCTTCCTTTTCCTGTATCTTTATTTTCTAATCTACCTTTAACCTCCTCCTCATTCTCATGGCTTCTGTTAATTGCCTCTATGTGTCCCCCGCATTTTTATACCACATTACTTTCTTCAGACTCTCTCTACATGACTCACATTCAACTCTCCCAAAAGTTTCATTTCATCACTACGCAGTATAGGACACTCCTGTTAGGTAGAACTCTCATGCTAGGTGAACTCATACACCCCTGGCAAGACTGGATGGGAAAGTACCCATCATTGGCCCCCAAAAAAGCTACGGATAGGGCAGCAGAATGATAAGGTACAGAGAAGTTAAAGTAAGACGGGCTCTTGGAGTCCTCCTGAAAGAGGAACACATAATTAGCAGGGACTTAGTTGGCCTATCTCGTATACCGAGGTAAGCAGAAACACTACATATTGATTAATTGAAAAAATACTCACTGAAATATATCACACAATTTAAATTAGTACCAAGTGTTTTTAAATTTAACAACTACTCAAAGGCTATTGTGATTCTTCTGATTATTTTGATATTAGTCATTCACTTCTAATCATAAATAAACAGAAGAATGTAATATTGCAATTATAAGCCCAGTCTTGAACCATTTGGCCCAATAGTTTATTGTTGGTTGGCCCCAAGGGATGTGGATAGCAAGGCAGGATTGTCCTTTTTAATGCCAACACCTTCAGGGTGAGAAAATAACCAGCATGATAATCCTATAATTATAATACAGGACTTTATTCCCCCAACAAAATCATCCCCATTCATTTTCTGAGTCAGCAAAGTGGTGCATTATAAATTCCTAAAAGTATCCCCCAACTGTCTATAAAAATTGTTGGTAGGAGTCACAGCTGTTTCATCTCACCACTTCACTGCTGCCACTGCCCATTACAAGAACAATGAGGTCCATGCGAAGGTGCTACTGTGTAGTGTTTCCAAAGATACCATTGCTTGGGATGCCATAATAGTTTAGTACAGAGGTGCAGAGAAGAGGCACCTCTCCAACCCTATTCTATACTAGGTCACCTGGACACCAAAGCAGCTCAGATTGTAGGCAGAGTCCCAAAGAGTCTCCCTTGAATAGTTCCATCAGCTCTTAATCCTTACCTGATCAATTATAGGTACTCTAATCCATAGGTACGCTAATCCAGTCTACAAGCCAGATATGAAATAAATGGCATATTATATTGATGATGATAATAATAATAATAATAGCTTATAATTGCATTGCACTTGTGACAGTCACTGTTCTAAGCACTTTACTTATATTTTTCATTTAATCCACAAACAGCCCTATATTATTTCCCCCCTTTTATAGGTGAGTAAACTGAGGGCTTAAGTAATTTGCTAAAGGTCACACAGCAGGCAGGTATCAGAGACGTGATTTAAATTCAGGTAGTTTGGTTCCACAATTTCTGCACTTAACCATTATCTATAATCTCATTCTCATTAACCCTAAAACTTCCTTATTTTCTATAAATTAGAAAATTGAAATTTCTTTTAAAAGGGTTCAGAAAAACAAATAGCTAAAAGAAGGGAAACTGAAATTTGGAAAATGGGAGGTTCATGGGATGGAAAGCAAAGGAGCTAGACCGACATTAGCTCGTTAGTTAACATCGCTCTAATATTTGGATGGTATTTAAATCACCATAATTGTAGTACTCCTATTTTTCTTTCTCTTGTTTCTTCCCACCTTTTTTCTTTGAAAGATCCTTTTTCCCCTCTGCAAAAATCTTAGAAATCCCGTGACATTCAGATTTATTAAAGTGAACTTCCCTTCACCTCCAGATTTATACATAGCTTCACAGTTATCTTCTTCTCAAAGGCAGTTTTTGCCTTTTGAGAATTTAGCCCATTTATATTTACTATATACTCACACCAAGTAATCTCCTTCACCAAGACAGTCTTTGTCTTTTAATTGAAAATTTAGCCTGTAATCTTATGATTTGTTTTCTATTTTTTCCTATCTGTTCTTTATTGTTCTTTTCTTTTTTCTCTTAGATTAAATAATAATTTGTATACTATTTTATTTTCCCTTATATTAGGTTATATGCCATATACTGTTTAAGTTTATTTTCAGTGGTAATACTATGTAATACAATATGAATCCTTGTCTTATTGAAGTTTAATATAAATTACTAATTTATTATTTTCCAGACAATGCAAGAACCTTAGAACACGTCTTAGCTACGTGCTGCACTTATCTTTCATGGCTCCTGGTTTTGTGCAGGGAGCTTAGCTCCAGAATTGTGCCTTGGATTAAGGATTTGCAACCAGTCCTTCCTGTGCTTCTTATGGATTATTAATTACATAAATTTTATACTATAATTTCTTTTAAAACCTACATTTTATTACAGCTGTATTTTATAAAACTTGCTAAGTTGTATGATAGTTTTCTTGAATTTTGCTTTTCCCCTAAATACTCCCCTGACACTAAATTTAGTTTAGTGCTATGGTCACTTTTATTTATTGGCTCATCTGTAGTTTCCATTGGATAGGTGTAGGAATCTCATGTGAATTCTGAAAACAGTTGTTTTAAGAAATGGTCCTTTATCCTAAAAAATAAATTCACTTTATCCTCATTTACTATTGAGGCTTTCTACCACATTCTGGAATCTGGGCTAATTTTATAACACAGATTTTACTTTTAATATTCAATGTCAGTCTTATTTTCTTGTCCTGGAAGTCTATGCTATGTCTCTACTGTAAACCTTTCATTCTATCTGTAAATACTTTTTATATATACAGAATTCAAGTAGCTCCTTCTTCAGTTAAGATTTCTGTGATACCCTTGTATGTAGGAATGCACTTCCTTCCTGTGCATTGAAATCTGCCCTGGTAGATTTAATAACTGGAATCACTATATCTCATTCATTATTTCCTACCATCTAAAATGCTAGACCCCAATTTCTGTCAAATATTTCAATTCATCATTGTATTATTTCTTCTTTACCACTGGTATAAAAGCATTTTCTTTCAGCCTGAAAGCAAAAATTCACTATATTAGGCTGACACAAGAACATCAATCACATTACTTCAGAAATAAACCTTCTTAAAAAATATCTATTGACCTATCAATCATCTATTTATCTCATCTATTTATCTATCTATATTAATTTTTTATTACTGTACAACAAATTACCATAAACTTAATGTCTTACAACAGCACCTATTTATTATTGCACAGTTTTCATATATCAGGACTTGGGGCAATGCTTAGCTAGACCCTCTGCTAAGGATCTCAAAATGCTAAAATCAAGGTTCCAGCTGGGGCTGCAGTCTCATCTGATGTTCAGGGTGTTCTTCCAAGCTCATTCAGGTTTTGTCAGAATTTAGTTCCTCATAGCTACAGAACTTATAGTGACTATCATCTTTGAAGCTAGCAAGAACTCACCTCTCTGACTTTTCTGTCTCTGACCTCTAAACTCTCATTTAGGAGTTGCTCTGATCAGGTCAGGCACATTCAGGATAATCTTCCATTTGATTAACTAGAAAATAACTGATTATGTACCTTAACTACATCTGCAAAAATCTCCTTTGTCACATAATGTAACCTAATTATGGGAGTGACAGTCTATCATATTCATAATCCCACCCACACTCAAGAGGAGGGAATTACACCAAGAACAGGGAGATGATAATGTTATGTGATTATTTACCCATGAAACTCACGTTTGAAGTACATTCAGAGCAGAGACTGTTAAATATGGTAATGTGATGCATCTATTTGACCCAGACATATTTTGTTTAGTCTTCACATTGTTTTTAGAAAAAATTTAAAATACAGAAAATTTTTGCATAAAAGTCAAGCTTCATAGTTTCTTTTAAACAGTTACAAAATACAGCATGGCCACAATTGGCAAATCTGAGTAGTGGCTTTTCTCTTTCACTTAGGTTTTGAGCTCCCAATTTGTCAAAAACTTTCCTACTCCCTATTGTCTCAAACACAATTATGCTTGGTAGTTTTATCTTGTTTTTTGTTTGTTTGTTTGTTTGTTTGTTTTAGTATTTCCTGGCTTCATAGGAATTTCTTCATAATATAATATGAAAAAAGCAAAATAAAATATATAGATTTGTAATTTGATATACATATGAAGGGAACGTGGTAGTATCTATCTGGATAATTTGATCCCTCTGTTATTACATCTTAAACTCTGTGCTAGTTTTGTACCTGAATGTGGTAGTATTACTCTTTAATTAAGAGATCTATAGTATCCTTCTAAGAACATATGTTCATCCAACATTCTTCTCCTATGCAAATATTCTTTACCTTACTTGCACTCTAGAATCTTCATGTTATATTTCACATGAAATAGGAGGAGAGATGCTACTTGACACAGTTAGTAAGAAGCAAAGAATGATACGTGTTGCCAAACCACAGTAATATAGGCAGGGCAGTGAAGAATTAGCCTTGACATAACATGTTCTTTTATTTTCCTGCAACATGGTTTTTATTTTTTTCATTTTTGTCTTTATTGAAATATAAAAGACAATTAGTTGCTTAACATTGTACAATTCGATGAGTTTTTTTTCACTTATGTACCAGTTTCAGTTGTATAGCATAGTGATCAGAGATCCACATAACTCAAAAAGCAATGACCCCACTAAATCTAGTACCCTTCTTCCTCCTTACATGTTTATTACAACATTATTAACCCTCTTCCCCATGCTACACTTTACATCTCCATGTCTTTTCTGTAACTATCCACTTGTACCTCTTAATCCATTTGTCTTTTTCTTTTTGCCATGCCCTAACCCCTCTCACATCTAGCAGCCCTCTAAATATTCTC
The DNA here is from genome assembly GCF_902729225.1 of Pteropus medius. NCBI lineage: Eukaryota > Metazoa > Chordata > Mammalia > Chiroptera > Pteropodidae > Pteropus > Pteropus medius. Next base: position 8,793,123 of record NW_024340696.1, read on the forward strand.
TGTATCTATGAGTTTATTTCCACTTTTGTTGTTGTTGTTGTTGATTTTGTTCTTTAGGTTGCACATGAACGTGAAATCATGTGACATTCGTTTTTATCTGTCCCATTTCATTCAGCACAATACCTTCTAGGTTCAACAAAGCAATATCTTTTTCCATCCCCTTCCTTTTAGTCTGTGTGTATCTTTTAATTTGAAGTGAGTCTCTTGTAGGAAGCATATGTAGGGGTCTTGTTTTCTTATCCATTCATCCACTCTATCTTTTAGTTGGAGCACTTAATTCTTTTCCATTTAAGGTACTTATTGATAAGAATGTAGTTGTTACCATTCTTATTCCTGTTTTTGATACATGTTTTTTCTTCTTAAAGAAGTCTCTTCAACATTTCCTATAATACTGGCTTGGTGGTGATAAATTCCTTTAGCTTATTTTCATCGGGGAAGCTCTTTATCTGTCCTTCAACTCTAAATGATAGCTTTACTGGATAAAGTATTCTTGGTTGTAGATCCTGGGTCTTCATCACGTCAAATATTTTGTGCCAAGCCCTTCTGTCCTGCATAGTTTCTTTTGAGAAATCAGCTGCCAGTCTTATGGGTGCTCCCTTGTAGGTAATTATCTGCTTTTCTCTTTCTGCTTTTAAGATTCTCTCTTCATATTTAATCTTTGGCATTTTAATTATGATGTGTCTTGGTGTAGGCCTCTTTGAATTCCTGGTTTTGGGAATTCTCTGAACTTCCTGGGGTTGTATGTCTATTTCCTTCACCAGGTTAGGGAAGTTCTCCATCATCATTTTTTTAAACAGCTGTTCAACATCTTGTTTTCCTTCCGGTACCCTGATGAGATGGATAATAGTATCCCATAGGCTCTTTAAATGATTATAGTCTTGGCTTCTTTTTCTTGCCATTCTGATTAAAAATCCTTGGCTTTCCTGTCCTCTATATATGTCATTTTCTCCTCTTCTTTATTCACTTCGTTTATTCCTTTGTTTATTCTATTTCATATATGTCTCATCTCAGATAATGTGTTTTTCATATAGTTTCTGCTTCTTTGTCTTCCCATTTTTACTGCCTTTCTGTGTCTGTTTTTTAGCAAAGCTCCTAAGTCTCCTGGTCTTATTAGTGTGGATTTGTGAAGTAGGTGTCCAGTGGCACAGTCCTGAGAGGGGTTCAGCGGCAGACCAAATTTGGCCCAAGCCTCTACCCCTCTGGGGCCACCTGTTAAGATTCAGCAAGCAATCCATAGATGCCGTGCTTATAGTTACCTCAAAAGGCCACACGAGAAACTGAGGTCAGCTTCCTTCACAGTGTGAGTCTCTGCAAGGAGCACCTGACTCGCTGAGGATACACCTGGATGTGGCTTGGGTGGGGCCTGAGTTGGGGTAGGCGGGGTTTTAGGGAATCCTCTGGGCGGAGCGACCTCTGTTATCCAGTTTGATGAAGTCACTGGCTATGGCCACGCTGTGTCTGGCACACCGGTAGCGGGGAGGGCTCAACAGTGATCAATAGGTGCTGCCAGCACTTCTGTACCGAGCAAGTCTCCCCTCAGCCCTCACTCTGACAATGTCTCCTTGTAAGTCCCTGGTGCCCGCTGTGCGCAGCCTAATCAGCACTGGTGCTCAGAGTAAGCAGATCCATCACCATGAAAATCCGTTTGCAGACGTGGCCCCTTTAAGAGGCGTCTGCTGCTGCTGCAGTCTCTGTCTCACTCAGCTGCTGGAGACTGGGCAGCCCCGTGTGCTGTTGCAGGGTGATTTCTTGGATTTTCCCTAGTTGTGTGGCTTGTTCATCCCAGGTGATTTTTCCTTGCTGTTGCTTCTTGTTTCCTTTACAACCTTGATTTGGTCACCAGAGGGATGAACAGAGTCTCTATCATTTATGCCATTTTTTTCTCCTCCCTATTATCCATTTTTTATATAAAATTTAGATCCCCATATCTTTTCTGGAAAATTCTAATGTAATTACTTAAGGTTAAATTTTATCTGGTCTATGGCCACACCACTCTGAACACACCCGATCTCATCTGATATCGGAAGCTAAGCAGGGTCAGGCCTGTTTAGTATTTGGATGGGAGACCACGTAAAAATATCAGGTGCTGTAGGCATTTAAAAAAAAATTATCATCATTCAATACTGAAGGTATTTAAAGTTATGTTCTAAAGATTGTGATGGGAAAATCCAAAGTAGAACCAAAAAAAAAAAAATGCTTTGAGATTATAATGCATTAATATTAGTATAAATTACTTCCTAAAGCAGATATTTTAAAGAGGGGTGGGGGAAGGCATTCATTTGGATGTGAAAGTTCTGGTCTGTTTCTTTTAAAAAATATAAGCTACATTCCTGCTGAGTTAGTTTATTCTATTATTGAAAAAAGATGATTTCTTTTAGCAATTTGAATAATTAGAAATTAGGTCATAAAAAGATCAATGAATAAATGTGGTTATGTGTGTCTATATATATGTAAACTATATAAATTTTATAAGAATCTTATGTGTCCTTTGAGGAAGATGAATTAAAACATGTCAAAATTTAACCTGAAAACAGAATGGATAAAAACTATCAGGTAATTAAAAATTATCAAACTTTAGGTAAATAAATCTTTTAAACAACTTCTACATATGATACAGTGGATATGATAAATCACAAAATTACAAAGTCATATTAAGAGATGAAGTAAGCATTTATTCTTTTCTCAAACAGCACTATATCTCATCTACACATCAGTTTTCTACTATAATCAAACAGAGTGTCAGGGATAGATATTATACACTGTGGAATTTAAACCCTAGATATCCCAGACTAGTATTTAATTATGTTTTACTCTGTGATTTTATTGAGTCTACATTTTTGTTTCACAAAGCAATGAGCAAGTAAAGATGTGAGGGTTAAAAGTATAACAAAATAAGCTCAGAAAGGAGTGTAGAAAAAGCAGATAAACTATAATAAGATTTAAGGGTATGACTCTAGTTTTGGCAAGAGCAATTTTTCTTCTAATTTACTTTGTTTTAATAGCACTAGTGAATCTTAGTGGCTTTTTACAGCAATTTGAGGAAAACTAATAAATTCATACTTGTTGATCTTATGTTCAAGGACTTCTACCAGTTGACACTGCTCCTTGCCCCCTGTAATATCCCTCAGCTATAACTGCACCACATTGCCTTCTGTAGTTCTAATCTGTATGCCTTTTTGCTAATGGTGTTCACTCAACTGATCTATACCCGTTACTGTACATTTTTCAATAAGTATTTAATAAATGTTAATAAGTTAACATTTATTTAATAATATTCAGTATTTAATAAATGTTAACTTATTAACATTTATTAAATACTGAACTTAGTGCTAACATTTTCCTGAATCCTCTTCTATAACAATAATTATCTAGTGGGAGAGAGAAATGTTAAACAAATATCACACATATGAATTACTGACTGTGATTAATACTATGAAGGAAAAGTCCTGGTTACTATAAGGGGGAAATTCAACAGTTAGGGGTATAGAAAAGGCCTTAACAAAACTGTTCAAGCTGACAAGACACACGAGAGGAGTTCAACCCACCAGATCCTAGTCAATCCTTATTCCAAATCATTCCCTCTGGTCCTGTGCATGAACTGGTACATTGTTTTTCATATTGATGTTTGCTTTGTGAGTTGCTACGTGATTTCAGATCCCACTCTGCAAGGGTAAGATCCTTGTTTTATATATTTGACACTTCTACAGGAACTCAACCAGTGATTGATATGCAGGAATTATTCTTTGATAATTATGACATTGTGCAAAAATGTCACAAAAATTCTACTGACAGGAAACAAACCCAATCTGAGAAATAAAGTATAATAAAGCTCAAGCCAAGAGTTATGTCAGTTAATACTGATTTTACCTAAGAGTCATTCCCCCCATTTTTCCTCAGATAAAAAGAGTCAGTTATGTTTGAAGGTTCAACTTCTTCATATGCCCATGGAAGATATCCCTGATCAGCACCAGTGGGTGAATCCTCAATAACCTAACACCAATGATGGTAATTCATTTCCTTTGCCCCTTGCAGGTTAAACAATCAGCTTGTGATTCAATTTTGGCCAATGGGACACAAGGAGAAATCTTCTGGGGAAAGGTTTTCTGGCTCAATAAAAAATAGATGTAAGTGATCAATTTCCAATTGATCCAATTTCTTTATTGGATATTGTTGAGTGATCATGTGATGAGCCATCTTGTGAATAGGAGGGGTCAAACCCAAGGACCTAGCCAATATTCTGAGGACAGCAGTGGGAAAGATGCAAAGAGCCATTTGCTTTGATAACACTGCTGAACCACTGAATTTAACCTTAGAATTGTCCTGAAGTTCTTGTTATGTGAGATAATGACTGTTCCTTATTTTTAAAGTCACTTTCATTTGAATTTTCTGTTACTTTCTAATAGGAGCCTAACTCATACAATCAACTTTGTAATCATGTTTGCTTTAGTTTTTATTCAAAATCTTTACAAATTTTGAATAATTTTATAATGAGAGAAAATGTAAAAAAGGGTGTTTTCTAAAAATTCTACCTTTCTTAATAAGAAACATTTCACTAGAAATGTCATCATAAGCATCAACTGACATAGAATTTATTATTTCCTCCCTTTCTGAAACACAAAGCATCTTTGGTGAGTTTAGATTTCTATGGCAGAATTCTGCATGTGGCTAATAATTCTATTCATAAGTAGGAAGTGTGGCTACTTTGACAGATCATGGCTCAATAACAAACATGCAGGTCTAAGTTATCACACAGTTTGAATGTGAATTCAACAGCAGGATAATGACAGTTGCCAAGGATTTGTACTTGCTGTCGCTTCATACCAGTGTTGCCTGTCAAAATGTCTCCTTTTTTTATACAGAAGCCATAGAATTTTTATGGATAGCAATTACTTACAATATATAATGAAGTACATCAAATCTAACAACCACTCTTTAGCCCGTCATTATTTGGTAGTCTCTTTGTTAAATGTAGTCAACCATTTTCATCTAAATTATTTATTTATACCGTATATTTGACAAGCATATATTTCTCGCTTTATATTCTTATGGCATTTAAACCTTCCTGAAGAGTTATGTTTTTTTTTTTAATATTGTCATTTGTAAAACTTATCTTTATCCTATTACCATTTTAATGGTAATTAAACTCTCTAATTGGAATATATACAAATAAGAAAATGTAAACATAAAGGAAAACGACCTAAAGTATATTCAATAATAAATCACCAGCTTAAAATAATGGAATGCAATCAATAAACGAAATAACCCCACATGTTTTGTGAATGTAAACTTGTATAAAATCTTTGGAGTACATAAAGTACAAAGATTTATTAAACTTCATCCTACCTTTCCCTCAACTTGATGAAACAAATAACCTCTAAAGATATAAGTTAACTTCCTACAACTCTTAGATAAAATGTGATTTATACATCATAGACAGTTAATAATAAAGTGAACAATTCCTTCATATTTTATTTCCAACACCAGAAGAAATTATAATTCTAGTTTGGCCTAGAAATGTTGGTGAGGGTATCCCAGTTGCAAAGCAATTTTTGGTTATTTTATAATACAAGTCAAATTTTTACTTACAATGCAATGACTGAATAATAACCAATGTATTATGTTCAAACTACATATATACTCTCTAGGAGATATTTAATGTTTGTTAAGTTGAACTCATTTGCTTTTGTAGAAGGAAAATCTAAATAAGAACAATTTCTAAAATTTATAAAGGACCCATCTGAGTATAGTATTGGGGCATAAATCATCCCACTGAAAGGAAAAAAAAAAGAATATTTCTGCTTATGCACAAGTACAAAAGAATAAAAATAAGGTATATCTTAAATCTAAAATGTAGGGAAATTATAGATATTACATATAAATTTTCCAGAGGAAATTTAAATTTTCAAAAAGAGATGATTAGCCTTTTAACATTTTTAAAGGAAATAATATATTAATGTTTATCTCTGTAGAGTTTCTTTTTTAAAGCTTAAAGGAAAGTTTGAAAAAAAATTATGTGTAACAGAGGTTAAAAATAGAGGTGTTGCCTTGCTTCATTCACTGCTGCTGCCCCCGCTCACTCCCTTCTGCTACCCATTCCATTCCATAGTGGGAGCTAATAGCTCATCTTTGGAATGAGATTACTAAATTTAAACTATACCCAGAAAAAATGCTATAACCAAATGTTTATATTTCAAAAAGAGCCTAAGACTAATTCTAATTAAAAATATCCAGAATATATTGGATTTTGTTAATCAATGTAACCTCAATAATTTTTAATAAAAAAAAATCCAAGATAACTAAGATGACATAAAAAAGTGAGTGAATAGATAATGCATGGTTAATCTCCTTGAAAGTAAGATTTGTCTATGAAAAAGCAACCCAGATAATCTATAACAAAAAATTTTTGGTAATTCACTTTTAAAACTGTTCAAAGTCCTCATTTAATATAATAAAAATAATTTGCCCCCCTCAGGGAACAAGACGAGTTAGCTGGAATCAGGATAAAAAAAATACTGTAACTTCCTATTCTAAAAATACAAAATTACACCCTTAGATGATCATCAGCTAAAAATCATTAAAACAGAATATTGTATATGTGAGATAGAGATATGGTTTACAACATTCTCTTAATTTTAAAATGCAATTTTAATTTGAAAATCTTCCATTTAGCATTTGAAGATATCTTCTATAAATAAGGCAGAAAAGTCCCTAAATACCTGTTACCAATAAATAATACTTCCATCCATGTCTTAAAGCCTAATTCCATGTTCCAGGTCACCTGGAATACATTAGACTACAGCTGGGTAGGAAAAGTTTTCTATTGTGCTTCTTTCCTGGAAGTTGCCACAGGAATGAGGCTAGACTTTTCCAGTCATCTGACCTCCTAATGGGAAGTCATAAAGTGGGAAAATCAGACCTTTGGCACAATATGTTGAACTCATTTACACCATTGGTGATTAGTTTTCTTGGGGGAAGGATTCTGGTACAGCAGTTTTCACTCTGTTACAAACAAATGTAGCATAGAGTGATAGAGGAGAAACACTGAATGAATCCAAGAGAGGAAAAAAAAGAGTGGGTGATGTAAATACAATAAAGAATAAATTAACAGCATCAGATAACAACATAAGAATAAAGTGACTGATCAGTGTATGGTTACAATAAATGGATTTAATATATGTGGGCATATTTGTTAAATGTACAATATGTTAATGAAGAAAAGCACAGCATCTGTGATATAAGTAGAGGAACAACAAATTGACTACATTTTAGTAATTATTTCTCATCAAAGATCACAAAGATAGTAGAAGAAAGGTGGCAAGGAAAAAAAGAATGAGACAAGAGAAGTTTTAACCTCAATCAGGGGGAAAATGTCTACTCATAGAGAAAATTGCCTCTCTCTCGTAATCACAATACCAGCAGATTTTAGATTACCCTTAGCCTTTATGAACTTGACCCTTTACAGGTTGAAACTCATCATTTTATTTTATGAAAATAGGCATTGTCTTTGATTTTCCATTGAGCACCAAGAGGAGGGTGACTTAATTTTCAAGTACATCATAATCGAAGTTGATGGTCACAGGCAACAGTCACAGAAGTTAGGATTCAAAAAAATTGAAACACGTTGAAACAAACTATAAAATTTAAACATGAGGACGGAAAGCAGCATAAGAAAGAAAGACTGATACATATTTTTTAAAAGAACAAAAAATTAGTTAGACTCAGTATCAAACAAAGAAAATTAGAAAAAAGCAGAACAAACTGAATAAATGAAATTAGTTATCTCTAACAGAAAAAAAAATCTAAAAATACATAAAAGATATTTGGAACAAAAAGTGAATGTAGTGATACTAGCATTGGCATTTGTATAAAGGAATACTTAAAAACCCTATTTAGAATCTTTGTTCCATTGTCTTACTGGGAAAAACACTACCATGAGTAACTTATATCTCTGCAATATAACTACAGAATAGTGATTTCCAAAAAATTATCTATCTATATAGCTAGTACACTGTGTAAATGATCTCATACACTGTAAATATGCACTCGTAACTTAGAGAGTAGCTGAAAGTCTAGATTTCACGTTCATCTAAACTTAATGACACACACAAAAACAATCAAAGTGTTCTGAGATACAAGTATGACCTGGCATTTCTATAAGGAGATTAATATAACCCCCAACTTATAAATATATTCTTCAGTGCTCTTACTGTCTACATTTTCTATTTAACATAAAGACTATGGCATCACATTTAGCCAGTCAATAATAGTTTATCAATTCCTGATGGACACGTTTTCATTCTTTCATTTTCTAATAGAGAAAAAACACAGGAAAAATACCTCTGTCTCCTCTACTTTGTATTTTTGAGAAGTGTGGTAGAAAATACTAGTTAAGAGTTCTGGTTGTAGAGTTAGATCCATTTGGATCCAAACCGTATCTTCTCTGCTTCCCAGTTGTGTGATCTTATTTAAGCTAATTAACTTCTCTAAGTCTTTTGTTTCCTCATAGGTAAAATGGAGATGTTTAAAATACTGGTTGCCCTATATTCCTCTCAGGGTTGTTTTGAGAACTAGATAGATATAAGGCAGGTTAACTGAAACATAGTAAATCTTATCTGCCCTGCCATTATTGTTACTATCAGTATGCTACCTGTCCAAGTGAGTTCTAGGAATAATTTATGTTTATTGCATCGTCTATCTTTTTACTTCTTCCCATAAAAAAGGAAAAACTGAAGGACTTTAATTCAGGCAACAACCTTTGTAGCCCAACACATCTCCAAGTTATTATTGACATCATAATCTCCACCAAATCTTGAGTGTATATATATATATATATATATATATATATATATAGAGAGAGAGAGAGAGAGAGAGAGAGAGAGAGAGAGAGAGAGAGAGACAACTTTCTAGTAGCACTTTTATCCCCTTCAGAATGCAGTTTAAGCTACTGAAATAATATTCTTACTGTGGTAAATCACTTGAAATATACTTGTAAATTGGGTGAACGGTGTCCCCATTGAAGATGCCTTCAGAGTTGCTTTGCTGTGATACTTCTGTGGCTTTAGTCATGGGTGATAAAGAAGACTGAGAAAGTGCTGCTCTGTGATCTTCTGTTTCTATTTTTGCCATCTTCAGCTAAAAATGAGGACAATTGTTATTTAATTTAAAATGCAAAATCTCCTGGGTTATAAATTCAGGGTGGGCATTAATCACAGTTTACTTCTCATCATGTTCTAGACCATATAGCAGTTACTAAATATGAAATCTCGTTAGAGTTAAACAGAGACAAGCGCCTAAAAGAAGACACAATCATAAATCTGTCTTTGGTCTAATCCTACTTAAGAAAAGAAAAAGATGATAATTAGTTGCAAAGTATTTCAATTTTTGTTGTTTGCTAGAAAATCGCTTGTTATACAAACAAATTTAGCATGAGGAATATGTTATTGAAAAGTACAGCACAGTGTTTTTTGGCGGGGGGAGGGGGTATCTTTCCTTCATCCTTTTCTTTTTGAATGCTACCTTCCTCCTGATTCTGATGGGATTGTAAATTATGTGGCTTTGCTTTCCAGTCAGTGAAATGAGTGTGTCCAAGACTAGCCAATCAAAGTGCCCTCCCCATACACAGCAATTGCTCAATCCCAGTTCTGATGGGGGAAAAAAAGTAGTGCTGTATTCTATGGGATTGCTAGCTTTAAAAACAATTTAACCTCCACCATTGAGAATGAAGCCAAAACAGATGAAACTGAAAGTGAGAGATGGAGATTCCTGATGAAAACATTTAAATCCCTGAAACCAGCTATTGAAAACAACCACACCTCTGGAGTTTCCTGGGTACGTGAGCCAACAGATTAATTTTTTCCTAAGCTAGTTTGAGCTGGGATTCTCTTATTTCAGCCTAGAAATCTTGAGTAGTGCACACGACCTAAAATTTCTTAAGAGCAAAACAATAGGCCCTTAAGAAATAATATCAAAGAATGTTATAGGGTCCTTTCTAAGGTATACTCACCCACTAACAATGTTAATAAAAATAGCCAGAAAATACTCTCATTTCTGATGTATCCTAAGGAGGGTCCCAAGGTGATATGACATACTATTATAAGGGAAGGATATAACTTGTAATAAAAAAAAAAATACTTTTACTTTTTTACTGATATTCTGAAATGAAAGCATTCATTTATCCATAGATTATTTATTGAGCACCTATAATGCACCTGACATTATGTTGGGCACTTAGAATTTTTCAGTGAATAAAGCAAAAAAAAAAAAATTGTGCCATTTTGGAACTTATATCCTAGTGGGGGCAAATGATAAATAATAAACATAAGAAATAAGTAAATTCTTAAGATCTTAGGACATACATGCTATGGAAAAAATTAATTGAGAAAGGTAGATGAGAGTATGGAGGTGGAGGGAATTGCAATTTTTAATAGGTATGTCAGCACAGACCTCATTGAGGTGGTAATATCCAGGCAAAGATTTAAAAGAGGAAAGGAAGCCAGCCATATAACATCCAAGAGTAAAGAGTGAGAAGGTCCTGCAGATATGAGGAACGTCAAGAGTAGATGAATAGATGAACAGGAGGGAACGTAGTTGGGATGAGGATAGAAATAGAGATAACACCGGGCCTTATAGGACACTGATAGGACTTTGACTGAATTAGAGAACCCATGGACTATTTGGTGCAGGGGAGTAACATAATTTCTTTAGAAAATAATTTTGGCTGCTTTGTTAAGAATGCATCAAATATATCAAAACAACTGCACGTCAGTTGCTCTGATTTATCCATACATTAATACCTTTTAATAGTTTTATAAATTCTCTTTGGCAGAGACTGCCAACTGTCTGCCAATATCCATTCCTTCTTTTCGTTATGATACTGGAATCCCAGATTTTTGACTGAGGCATATGTCTGCCCAAAATAAAGACTATTTTCCCATCTTCCTTGTAGTTACGGCAAGTCTGGCCAATGAAATGTTAGTGGAAATGATCCATGAAAATGAGTTTGCTTTTCTTTTTCCTCCCTTCTGCTACTTAGGATGAAAACATGAAGAAGGCTGGTTCTAGATTGGTCATCTTTAACTTTGATACGATGCTGGGAACGAAAACTATGCCCCAAGGAGGCAAGGAGTATGAATCTCTGACAACACGAAGCACCATATGAACCCAGGACTACCTATCTTCAGATTTTTACGTGAAACATAAACTTTTAACTTGTTCAAAAGAATATTAATTTGGGTCGTTGCAGTCAAACCTAATCCTGAAACTCCTGATATCCCTTGAACTAAGTTGCTTTCAAGAACCTAAAATATATGGTATTGGCTTACAGCAAGGAAATAGGAAGATCGCTAGGATGGCTTGGAATCTAAATTTAACTAAGAGTCCAGCAATTTGTGGCTTTGGGCCTTTTGGACCCACCAAGCTTCTATAATCAAACGAACCAATTCCTTAAAGTAAATCAATCTCTCCTCTCCCCTCTCCCTGCAAAACTGAGCTAAGAACTGGAGCTGGAATGACCTTCCTTAAGCACAGACCAGCAAAGCCAGTCAGATAGATGATAGATGCAATAGAATGGATGCAATAGTAGTGATGTTGGACAGCAAGAAGCTATGGCAACCACAGCAACACTAACCACACCTCTAGCACCAACAAACACACCGAACACCACCAGGTCTCCTCCTCATTTGGAAGAGGGCATCTGGAGGATTTCTCTTTTGAACACTGATTAACTTGTAAGGTTCTTAGATAATCTAAGACACAGGGAGCTCAAAGAGTATAGTATGATGCTAATTAAACATATGGAAGAATAAAAGAACTATAATATAACTTATGCTCACAAGTATTATGGAAGAATATATACCTGTAATACATAAGAGAAAGATCATGTCTTCCTCTGCCACTAGCTATGTGACTTTGGGTATTAGAACCTTTCTGAGTTTTAGTCTTCTCATTTGCAAAACTGGGTTATCCACATGGTTATGAGAATTAAAACAATGAACATGAAAGCATGTGACACAGTGCTTGGCACATGGTCAATAGTTAAGTTAGATGAATCTGAAACTATATCAAAACTAGAAAAGGTATTTCTCCCTGCATAGTTTAATAAGAGAAGGTAATTTTCTCTGCCCAGCACTCCTCTGATATTCCAATTAGAGACCAAAGGGCTGTTGGCCTTCACTCTCTCCCTCCCACTTTAAGCTTCTCACAATAGGAGGGCTGAGGTTCTCCTCTTTGAAAAGTGAAGTCCTTCCTAAGTAGGGAATGGTTATAAATGAAAAATCCACCTGTATACAGCAAGGCAAAATCATATGATTAGAGAGTAAATCACCTTGTAGAATAAAATCCTTTGATTATGCTCGTGTGTTTATTATATAATCTAATTATTCAAAAACAAGATTTTCACTGAACTATGCAAAAATATCTCTTGATATATAGCAATAATTTTACTTTTTACTTATGCATAATTACAATCCTAATCTTCACCTAAAGAGGTAATCATTTTAGTGATTGGTACAATAGTTTAGTGATGCAAAATAGTTTGGGGAAGCTTTTAGGTGAAAGGAGTTAGGTAAGTGTGAAATCATTACCATTATTAACTGCAATATTCTTCTTTAATGTTACTATAAAAATAGTGTCATCCTCACTAAAAGTAGAACAGATTAAGTAGAATACGCAGAATACAAGGTTTTCAGAAAACATTCCTGCACATTACCAATTAAATGAGAACTAATTGTTAATTAGAAATTAAAGAAATAAAAATGTGTTAATTTTAATTTGACTGACACTAAATACTGATATTTTAGTAGAGTACAGATAAAGGCACTGCCTTATGTTTTATTAACTCGTTCATAGTTTATTCATTGACATACTGAAAAAGCACTATTTTTCTTTATTTCCCATCTCTTAACAACTTTATATAAATATAAGCTTTCTTCTCATGCCCATTCCTTTTTTAGATTTGCTTTCCATCCTTTTTTTTAAAAAAGGCATTCGATTATACAGTGGTTATGACCCTGGACGCTGGAGCCACAGTGTCTGGGTTTACATCACTGCTACCCATTTATTAGCTGTGACACTTTTGCCAAATCATGTAACCTCTTTGTGTATCAGTTTCTTCACCTGTAAAATGGAGTTAAGAATAGTGGTCACTTCATAAAGTTGATGTGTTTCACACACAATAGGTACTGTGTTTCAGCAACTGAAGAGGAGAGGCTTGTCAGTCTTCAAGTTGGGGCACTAAGTACCAATAACAAATAGTACCAGGAGACTCTCCAAGGGGCAATCAAGTGTGGATAGTTTTAAGCAAATCGATTTCAGATCTTTTCCTTCCATATATATGCTTTCCTAAAATGCATCTGCCCAAGAAGCTCCCTAATCCAACTGGAGTTTGTCCTCGGAAAGTCTCCATCCTGTCATTTTACAAAAGAGAGGCATTTCTTTTATGCCTATTCCAGGGTCTTTAAACCAAGGGACAACTCCACTATTCCTTTAATGAAGAAACTGTAAGTGTCCCCAATCAATCTATATCAATATATACATTTCCAATAAATTTTATTTTTTACATTTAATAAATATAAAAATGATGATATATTCATGCTGCTTTGAATAACTGTGTACTAAAAATAATTGTAATAAAAACTCAATCCTGAGGATATCTTTCAATATCTACTGTAACCTTATGGTCACAGGACATTTTTAAGTTTGTTGTTATTGTATGATAGAGTAGCCTATAAAAGATTCTCAAGCATAAAAGATAAAATTCAATGGAAGAAATGCAGAAGAAATAAAAGTTTAAGAAGAAAAAGAAAGGATGTAAAATTTCCAACTATTTGAAGAAAAGCTTGCTAATGTTTTTAATGTTTTAATGTTTCATTTTTTCTGTTGGAATTTCAACAATAAAAGGTGTTGCTTGCTTGTTTTATTCTAAAGCTATAATTATACAACTATAGTAACAAAATGTACTAGAATAAACCCAGCCACCTAGCTTTTACCTTATTCTTATTCTGTGATACTAAAACTATGGTTTTAGCAGAGCAGTTCTTGCATATTCTTATCACTTTTTTATCTTGTCACCCATTGTTATGATAAACAAATCCGGTTTACTTAAACAAAAGAAGGCATCTTTGTGGCCCTGGAAATATATGTATTTTCCCACTTTGCTAATTCTGATCCTATCTATCACTTTGCTAATTCTGATCCAATCTATCATCCATCCATTCATTAAATATTTATTACTATTTCTAGACTTTAAAAAAAAGACAGTAGATTCAATGTTGAACAAGTCAGTATGGTTCCTCCACTAGTTGAATTTTCACCATAATCAATGTAAACAGTCTTAATTAACTTTCCTTATTAAAAATGTTTTGAATAATAACTGCAGTTATTATAGAAATGCCCATGTTAAAGATTAGGAAAAATTATTAAAAATATCCCATATAATCTCCTATCCTTGGAGTTAGCCACCATTATAATTTTGAATATTTCAGAGTTTCTCCTATGATTTTATATAGTCTTTTCTTTAAACAAAAGTGTGACCATATCAAATGTAGTTTATATACAGCTGTTTTCACTTAATGAGAATATTCCTATGTCATCTAATATTTGTTGAGAATATAATTTTTTTTATTACTTGGGTAACATCCTAGCTAGTTACTCCAAATGCTTACAATTGCAAATAAAGCTGTGGTTCTTCTATATACCTATGACTGTACTATTAAATAGTTTTTTAAGAGGTTGTAGAAGTTAAATTCCTGGATCAAAGTGTATGAACACTATAATTTTTATAGCCGATGATGTATATTTCAAAATGGAATTGCTTTTCAGAAATGTACCAATTTCTAAAACTACCAGATATAGCATAGAAAAGCCTATCTAACAGCACCCATTACTGAAGTAAAATATTATTTCTTAATCTTACTAATTGTAGAGTAATTTTCTAACTGGTAGTGAAAATTTAATTTTTAAAATTAACATTATCTAACTTTTTCATTATCTCTCATACTCAAGGAGAAATATCAAGGGATAATCAGTGAGACCGCAAATTATTTTGATCTTACTCAGAAAACCACTTAATTAAAAGAAGAAATTCCTAAAATATAGACTATATATGTTAAACTTCTAGATATTTTAAAGATAACTGAGTTCAAATTATCTAATTAGCCCAATGCCACCTTTCCCATATACTGATGAGAACATATCCAATTATCTTGAAAAAGGCAATTAAAATTACTATTAATAATCTTAATACTAAGACATGTTATAATTTATTTGATAATTACATTTCCCACAAAGATACTGTCAACATAAACTGTGAAACTGCAGATCCATCCTGTTTACAAGTATCAGAGACAATATGCTCACTATTCTGTTGTACTTAAATGTTGTATTGCAGTTTTTCTTAACAGGTAATACGTGACATGAAACATGTCTGATTTTATGCTTCATGATTTCCATCCTGATGTTTAACATTAAGAAATTATATTTATGTATCACACATGTCAGAAAACAATTTAAATAATTAAACTAAGAAAAATAATAGCAACCATGCCTTTCATTTCAAATACAAAATATAAGTCTTTTGTCCATAGACATTAAAGAACCATCTGTAATCAGAAATGCAAACTATTTAGATTTTCCGATTTATGCAGCTAGCATTAAGTGTTTTGCCTAAGTGTTCTCGTTCAGAAATTTGTTATGAATCAAAATAGTAAGTCATAAAAAAAAAGAGAAAAATCAAGAGACTACCTTTCAAGATTGACTCATGAGTTTTAAAATTCATTATTTCTATTCTTTATTCTGATTTTTATAACGAGGAAAAGAAAAATGTAATTATGTTGATTTTAAAAGCATACTACAGGAAAAGATACCATTTAAGCCAAACTGAAGTTTACATTATTTATTGCTATTTTTCTTCAGAAATATGCATTAGAGTAAATATTCTTTCTAAATACTGAAGTAAATACAATACATGGTTCTGGCATATTTATTTTTTTGAATAGGTGCTCTGAATCTTAGACAACATAAATACTAGGCAGTGTGGTGGTTGCCATAGTAACAAGTAAATAGGAGCATAAAAATACATGCAGTTTTTCAAATGTATACACTCTTTTCATAAATATGCATATTTTCTAGGTAAATGATTATTCAACCCCTATTTTAGCTCCCATTTTAGAGAGAGAAACACCTAATTCTTTAGAAATAAAAAATTATTACATAGCAATGAAGCAGGCTCAAAAAAGTTTTGAAATGCCATATGAGAAATCTTAAGGTTATTTCAGTTCTCTAAAATGAACACAGGAAAAATCTTCTTTCATTCTATATTACTTTAATGGTCAGTTCTTTTGTAAGTGTAAAATTGCATAAATTTTTTTTCCTCTCAAGCATTAAATTCCCTTTTATTTGCATTAATTTATTATTCATGTACATTAAATATAGCACTTGACCATGGAAAATTGAAAGCCCTTAGATAATAAAGAAGCCTGAGAAGTTTAACGCTAACCCATGAGCTACTACTTGAATAAATGGTCTAAAAATCTTTATGCCAATGTACTGAATTGGAATGAAAAGAGTCCTTTTCTTACTCCTCTCTATTAAAATACAATCTTCCTGTTTACAGGTACCCTAGAACAGGGATCCCCAACCCCACCCGCGGCCGCACAGCAGGATGTGCATGGCATGGCTAGTGAGCAAAGCTTCATCTGTATTTGCAGCCACTTCCAGCGCTAGCATCGCCACCTCGGCTCCACCTCAGATCATCAGGCATTAGATTCTCATAGGAGTACCAGTCCCTGGTGCCAAAAAGGTTGGGGACCGCTGCCCTAGAAGACCAGAATGTACGTTGATAAACTGTTCTAAATTTTATACTTATTGCTCAAGAGGGCTTAACAAACATTTTATAGGGCTGGAGAGGGAAGCAGTTCTATAAACCACGACATGAAGTTTGAAATCTATTGAAACATACTGGTAAGCCACTGAAACAGAACAGGAAAGTTGCTCAGTTATTACTGGGAAATAAATCCTTCAAATCTGATTACACAAATTTGGACTTCCAATTTGTTTCAATAACAACTATTAGGTAAAATTCTTCCAGAGTGAGAATTAAAAATTTTTTAAAGCTCACCATCTAGGCAGGGTGCCAAATATGAGGTGACAAAACAGTGCTGTAGGGCTCACCTTGTGCTTGCTCCTTGATAAAGAAACTATATATTGTAATGTCTAAGGACTGACTGAACTAGCCTGCAAGAGGAACATCCTCATCAAGCCGGGACACAAGACTACATTTTTATTGAAAAGAAATCAGTACCCCCACCCCCAGGTGAGGAAAAGTAAATGTAAACTTTAAGAAGTTCAAAGAATGAATTGAAATATTAGTCAAATATTTATGACTATCAAAATAGAATAGGTCACAGGAATGATGTGACTACCACAAAAGAAAAAATGAATATCATCTTTTTGTTCCTAGTTCCTTTTAACCAAACCTTTTAACCATTTCTCTCTGCTTTCACCATCTTAAAGTGATGGAAAAATGTCCCTGGAGACTGCAAAAGGGAAAATACCCATCTTTAAAAGGAAAAGAAAATGATTTTGGTAATTAGACAGCTTAGTTTAACCTAGGAACATGCAATAACAAATTAAACAGTCAATTAGTAACACCTAGAAGCTCATAAAATACTGGAAAACAACCAACATAGTATTTGAAAAGCCAAATATGCCAGATGAACTTAATTTCTTTTTCTGACAGAATGACAGGTTATATTATCAAGTAAAAAGTGAACAGTATAATCTATTTCAGTATTGTAAGCCTTCTTATTCTATTCCCCAATCTAGTATAGAAAAAACTGGTTTAAGAAGAAAAGTATTTAAAAACTGGCTTCAATGCTAAACCAATGGCTGCTGACACATCTCTCCTTTGAGGACTGTTTCAGAACAGTCAATATCTTTATTGATGACTAGTCAAGAATCTTGGCCTCCTTTGTTTTAGCTCCCACATCAGACCACTGAGCTCTCTGAAATTTAAAAAATTTATTTCCTTAGTTTTCTTTCCAACTTTGTTGACTTTTCTGTCCCCTAAGAATCTTAAACGACTTGTTGCTTCGACTAAGTGGTGCTGCACTGGGACGAGTCATAAATCCATTTTAGGTAGAAATTTTGAGAGGGAAAGAGGGAATAATTTGCAAATGAATTAAAAGGATCTTCCATGTATAGAGAAAGCAATAAGTAATGGAGTGGTGTTTAAATATAAGTGCATGTAAAACCATTGGAAATTTGAAGAATGTGAAAAATAGCTGTTATTTAGTTATACGAGATAATGTACAGAAGATCAAGAATGCAGAATCAAAAAATAAATCCAATTTTCAAGAGAAGTCTGTATCGTCATATGACCAGCTGGCTAAGTACACAAGGGAATTAGAAGCCCAACAACGGTAGAAATAGGCCCCAGTAGGGAAAGGAAGTGAAACATTTGGTTTGAAAATCAGACGAGAGCCAACACTGCATTGAACTGAGCTGC
This sequence comes from Pteropus medius, assembly GCF_902729225.1. Taxonomy (NCBI): domain Eukaryota; kingdom Metazoa; phylum Chordata; class Mammalia; order Chiroptera; family Pteropodidae; genus Pteropus; species Pteropus medius. Next base: position 8,811,625 of record NW_024340696.1, read on the forward strand.
CTACTGGACCAGGAGAATTGTTGTTCCTCATTATATAATTAATATCTCTATTTTCCCCAATCTGTTACTATTAAAAATTACATATATATTTTTATACACACACACACACACATACATATACATATATATCTTAGAAAAAATTGGGGTACTGGATTGTTTGTTTGATATTAACTATATTTTTAAACTTAAATACCTTGAAAACGATCAATCAGGGATGCTCCCAAACTAGAGAGGAAAGAGTGCCCCTTGGGTATTATTTCCATTTGGGCATCAAGAAGGAAACTAGGGCAAGTAACTAACTACCCCAAGCCCCTTTCCTTTCTGTTTTCTCAACACAAGACAGTCATAACATCTTTTTCACCCTCTCTTACCTTAGGACAGTCCAGAATGTTTTGGTGGAGATAAGGACATTATGAAAAAGTTTTGTCAGATACGACTGACTTCATTTCATAACTAAGAAGCAGTAAGAATAAGGAGAGAATATTTATATTTACCAAGGCAGGACTATAATCAATAATTTATTTCAATAACCGAAAAAATAAACTAAAACAAATAATCCTGTAGCTTCAGGACATATAAAGTGAACTGTAATGGAAAAACCACTGGAACTAGGCCAAGAAGTTCTGGAGTTCTGATCTCAGTTTGGGGCCAGATCCGGGGTAAACACTAAACTTTTGTGGATTCATTTTCTCTCTCTATAAAGGGCATGGAGGAATGGCTGAATGGAAGAACTTTAAAGTTCTTCTATCTCTAAAAATTTAGCCATTTGGAGCTTTCACATAGGGGAGCTAACTAAGGTAGTGTGACAGAAAATGCAAAAGATGTGGAGTCAGCTGACTTGAGTTTGAATCTTGCCTCTGTACCTTCTCAGTCTTATCTCCTTATGTGTATGACAATCGTATCCACCTTGTCTACCATATAGGATTGTTCTATGGATCAAATAAGAAGTGTGAAAGTGTTTATTATAAACATTAGTCCTCATTTTTGTAATTTGTTCTATATCATGCACTGTCTAAGATGGAATGCATTCCAGAGACTCCTTGTAATCAGAGAAGATGCAGGTCGAAAAGCCCAGGTTTCTATAAATTCAGGTATAGGTAGCTGTTCTCCGCCATAGGAAAAATATGTACGATTTCTAAACCAATTCCTCTCAAGGAAAAAGTGGAGACTTTGGCCAAAAGTCAACCAGCTATGTTGGTTGGTGGTATGTTAAAAGTAGAAAGAGAGGAAAAGGAGAAAGAGAAGAAAAGGAGTTGTGAATCACCATTCTGGGAATCACTGGGAATCACCATTTTGACTCTGTAAAGTATGCTAGCTGAACCTACTCTATAGATGGAGGTCCTGTGGAACAAAATCTTAGGAGGTCAGCACACATAAAGAATAAAACGTTCAGAAAGCTTACCCAGTAAAAATATTAAATTGGGCTACTAACTGCTAAGGTCTTGACCCTCTTTACTGATAATTTGCTTTTATCATTATGATACCTGACTTTTCCCTGAGTAAATATGTAATAAATTTCAGATGGCTCTCCACAACTTTCTAGAATGCAAAAAGTTCATTTATGAGAACCTGACAATTTTACTTTTAATATGTATAAATGGGAATACATAAAGTTGAATATAAAATAAGAAGAATGATTTCTAAGAAGCATGCAAACAGTCCATTTTTATTGATTTATAATCATATTATCATATAGATTATGACCTTCAAAAATATAGATGGATCCAGGATGGCATGCTTCTCTAAGACATGGTATACCACGAGCAAGCCATAGTAAAAAGGTCAAAAGACAAGACTGAAGCAAGATAGTCTCATTAGTGCAATGAAATTCAACTCAATTCATTATGTATTGATTCCCAACTAATACCTACAAATTAGAAAGATATTAAAATATAAACAACTTTACCAAATATATTTCTAATATTTTCAAATGCTTTAAGTTTGCCAATTCTCCCTATACTGAAAACTATTATCTAGTTTCTGGACCAATCTTTGTTTTAAGTCCAAGTAACAACAGCACTTGAGATCTGATGACAGGCTTAGCCTCATCTTTCAAAAGTCAGAAACTGAGGAAACAGGATAAACCTTGGACTAAGACCAAAAGAACTGTTACAAAAGACTTACAAAAATCTACTTTTTCATCTGGTTAAACTTTTTTGTCTTATTTCTTTTGCAGGATTACCTGACTTTAACTTAAGACTAAGGGAAGCTTTATTTCTAAGTATATTTTTCTCTATATTACTATATCTGATTATTACATATATGTATATCAACAAAATTCACTGTCTCATTTTCTAAATTAGATTTTTTAAATTCCGAGCTTAAATACATATATGTACATTGTTCTATGTAATAATTTTTCCTTTTCTTGTACTGAAATAAGAAAATTTATTTAAATTACCCCAAACATAGGTAGAAACTATACAAAATTAATTTAATATTCATAGAGACTAACATTGCAGAATAGGATTTACACTACAAAGATAAAAAAAATCATAGTCTTTCAAATTAATATATCTGACTGTCTTTCTCTAATGCTCCTGCTTCACCTGAAGCACCTCAGACAAGGTAATAATTTATGATAATCATATGAAAATATACAATTAATATTCATCACCTCTCATTCCTCATCACTTTAGATGATCAGTAATGCAGAGTGAAAATGCTGTCAGATTTCTAATTGCTTTGTAATGGGCTTGAAACAGGGAAATCATTAAAGGCAAACAATCTGTCATTTGTCTGTTACCTTATCTATCACACAAAAAAACTCATTAAAGAAATTGCTAATGAGCTACAAAAGACTATACTCATGGTTCTTCTACAGGAGATTAAAAAGTACTATTATGAATTGCTTAAAATATTTTTAAAATATTATATTTTTGTGGAAATTCATCAGAAAAGATCTATTCTTCAGTATATTATTTAAGCTGTGTGGTTTCATTATTTTGGCATCTAATCCATCATTGCAGAAATCCCTTTAGCATATAAGACCTCTTTTTCATCAATCTCTAAATAATTAAAATGAAAGTCTGCAAGAAGCTGAAATGCTAAATGTGTTTATTACTAGTAAACTGACTCAATAAAAAATAGTGCGATAGTAACCCTGATTCTAAGTGAAGAATATATTTTAAAATTTGATTTTTACCCTCATCTCTGTGGATCATCTCTGTGGATTTGAACTGTTGAAGCTGCAATGCTATTTTTATACAAATATTATAGTCAACTACTGAAATTAAGCAAAACAGTAAACTATGCATAATAACATCAACTATTTTGAAATGTCTGCAGACATTAACCCATACTAAAATGTTTCATAATATTACTTCAAATAATTTTAGAGAGAAAAAAAAGCAAATTTAAATGTCCACACCAAATTTTACATCTTACCAATGCTACCTTTCTATATGAAGTACTTCATATTGTATTTAAAAAAAAACAAAAACTACGATAAACTACAATAAAGACATTAATCTTGTTTGAAAGACAAATATGCATATAAACAAGCAAATAACCCAGAAATGTTTTGTTAGTTATACATTTCAGTTAGTTGCATTTTATTTTAGAAAAATTATGAGAGCAACAAAGATAACAGTGTTACTAATTGTTTTTGATTTTGCTAATGATGAATTAAATCATGTTATTTATTTCCTATGACAAAACAAGATCCTTAGTAATAAAGTGAAATTTCTTTTAAATACATAGACCTATTCATATCTATTGGAATATACACAAATTTATAAACCTAAATGCAATAGCATGTTTAGCCAGGTGCCATCATTGATACATAGGAGTGAATTCCAAGCTAACTTCAAAAGGTTCTATAACACTCTGGAAACATCTTCATTATCCTCTCTAATTGACTTAAACAGACTTCATATCAACTGTTTAACACATTTTAACCTACAAATTAACACCCCTTGATCATTCAGATTAACCTTTCTTCTGTGAGTCAATTACATGACAAAAATAAAATAAACTTTTAAAAAAATCTAGGTTTAAAAAACTAAATTGGAGAATGCTTTTTAAAATAGCTTATAAATGCATATCATTTCTATACAGTTGGAAATGATCATCATAAGGTTCCAAAATTCAAGGTAACTAGAAAGCTCACAGGAAAGCCAGAGTAGTCATAAGAACAAACAGAGAGGGATAAAGAGGTGAATAGAGGAAATAATAAGTTGGTACTACTAAAGAGAAACATAAGATGGATAACATACAATATCTTCAATAGGTCATAGAAAGATTAAAACATCAGACATGAAGAAGATAGGAAGACAGAAACAAAAATCTCAGGCAAGATAATGACCTTTACGAGGTGTGAAACAAGCTTGAAAGAACACTGACACAACTGAAAAACAAACCAAACATAGCAACAGGTGACAACAAAAAGTATTTATCTCTTCATCTCTCTTGCTCAGTGCATTGCCTTACTCAAATTTAACGAATGTTCGCTGATTACTGCTGCAAAGACAAAAGAGAAAATAGATCAAGTGAAGACAATCAGCAAGGGGAAAAAAAATGCAAAAATGAAAAACCATTTTTAAAAGATAAAGCAGGATTGTTCATTAGAGCTGATTCTCAGTATTATCTAAAGCTTTGTGATTATCTGCCAAAAAGAAAAAAGAAAGAAAAAAGAAAAAAGGAAGTTTCTCTAATTCCAGCCATTCATCTCTCCCCTCAATCAAAAATTAAACTTAACAGTTCCATACATCTTCCTGGATTAGCCTCATTTTGATTCAAGGATTTCAATCATTCAAGTAATCTGCCTTATTCTATTGCTATAACTACAAGTTACTGTCACAGTCCCTGTGTTTCCTCTGGCATAGTACTTCCACAGTTATTTCAGTTGCTTGTTTTAATTGTCTGTCTAACCAGATAAACTCTAAGCTTTTAAGAGGGCTAGAGCCAAATTCTGTCTTGCGCCGCTTGTAACAGAATGCGGGACATGTACTAAACACTCGATAAATATTTGTTGATTGAATGAATAAGTAAATGAAAGCTATATATGCACTGTATCTTTGTGTGTGCCTGTGTGTGTTTGTATTATCTCATCATTAGCTAACGCTTGATGGTTTTTCTATCTTCCCAAAAGATTCTAAGTTGCTGAAGGGCCAATCATTTAATTTTAGAACATAACTGTAATATTTTATGGTACTTAAATACAGCTTAGGTCACTAATATGAAAAATCTTAAAAATTCAGAGATAAATAAGATCAAGGAAATTAAAGAAGAATTGGAGAGGAAACCAGAAGAAAAAGCCAAGTAAATATAATCCTAGGATAAGAAGATATTAGCAGAAGTATATTTTAATATTCATCATTAAGCATAATTTACTAATATGATCTCAAATTCAGAATTTCTTAATGAGCGGGGAACATTCCATTAGTTTACGAACAGGCAAGTACTAAAATGATAAACTGAGTAAGAATTTGATTTTTTTTTGCTATTAGTACAACCAAGGGTCTTAAAAACCTGCTATAGCTATATCTATAGCTATCTATAGATATAGTACTTGATCATCTGGAAATTAAATATTCAACATATGTCTACCTTGCTTATATTAGATGCTGATGACATAGGAATTAAGAGGTTTTTGTCTATGCTTTTAATTTATTCTGAAAACTAAATTATAGTTCAACAAACATTTGGATTTGCTTTCATTTTCTAATTCAATAGTTTGTGGTTTTTATTTGCTCTATTTGGAAATTCCTAAAATACTACTATGAATATCAAAACGAGTATTTCACTCTCAATAATAATAATAATAGCTAATCTTTACTGAGTACTTACATACTGTCAGGCACTAATATTTCATTTAATCCTCACAATAAGCTATGAGAGATATCATTATTTTTCCTATTTTACAGAGGAAGAAACCAAGGTATAGAGATTAATTAATTTAAACTGTTCACATAATCAGTAAGAGACAGAGTTTGGATTCAAACCTATGTAGTCTGATTCCAGCATTCATGCTCTTAACAATTACACTAACAGAGTTTAGATATCTGCTATATTGGTTTTACATAAAATGGATAAATTACCTTAAAATAAGATAGTAAGAAACAAAACTATTACAGACACACATTAGAACTCCAAAGAATGTGGCAAGATAGCTGGTGCTTAGTTTCTGAGTTCCTGCCCTCAGAGATCTTACAATCTAATTAGAGAATCGGAATATGCATTTAAAGTGTACAGTGATACCCTATGGTATAGGATGAGTACAAATGAGAAGTACACACAGGACTTATGAAAATTGAGAGGAATAGGGAATTTCTAAGGACTGGGCCATCATAAAAGGCTTGATTGAAGAGATACATTTTAAAGGAGGGATAAAAACAGGAGGAAGAGTTAGGGTATTATAAGCAAGGGGAACTATCTGAACTCAATAATGGCTGAAGTACCAAGAAATGGTCCAATGGTTTAAATGCTTCATGTATGGAGGTAATAGGTGATGAGGCTGGAAAAAGTAAGGGCCATACTGGGGAGGAATTGAATGCCAGATTAAGGAGTTAGGACTTTACCTTCTAGACCTGCCTGATTCAATATAGTAGTCACTAGTTAGATGTGGCTATTGAGCATGGATATGTGGCTAGCCCAAATTGAGATGCACTCACTGTACAAGTAAAATGCACACTAGCTTTGAAGACTTAGTATGAAAAAAGAATGTACTATATCTCATTAATAATTTTTATACTGATTTCATTTTGAAATGATCATACTCTGGTTTACTCAATTAAATAAAATATACTATTAAAATTCATTCCACCTGTTTCTTTTTATTTTCCTAACATGGCTAGTGGAAAATTTAAAATCACATATGTGGTTTGCATTTGTGGCTTATATTTCTTTTGGACAGAACTGTTCTAGGAAGTGAAAATAAATAAAGGAAGATGAACGAGTAGAGAAGTCATGTAAAAAGTGTTTTAAGAAATTTGTTCTGGAATAAACGCAAATTTAGATTGTAAGACAGCTGGCTTAGTTTTTCAAGAAGTCAATGGCAGGAAAAGAAGAAAAAAACAAATTAGTAGTGGAGAAGTGCGACTGCTACAACTTAAAAGATATTTAAGAGACAGAACAACTAAATACAGTGCGTAGACTTTGTTTGGATCCTGACTCAAGGAAACCAACCATAAAAAGACATTTCTGAGACAACCAGGGACATGTAAATAAGGAACAGATATTAGATAACATCAATGAATTATTGATCATTTTGGCAGAAAAATGACATTATGGAGATGAAAGAAAAAGTTGCAAACTAAAGTATACTTTAGAAATGCAAAATAATGTTGAGATGAAATGACAGAACACTTGGGATTTGCTGGGGGGGGAATGTGTATCTCTTACTTTCCAAACATAGATAAATTAATAAAAGAAAGAAAGAAAGAAAGAAAGAAAGAAAGAAAGAAAGAAAGAAAGAAAGAAAGAAAGAAAGAAAGAAAGAAAGAAAAAAAGAGAATTGAGAAAATTGAGGTACTGTGATTACACTTTTCAAAATTTGGTTAAAAAGGAATAAAATAGATAATGTAATTCCCTAATGGATCATAAATCAAGACAAAGTGCCGTTTATGTAAAAACTCGAAGACCTGAGTGTAACTATACAAGGAAGGACTAAGCAGTGAAAGTGGAAGTTTGTTTGAGGGTTAGAAAAGTTTGAGGGAGTTTCATTCTGATAGTACTTTATTGGAAGATACTCAGAACAACACTTAATCCTGTCACTTTAGTTATTTCCTTAGGGCCTACACAGAAGGCAATTTGGAACCAGGACTAAAACCAGATCCTTTGACTTAGTATAATGTTCTTTGTGCCTACTTTTAAACATGACAAAAATCTATGGAGAACCCAATCTATACTTTTCACTTTAAATCTGTTAACTTTCCTGTGTCATTCAGTTATTCTTTATAATTCATACCATCATAAAATAATTGACCATATCAAAATATTTCATTTACTGTGTTTAGGTTTATCTTGACTGCTTCTTGAGTTGAGATTTGGTAGAAGATAAAAAAGAAGGAAAGCAAGTCTAAACAATAACAACGAAACAACTTTAACATATCTGGGTGAAATTAAATCATGCTGCCAAGAAATAAGATGCAGTTTTCACCTCAGGATACAAAGCAAGGAAGAGAGCTCAATGTAAGGTAAGCAGCACAGAGAAAGGACAATAAAAGGGAACAACAGAACTGTGAGAAAAAAATAAAAGGAGAAGGAAGAGGGGAAAATCTAACAGAAAAACTAACAGTGCTCATTTAAAGTGCCAAGCAACTACCTCAAATCGGAGCAATATATTCTGCTTTTTCTTTAAGCTTCAAAGATAGCACGGCTGCCCCGGGAATAAGTAGACTTGCGAAGAGCCCTGTTCTACTGCTCTCTCATTAGCTATCTGGAGTTAATCCTTGGTTTGTTTCCTCAACTACAAAGTGGTAATAATAACACCTGTTTTACTTGCCTCACTGGGTTGTAATGAAAGTGAAGCGAGATAGTAAATGTGAAAAGGCTTTGAAATTTTTTATTTTTGTAGCCAGTTGCTAATATCTAAAAGAAAAAAGGCTGAACGACCTTTCTAGAAAAAAATTAAAATTAAAACTGAAAAGAAAAACTTTACTTGGCATAGGTTTCAATCCCCTTAATTTTCGAAAGAGAACATTTTAAGGGAAGTATTGGGACAATAGAGAAATCAATTCACCACCACCCCCCCTTAACCCCACTACCCCCACCCCTCCGCCCATAGTACATTCACCAACTACGAAAGTATTGCGAGCAACGCTGGGTAGAGTAAGGGGTGGACGCTTTGGGGAAGACAGAGGAAGCCTGAGGTTGGGGGTCCTCGCTGAGAAAGAAGAGAGAAGCGACAGCCACAGAGCCGGGACAAGAGTGGGTTTAGAATGAGCAGAAAGAAGGATGCCTTTTTCCACAGCTCGGGAACTTACTGCTTGTAAACTCCTTGGAAGCGGCGACTGGTTACCATAGCTACCGCGTCCTGGAGGGCGGAGCAGCACTTCCGATGGGTGTCTCGGCCACTACGGCTCGACTGGAAACGTGGTCACATCAGAGCGATGACTTCCGGCGGAAGAAGAAGCAGGTTCCGAATTTTAGCCGATCGCTTTAGAGGAGTGGGCTCCGATGGCTCCATCAAGTTTGGTAAGTTTGGTTTCGAGTGAAGCCAGGAGAGGGTACCCGCCTATGGCTGGGCAATAAAGACGCCTGTGAATCCAGTGGATTCTCAAGTTCCAATCTTGAGGCCCCGGCTTTCTCGTTAAGGTCACAGGTGTGGGCAGAGGTTTCCTGGTTTTAGGGGCTCCTGGTGGGGTCTCTCCTGTAGCCTCCAGAACAGTACTATCCTCCAGTGGACAGTTTCGCGGACACTCTGCGAGGTCTGAGTGCCTCTCCAATGTCAGAGAGACTTGCTCGCTGCTTCCCGGTGTCGAGTGGCTATTTCTCATGTTATTCTTTCAAGGTAATCTAGAATTAAAAAGTGAACTGGAAAACTTAAAAGGGAATGCTCCCAATCATTTTAATTCTTTTGTGAACATTGATTAAGCTCCTTTAGTGTATTTAGCGAGTACTTACTGTGTGCCGCGTTTACCATAAGACTAGCAGAAATACTTTCTTAGAGGGTCATACACCACTCGGGTTCATTATCAAATTCTTCTTTTTTTTAAATGCTGTTGTATATTCATTCATTTAAGATATAAGCGTATAACGTGAAACATCTAACAGGTTTTCCATACTTGCCTGTACTCTTATACATTGGGGCATTTTAAATGAAAATATACGCTTCACCAGGTTTGCATTATAATCATGATTTAGTCAACTAAATACCTAAAATTTTAAGAACTTAGAAAAGCAGTACTTATTTCTTAGATACACGTAAACTGATGAGTCTAATGAATTGTCATCAATATTTCTATTCAGCTGATCTGAATATTCTTGTTCAGTGGATGATGGCATTTGATCAGATTCCAAAAAAGGATTGGTACAGCATTCTGGGAGCAAGCCCATCTGCAAGTATGTCAGACTTAAAACAAAAGTATCAAAAACTCATATTAATGGTAAGTCTATTCTTTCAGATTTTAAATTGAGGGTGGGGAGTAATCAATGTTTTTATGTGACTGGAAATTTAAGTTTCCATAAAATGGATATATGATATCAAAGCAGGAATCAAGGTATTAATTTGCTTCATCAAAAGTTTCAATCATATCGTAAAAAAGTTGATTTGTGGTTAGATCTCATGATTTGGAGCAGGCAATCTGAGTCATGTTGATTGAGTTAGAATCCTGATTCCACCACTAGCTTTGAGAACTTGAACAAGTTACTTTACCATGTGTGTGCCTCAGGGAAGACTAATTGAAATAATCCATGTAAAATGCTTAGAAGTGTGTAATATAATAAGCAACATTAACATCCAGTAGCTGCTAAATACATGTGGCTCTTGAGCACTTAAAATGTAGCTTCGTCCAAATTCACGTATGCTGTAAATGTAAAATACAAATTGGATTTTGAAGACTTAGTACAAAAAAAATCAAAAATTTGTTATTTACGTATTGAAATGGTAATATTTTAGATATATTGGCTATTTTGCATATTATATACATGTATACTTTTGCATATGTAAGGAAATATATTATCAAATTGATTTCATTTTACTTTTTTAACATTGTATATATGGCTTGCATTGATACTTTGCATTGTATTTTTATTGAATAGTTCCAGTTTAGGCTATTTATACAGTTCTGTGTGTGAGTTGTATTTATAAATATATAGTATCTTTCTGAACTATTACATTAATTTTTTCCACCTAATTGTGTGTTTCTTAAGCTAATGTGAATAACTTTATAAGGGCTTCAATTTAACTCAGTTTATAAAGAGTCAAGGACCATTACTTACATAGTGTTGGTTGTTTCTCTAGATTGAATAGATCTATGAGATTTTGCCATAAATTTTAGTATTTATTGTGAGAGACAGTAGATGTTTCACTATCAAGAATATATTACTATCCCTGCTTTAGGTAATAAGTTGGACTAAATTATGTTAAGGTGTCTTTTACCTCATAATTTTTAAATTATCTCAGAGTAGAATTAAGCAGACTTTATTGAATAATTTCTTAATACCAAATCATCCTTGTATCTCAATTAACTGAGAGATGAGGCTGGAGTAGACTGGGTCTAGATCATGCAGGACCTTGTGGCAATATTGGCCTTTAATTCGGCAGTGAGAAGCCATTTACACTTAGCATGATGTCAAACCCAAAGTGAATGAACTATTTTGCAAACTTGATAGCAGGTCAGAGAGTTCTAGTTGCTCTACATCTTCACCAACATTTGATACTATTAGTCTCTTTCATTTCACCTGTCGGGGGTTTCTCAGTTTTGTCACCAGTGACATTTTGGGCAGGATAGATAATTCTTTGTTATGTAGGACAGTTCTGTGCATTGTAAGATGTTTAGCAGCATTCTAGATGCCAGTAACAACTAAAAATGTCTCTTAGAGGTCAAATTTGCCAACCCTCCTATCCAATTGAGAACACTGCACAATTCTGTCTTTGTAGTGATATCTCATTGTGGTTTTCTTTTGTATTTCTCTGATGACTAGTAATGTTAAGCACTTTTTAATGTAATTCTTAGCCATTCATATAATTTTTTTTTATGAAATGTCTTTTTTTAAAAAACTAAATATATTCTTGATATGTATATTTTCTCCTAGTGTATGGCTGGCCAGCTCCTTTTCTCAATGATGTTTTCTGATGAGCAGACCTTTTTGTTTTGATAAAATACCATTTATCAGTTTTTTGTTTTGTGGTTAGTGCTTTCTCTGTCTTCTGTAAAAAGGTCATGAAAGTATTTTCCTATGTTGTCTTCTAAAAGTTTATAGTTGGCTTTTACTGTTAGACCTATGATTTTTGTATGTGGTGTGAAATGAGAGATAGTGTTTTTGTTTCTCAAGAAGGATATTCACTTGTTCATCATTTATTGAAAAGATTTTAATTTCTACATTGGATTGTCTTGGCAGTGTGGGTCTGTTTCTAGACTCTATTCTATTCAATATCTTTGTCTATCCTTTTATTAATACTTCTGTCTTGATTAGTCAGTTTCAAAGTCACATAAAGTTAAGTTCTCTAATTTTGTCCTTCTTTTCAAGTTTATTTTGGTTAGTTTAGGTTGCCTTGCATGTCCATAGAATTTTGGAATCAGCTGCAAATTTCTGTTTTTAAAAAATCCCTGCTTGAATTTTAACTGTGACTTTATTGAATATATATCCATTTTGGCAGAATGGACATCTTAACTATACCAAGTCTTCTAATTCATGAATATATTGTATCTCTTCCTTACTTAAGTCATCTTTAATTTCTATCAGAAATATTTTAGAACCTTCTATGTAGTATTACACATTTTTATTTAAATTTATTTTTAGTTTCTTGATGTTTTAGGTTCCTTGTAAATGTTGTTTTTTTTTTTAATTTTATTGCCTAGTTGTTGATTGATAGTATGTAGAATTATATTTTTATATACTGATCTTGGATCCCACAGTGTTGATAAATTTGCTTTTTAGTTGTCTCATAGCTGTTATTGTAGAATTTTTACAACTTTCTACCAACACAATTATGCCATTTGCAAATAAAGGAACCTTTAATTCTTTCTAATAATGTATGCCTTTTATTTTTTGTTCTTGCCTCAACACACTATTTATTTGCTTCTATTACAATGTTCAGTTGAAGTGGTGAGAGCACTTCAACTGATTTTAGGAAGGAAAGTTTTTCAATATTGTACCATTAAACATAATGTTAGATGTATGTTTTTAAGATGCCCTTTATCCAGTT
>NW_024340696.1:8824449-9056252 GCF_902729225.1 Pteropus medius
TCTAGAATTAAAAAGTGAACTGGAAAACTTAAAAGGGAATGCTCCCAATCATTTTAATTCTTTGGCTTTTTGCTTTTCTTTTTTAATCATTCCTTTTGTGAACATTGATTAAGCTCCTTTAGTGTATTTAGCGAGTACTTACTGTGTGCCGCGTTTACCATAAGACTAGCAGAAATACTTTCTTAGAGGGTCATACACCACTCGGGTTCATTATCAAATTCTTCTTTTTTTTAAATGCTGTTGTATATTCATTCATTTAAGATATAAGCGTATAACGTGAAACATCTAACAGGTTTTCCATACTTGCCTGTACTCTTATACATTGGGGCATTTTAAATGAAAATATACGCTTCACCAGGTTTGCATTATAATCATGATTTAGTCAACTAAATACCTAAAATTTTAAGAACTTAGAAAAGCAGTACTTATTTCTTAGATACACGTAAACTGATGAGTCTAATGAATTGTCATCAATATTTCTATTCAGCTGATCTGAATATTCTTGTTCAGTGGATGATGGCATTTGATCAGATTCCAAAAAAGGATTGGTACAGCATTCTGGGAGCAAGCCCATCTGCAAGTATGTCAGACTTAAAACAAAAGTATCAAAAACTCATATTAATGGTAAGTCTATTCTTTCAGATTTTAAATTGAGGGTGGGGAGTAATCAATGTTTTTATGTGACTGGAAATTTAAGTTTCCATAAAATGGATATATGATATCAAAGCAGGAATCAAGGTATTAATTTGCTTCATCAAAAGTTTCAATCATATCGTAAAAAAGTTGATTTGTGGTTAGATCTCATGATTTGGAGCAGGCAATCTGAGTCATGTTGATTGAGTTAGAATCCTGATTCCACCACTAGCTTTGAGAACTTGAACAAGTTACTTTACCATGTGTGTGCCTCAGGGAAGACTAATTGAAATAATCCATGTAAAATGCTTAGAAGTGTGTAATATAATAAGCAACATTAACATCCAGTAGCTGCTAAATACATGTGGCTCTTGAGCACTTAAAATGTAGCTTCGTCCAAATTCACGTATGCTGTAAATGTAAAATACAAATTGGATTTTGAAGACTTAGTACAAAAAAAATCAAAAATTTGTTATTTACGTATTGAAATGGTAATATTTTAGATATATTGGCTATTTTGCATATTATATACATGTATACTTTTGCATATGTAAGGAAATATATTATCAAATTGATTTCATTTTACTTTTTTAACATTGTATATATGGCTTGCATTGATACTTTGCATTGTATTTTTATTGAATAGTTCCAGTTTAGGCTATTTATACAGTTCTGTGTGTGAGTTGTATTTATAAATATATAGTATCTTTCTGAACTATTACATTAATTTTTTCCACCTAATTGTGTGTTTCTTAAGCTAATGTGAATAACTTTATAAGGGCTTCAATTTAACTCAGTTTATAAAGAGTCAAGGACCATTACTTACATAGTGTTGGTTGTTTCTCTAGATTGAATAGATCTATGAGATTTTGCCATAAATTTTAGTATTTATTGTGAGAGACAGTAGATGTTTCACTATCAAGAATATATTACTATCCCTGCTTTAGGTAATAAGTTGGACTAAATTATGTTAAGGTGTCTTTTACCTCATAATTTTTAAATTATCTCAGAGTAGAATTAAGCAGACTTTATTGAATAATTTCTTAATACCAAATCATCCTTGTATCTCAATTAACTGAGAGATGAGGCTGGAGTAGACTGGGTCTAGATCATGCAGGACCTTGTGGCAATATTGGCCTTTAATTCGGCAGTGAGAAGCCATTTACACTTAGCATGATGTCAAACCCAAAGTGAATGAACTATTTTGCAAACTTGATAGCAGGTCAGAGAGTTCTAGTTGCTCTACATCTTCACCAACATTTGATACTATTAGTCTCTTTCATTTCACCTGTCGGGGGTTTCTCAGTTTTGTCACCAGTGACATTTTGGGCAGGATAGATAATTCTTTGTTATGTAGGACAGTTCTGTGCATTGTAAGATGTTTAGCAGCATTCTAGATGCCAGTAACAACTAAAAATGTCTCTTGGAGGTCAAATTTGCCAACCCTCCTATCCAATTGAGAACACTGCACAATTCTGTCTTTGTAGTGATATCTCATTGTGGTTTTCTTTTGTATTTCTCTGATGACTAGTAATGTTAAGCACTTTTTAATGTAATTCTTAGCCATTCATATAATTTTTTTTTTATGAAATGTCTTTTTTTAAAAAACTAAATATATTCTTGATATGTATATTTTCTCCTAGTGTATGGCTGGCCAGCTCCTTTTCTCAATGATGTTTTCTGATGAGCAGACCTTTTTGTTTTGATAAAATACCATTTATCAGTTTTTTGTTTTGTGGTTAGTGCTTTCTCTGTCTTCTGTAAAAAGGTCATGAAAGTATTTTCCTATGTTGTCTTCTAAAAGTTTATAGTTGGCTTTTACTGTTAGACCTATGATTTTTGTATGTGGTGTGAAATGAGAGATAGTGTTTTTGTTTCTCAAGAAGGATATTCACTTGTTCATCATTTATTGAAAAGATTTTAATTTCTACATTGGATTGTCTTGGCAGTGTGGGTCTGTTTCTAGACTCTATTCTATTCAATATCTTTGTCTATCCTTTTATTAATACTTCTGTCTTGATTAGTCAGTTTCAAAGTCACATAAAGTTAAGTTCTCTAATTTTGTCCTTCTTTTCAAGTTTATTTTGGTTAGTTTAGGTTGCCTTGCATGTCCATAGAATTTTGGAATCAGCTGCAAATTTCTGTTTTTAAAAAATCCCTGCTTGAATTTTAACTGTGACTTTATTGAATATATATCCATTTTGGCAGAATGGACATCTTAACTATATCAAGTCTTCTAATTCATGAATATATTGTATCTCTTCCTTACTTAAGTCATCTTTAATTTCTATCAGAAATATTTTAGAACCTTCTATGTAGTATTACACATTTTTATTTAAATTTATTTTTAGTTTCTTGATGTTTTAGGTTCCTTGTAAATGTTGTTTTTTTTTTAAATTTTATTGCCTAGTTGTTGATTGATAGTATGTAGAATTATATTTTTATATACTGATCTTGGATCCCACAGTGTTGATAAATTTGCTTTTTAGTTGTCTCATAGCTGTTATTGTAGAATTTTTACAACTTTCTACCAACACAATTATGCCATTTGCAAATAAAGGAACCTTTAATTCTTTCTAATAATGTATGCCTTTTATTTTTTGTTCTTGCCTCAACACACTATTTATTTGCTTCTATTACAATGTTCAGTTGAAGTGGTGAGAGCACTTCAACTGATTTTAGGAAGGAAAGTTTTTCAATATTGTACCATTAAACATAATGTTAGATGTATGTTTTTAAGATGCCCTTTATCCAGTTAGGGACATTCTTCCTATTCCTAGCCTGCTAAGAGTGTTATCATGAATGGGTATTGAACTTTATTAGATTTTCTTTTTTACTTTTATTGAAGTTTGCATGTATTTCCTTCCCTAATATGTGAATTTTATTGATTTATTTCCTTAATATTAAATCTATTTTGCATTGCTAGGATAAACAAATCTCACTTGTTCATGAAGTATTATGCTTTTCATATATTGCAAGATTCTAATTGCTGTTATTTTGTTAAGGATTTTTATGTCTAGTTTCATGATGTATATTGGTATAATTTTCTTTTTTTTTTATGTCCATGGCTAAATTTAGTATCACAGTTATGCTGTCCTCATAAAATAATTGAATTGGGGAGCGATTCTATTTGCTCTCTTTTCTGAACAAGTTTGTATGAGATTGCCTTTATTTATTTAAATGTTTAGTAGACTTTACTAGAGAAGTCATGTGGGCCTAAAGGTTTTTTTTTTTTTTCTGGGAAATGTTATAATTATTACTTAGAGACTATAAGGCTATTGAAATTTTTCATTTCCTGTTTTGTCAATGCAAGTTTTTAAGAACTTGTCCATTTCCTTTAAGAAGTCAAATTTATTGTCATAATGTTCATGCTATCTCCTCATTATCTTTTAATTGCTATAAGATATGTAATTGTTTTCTGTTTCATTCTTTATATTGGCAATTTGTGTTTTCTATTTTTTTTCCTGAACAGTCTTATTACAGTTTTATCCATTTTATTAATCTTTTCCAAGAATCAACTTTTACTTTGTTGATTTTTTTGTATTATTTGTCCATTTTTTCTTCACTTGATTTCTGCTTTTAATTTTATTATATCCTTTTTTTTCTACTTATTTGCTTTATGTTTTCTAGCTTATTAATGTAGAAACATACATAACTGACTGTACACCTGTCTTTTTTTCTTACATAGCCATTTAAAGCTGTTAATTTCTCTCTAAGCCAAAAGCAGTGCTTTAGCTGCATCACACAGATTTTGATGTGTATTTTCATTATCATTCAGTTCAAAACATTTTAAAATTTTTCTTATAATAGTTTTCTTAGTCCTATGGGTTACTAGGAAGTACACTGTTTAATTTCTAAATGTTGGAAAACATTCAGATCTTTCTGTAACTGATTTCTAATTTAATTCTATTATGATTAGAAAATGTACTTCGAATGATTTCATTTCTTTCAATTTTATTAAAACTTTTTTTATGGCCCAACATATCTTGGTGAATGTTCCTATACACTTGAAAAACATATACTTAGTTTTCTGTAAACATCTATTAGGTCAAATTGATGTGTCATTCAAATATTCTATAGTCTTACTGATTTTTTTGTCTATCTGTTTTATCATTTTCTGAGAGAACATTGACTTCTTGAATCATGATTATGGATTTGTCAGTTTTTCTTTTTACTTTTGTTAAATTTTGTTTTGTGTATTTGGGATCTTTTTTTATTAGGTGCATATGTATTTAAGATTATGTCTTCATGAATTTAAACCTTTGATCATTATAAAATTCCCTTCTCTATTTCTCATAGTACCCTTCTTGACATCTACTCTGATATTAATATTAATACACCACCCTTCTTATACTATTTGTATGATTTATCTTTTCCCATCTTTTCTCTTTCACTCTGTCTCTTTTATGTTTAAAGTGTGTTTTCTTGTATATAATTGGGGCCTTAAGAAAATTCCAGCCTGTCAATCTCTTCCTTTTTATTGAGGATGTTTAGTCCATTTATATTTTCCCCCCAACTTTATTGAGATAATTGACAGATAATATTGTGGAAGTTTAAGGTGTACAATGTGATGATCGAGACACATATATATTGCAAAATGAATACTACAGTAAAGTTAGTTTGTGTGTGTATGTGCACCCGCGTACGTCAAGAAACTTTAAGATTTATTCTCTTAGCAAGTAGACAATACAGTATTGTTAACTAATAATACTGTAATCACCATGCTGTGCACGAGATATCCAGAACTTTCTCATAACTTAAAGTTTGTATTCTTTGATCAACATCTCATTTCCCCCATCTTCTAGTTTATTTACATTTGTTGTAATTGTTGGTAATGTTTGGGTTTAAATCTGAAATCTTTTTGTTTTTGGATCTGTCATAATTGTTCTTTGTTCCTCTGTTTTGCCTTTCTTACCATCTTTTGGGCGAATCAAGTATTATTTCAAGATTCAAGCATTCTATTTCCTCTGTCAAATTTTTAGTTACATTGTTCACCATTTCCACTAAATCCCCTAATAAAGTTATTTTAAAGTTTCTGTCTGATAACTCTAACATCTGGGTCTGGTTCTATATCCTTTCTTAATGATAGATCACATTTTTTTGCTTCTTTGAACATTTTATTTTTATCAAATGACAAAAATTATTTGTAAATGAAAAGTAGAGACTGAGTTAAATAATACCTATATTCATAGGAATGGGCATGCCCCTTTTGTAAGGCAGCTCATGCGGCAAGTTAAGACAATTTTGTTTTCCTTCGAGTTCTTTTTGTTTGTTTTTTCTCCTTTGTTATGGAGGCTCTTTTCATACATTTAGTGATCCTTGGTTGTCTGTTCATATTTAAGAATGAAATGTTACAAGCTTATTCAGAGGTTCCTATGTACGACTGGGAGCTTTTATCAGGTGGGGTCAGCCATTTTATTGGATGACCCCAAATGCACAGCAACCAAATTCATGTATAAGAGAGGAATTCTCAAATCTTCTGCCTGGAAAGATAAGACCTTGGACTTGTACTGCTCCAACGTTCCTTTTTCCTTTTGTTTTCAGTGCACCATTGCATCCTACCTCTTCAACCTGATGTTTCTAAATCCACTATCTTCTCTGGTCTTTCCACATGGTAAACTTGTGGTTTTCTGCTGTGGCAGGAGAGAGTAGATGTCTGGCTTTATGATGAAGAGGAGAGTTGGAGGCCTAATTATTTCTTCTAAAGTCTCAACTAGTCTTCTTGCTATTAGTTCTGCCCCTCAACCACACTCTCAAAGGAACTTAATGTCTCAGTTGCTCAGTTTTTCTGGCCTCTGCATGAATGAGTTCACCTCTTGTGAACTCATTCACCTTTTGCTTCAGGCTTAGGTTTTGGTTTCCACAGGTTGAATGAATTGGTTACCATTTATTGATCAATTTTCTATCTTCTCAAATTCTAGTATCTCTCACCTGCTTTTTCTTATCTCTCCTGTTAGTTCGTTCTTATGCATTTATGCCTTTGCCTTTAAAACTTATTATTATTTTGCTGTTATTTTAGTGGAGTTTTGTGAGGGAACATGGATAATTGTGTGTATGAATTTGCTATTTAGTAGAATCCCTGAACTATTCTCATTTCCGTTTTTCAGCCATTTACCTCTCCTTCACCATATATACCTTTGCATTTGCTGCTATCTCTCCGTGTGCACTATGTCCCTTCTGCTACCTCACCTGATTAACTCTTACTCATTGTTTCAAAATTATCTTAGTTCTAATTCCTTCCTCCCATGATCCCTGCCATATCCCCCTTCCTTTTAGGTACTCTCCCCCAGTAGATGTGCATTTAGTGTTATTTCTCCAGGACAGGAGAGGTTTAGCTGGCAAGTAAGAAGGATGAGGATAGCTGCAGTGTGATAAAAGGTGTTTTTTTGGGGGGGTGTGTGCTTTCTTTTTGGAGGGTAGGGGAGACTAGAGCATGTTTAAATTTTGTAGGAAGTAGCCAGGAGAAAGCATGGGATTGCAGTTATAGGAGAGAGAAAATAACTGCCAGAGGCAGAAGGAGATGGGATCTGAAGCATAGGTAGAAGGGTAAAGAAAAAAGGGACCTGTCTCTATTTTACAGGAAAGGAGGAAAGGATGGATACAAGAGCTTGTTCATTTGTCACTTTGGTGGCAGAAAATTGGTCAGCTCTCATTTAGTGGCCTTTTTTTCTCTGAAGAAAAAGACAAAGTTAACTGTTGAGAGAAGATGAGAGGGAGTGGAGCAACAAATTATAGGAGAGAGAATTTCAACTAATATTATTCTGAGAAGGCTCCCTATAGGTAGCTGTGTATGCTTATAGCAGCAAGAAGTCTCAGCCAACAACTAATTGTAGGCAGTTGAAGGCAATCAGAACTATAAAAGCCACCAACCAAAACAATCACCATAGCATTTTGGCTTCTTTTTGCCTGGGTTATAGCATCTTTGGTCCCTATATTATAGCTTAGCACAATAATTTATATTCATAATTACAGCCATGAGTTAACTTACGTTCAATATATTCTGTTGAAGAAGATAAGGAAGTACGTAGTAGTACCTCTATAATTAGTAGCGTTCGTACTGTACTTTTAGTTTGTACTTTACAGTTCACAAATGCTTTCACATCTGATCTGGTTTTATCCTCTCAGCAGTCCTGTAAGGAAGTAATACCATCCCCATGTTTGCAGTTGAGAAAACCAAGGCTTTAGTTACAGCTAAGTGGTTTGTCTGAAACACACAATTAGTAAGGAGTAAAATTTAGGCTTGATCACATCTCATCTGCCTCAGACTTCTGATATCGGACTTCTAATAATTGCCATCCAAAAGGGTTAATAGTTGTTTAAGGCATAATTTTCAGTTTTCTGGATTTCCGTAGAAGACTTCATTCATGTACAATTAATGAAGTATTATAGAAGGTCAGACATAATTACTACTTTCTGTTTTAATTTTGAAGGAATCTAGATTAAATGTGGCTTATGGAGCGAAACTATTTTCCTTATTTTTGTATAAGTTTAGAGTTTCTAATAGAGTTGAGAAAATTATAAGGGAAAATCATTCTATTTATTATGTTTATCAGATTTTTTTTTCAAAAACAGACCTTTAGTTTATAGTCTTGCTTTCCAATTTGAATTACCATATTTTCCTAATCTGTTTTTCAACAATATCACTGAACAGTTGGAGATAAAATTACATTTGACAAATACCATTCTGTATCTAATTTTGTAAAAAGGCACATTTATTTTGTGTACTTTTCCAAGTTCAGAAGACTTTGAATTTAACACCTCCTACGTAATTAGTTGTTGGGATAAAATATTGCTAAATCATAGGCTGCTAAGTTTACAATACATGTTGATTTAGTAAATACTGTTTCCTTATTTCAGTTTTTGTAAATACAGTACTTATTCAAGGTCCCAATTCTGAAAAAATTCTTATTGACTGATGAGATATTTTAGATTGCTTTAAAGATACATAAAATGTAAAGTGCAGAATTAGCCTGAAAAACATATATTTCACATACCACTACGTCTGTTGCCTTATAATTTATTATATAAAAATAAAGATAATTGACTCAGCATTTCCCAGCAGCATTTTATTAATATGGACTTTACTTAATAAAAGTGCATAGCTCTTCTTTTCTCCTTAGGAATCAATTAAAAAATTTTTTTTTTAGTTTCTTAATATAAGTTGAATAATAATCCATTGTTTGGAAATGGTCTAAGATCAAGAATGATTAGTTATATTATTCCCATTTTTTATATATATATATATAAAAAGCTTTTTTCTCAGTAAATAGCAATTTTTTATATATATATATATATATATATATATATAAAAAATTGCTATTTACTGAGAAAAAAGCTTCCCCCAAAAAAACCTGTCAGATTTAAAATCAGAGGTCTTTTCCCCTCAATTGATGCTGATAATATTACAGTATGCCTTTCAACTGGAGAAGAATTATTGTGTTCAAAAATTATGTACTGCTGTTACAGTTTGTTCCATAACCTTAAAGAAAATTCACGTAATTTGAGGCAGGAGCTTTTGTAGGATGCTCTTATTCCTAATGTTATAAGGGTATAAAATGCCACTTAATACTTATATGGGCATTCAGAGATTCTCTCAATTACAGGTGGTTATATATAGATTAGGATTAAGCTAGTTATGTAATATATTTTAACATCTTGAAAAAGAAAGTAGAAAGGGTACCTGTGCTGTATAGTTGGAGGAAAATTACCACATCAGAAAACAAGGAAGTTAAGAACAATTATTTAAGTAGGTCTTTTGACTACATTACAAAGTGAAGTGATCTTGATTATAGGAATGGAATTTAGGCATTAAGAGAAATTTTGTGAAAAAAAATCTGTGAGTAATATAAGTGAAAATCAGAAGGGTATAACTTGTAATGAACAGTGTAATTTTTGTTGCTATAGTTGACATCTAGGCGTCATAGGATACAAGATATTTAGCAATAAATTATTTAGGTATTTCATGGAGACTCCATTATAAACTATATTTTCCTTGATAAAAGTGGTGGGGATAAGACATTGTAAGTGAACATTTAAGTAATAATTTAAGCGAACACTTTTCTAATCACTTTATGTGTACTCATTTAACCCTGTGAGTTGAGCTATCATCATTATCCCTAACATATAGATGAGGAAACTGAGACTCAGAAATTAAGGAAAAAACTGGTTAATGACAAGAAATTGATAAACTGTATAAACTTTGAAAACTGGGTAAATGAAAAAGAGGAGTAACCTTTTCAGTGTTTTTTTTTTCCTTCCCCACTGCATACATGAAACAATATAGATTTTATTTTTAAAGGAAAGATAGCATTTATGTTAAAGGTGCATATTTAGTGAAGAGTTAAAAATGTGGGCTCTGAAGGTAACTTCCTGGGTTTGAATTCAGACTACCATGTATTAGTTCTGTGACTCTGAGCCAGCTCCATAACTTCGGGCCTTTTTCCTTATCTGCAAAATAGATGTGAATCATTTATTATAGCAAATACTTACTGAATACCTACTACTATGTTCCAGCCCTATTCTAGGCATTTAGTAACTAGATAGCTATCTCATAGGGTTGTTTTAAGGATTTAAATGAGTTATGTTCATAATGCAAAATAATTTTAGATGGTAGACAAGTAAACAATTTTTATGTGAATAGTTGAAAAATATTTTATACATACATATATAGCACAGCAGATACTTGGTTTTAGGATGAGGCTAAGTAATAAAATGAGGTAATTTAATGTCTATTTCCAAAAAAAAAGCAAATAAGAGTATTAGTACTATGAGAATATGGTATAAATCTTGAAGATGGTATAGGATGGACTGAAATTTGGGAATCCTTAGTCTGTACTTCAGACCCATGAGTTACATTTGGGCACAGCAGTGCTTAGCATTTTATTTTTGTTTAACTATGAAAAATATTAAGAAAACAGACACAGGTATGCCTTCAGAAAGCATCCATTTTTGTGCTTGAGGTCAGCACAGTTTTAAATTTTTCTCCATTTGTAGGTGGTAGCAAGACTTCTGTCATAGGTCTAATATACTTCGTACATAGTATGGCAATAGTATTGAGCACTGCACTGTTTTGTCATGAATAGATGTAATTGTGTTATGTATATATTTTCTTTAAGAAGGCAGGAGGCCGTGTCATACTTCAAAAAAGTAATATTTAACAAGTGAATAAAGTAAAAGACTTTGTCAGCCCTGGAGTTATTGCTGTCCATTAGGTAATGCTGTACCATTTGGAAAACCCATGATTTTCTAAATTGAAAAAAATATATATAAATCTCAAAAGGTAGTTAGCTCGATTAGGTTGATTGTTGACTACATGCATTATGTTTTTGCTGCTTTGTTATTCCTTTACTGTGGACTGTTGAGGTTTATAGAGATGTTGTGTTCCTATGTTGAGTATGTCTACTCGTCTCATTTTGAAATATCCCTCTTTCCTCCTTAGCTGTGTCTGTTCTCTATTATTATTCTCTTTGAACTGTTTCTTATTACTCCTATTGCTTCTTTTCATCAGTAATACTTTTGTCGGTAATTCTCTTGCCTTTTTCTTCTGCTGTGTTTCTTCTTCCTACTTTTTTATTTTTGTCTCCTTTTTCCTATTGTCTCTCCCTGCATCTTTGTCACAAATTGGTTTACAAAGGCTATCGCCAATTTGTAGAAATGTATCTTTCTTCTGATTGATAAACTTCGGGGCTAATATTACCTTCAGTTTTTGATTGTTCTGAATTTTTATTAATGTGCTTGGAGACTTTTTTTTTTTTGTAACTTCCTGGTTCAGGAAGTAAGTAAAACTGACTCTTGCAAGTATGTGTTAGTATGATGAGCATTATCGCATGTTGTTTCTAAAAAGGCATGTAGTCTGAAGCATGACTTCTCTCTAGGAGTTTATGGTTTAGTAGAGTCAGAAGAGCAAGGAATGCTTAGAAAATTGACAAGAACTGGTATAGTCGCCCTCAGTGTACATTGGGGACAAGTAGGAGGATTTATAAGAGCTATAGTAAATTGAGGCTATGAATATTGTAAATCAAATTGTTGAGAGCTTGGAATGTAGGCTGTAACATTTCAACTATTCTATAGGTCTTAAGGAGATACTTAAGCAAGATTAAGTCTATATTTTAGCAAGTAATTCTGCTAACTGTAAAAAAAAAAAATGTTGGAGTGGGAAGAAACTTGAGGCAGAGAAAATATTGCATTTACAACAATTAAGCCAAGAGATAACTAGGGCTTGAACCACTGCATTAGTACTGGGAGTAAAATGAAAGAGGGAGATGAAAGAGAATATGGAGGTGGATTCAGTGATGGCTTGAATATGTCAGGAAGTGGGGAGTTGCAAATGAATTGTGCTTTTGAGCTTAAGGAATAGGAGGCAGGTTATGTTCTCAACTAAGATGAAGAACAGAGGAGGAGGAAGTTTTCTGGGGAAAGATGTTTGGTTAATTAAAGAGCAGGTTGGGAGTGATGTGTCTATGTTAGAGCCATTTAAAGATTTCCAACTGACAGGTGAGAATGCAGATAGAACTCAAAAGAGGTTGAGGCTAAAAGCCATGCAGTGCCTCCCTGAGATTACCTGGATGCCAAGGAGGTGGGGATATAGTGTGTTATGGCTTCCTAAGACAGAGCCCTGGGGAATGGCTATTCACTAAGAAACTGAAAAGGAATGGCCAGAGATAATAGGAGTCTAACCAGGGGAATGGGATGTTACTAAAGTCAAGGAAAAGAGACAATGTGACTATCAGTTGCAAATATTGTTAGAGGGACCAGGAAGGCTGCTGCCTAAAACAGAGTCCATTGGATGTAGCAACTGAAAACATTGGCAACCCTGGATTGCTAAGCAACACAGAAATTGGATAGAATTGGTAAGCCCTCTTACAGGACAAATCAAGTACAACTACCGGTAACCCTTGGGATCTGTGATTTGATTAACAGCCTTAGCTGCATGTTTTAAAAAAATTGAAAATTGAGTAAATTAGCTCCATTGTTTAGAAGAATACAGTCTGACCTAGTATATTAGTAGTAGTAGTAGTAGTAGAAATGAGTAAAAATTACACCAGAAACTTGGTGGAAAGTGTAAAAGAGCACACTGTGGCACTGTGGAAACCTGGGTTCTTACTATGCCTTATTATTAATAAATGCCATATGCTTCTCCTAGTATACAGGGAATGTGAAAGTAAGTTATTTAAGAAGTTCGTTGTGGAATCTAAAGAACAAACAAAAAACGAACTCATTGTTGTAGAAAGAGAGAGTAGTTTGGTGGTTGCCAGAGGTGGGGGCTGGGAATGGGTGAAATGGGTGAAGGTGGTCAAAGGATTCAAACTTCTAGTCAGAAGATGAGTAAGTTCTGGGACGTAATGTACAGCACATGATAGTTAACAATACTGTGTTGTGCACTTGAAAGTTGCTAGGAGAGTAGATCATAAAAGTTCTTACCATATACACACAAAAAAAGGTAACTATGAGGTGACCAATGCTTTAACCTTATTGTGGTTATCATTTCACAGTATGTAACATAAATCATCATGTTGTATACCTTAAACTTATACATTGTTATATGTCAATTATATCTCGATAAAGCTAGTACAAAAAGCTGTTCATCTCTTACCCTCCTCATTTCCACTAAAATTATGCTGAGCCAGCTATGATTTGTCTTAAGTCACAACTTTATGAGACAGTTTCATCTCTAAAAATGAGATGCTTATACCGTGTTACTTTCTAAAGGTAGGTCTAGAATTTGTTTCTTCTATTTTCTTTCCTCATATGATATCTTCAGTGTTCATCTAGGTGACTACCCAAGTCTGAATTTTTTTTTCCTACTTTACCATACTGAAAGTAACTTTGCTTTGGTGATCTAAGATTGTTGGGTTGATTCATAGTGCATACACTCTAGACAGAACAAATAATGTTGAGACAGCTGTGGCAATCTGTCTTGTTTTCCATGTATTTAAGATAAAAAATACTCCCTTCACAGCCTTGCCTAAAATTCTATCACTTTCAATTTAAATTTTAATCTGGGTGTATGTAAATGCTTTACAATTTGCTTTTGCAGAAAGTGAAAGAAACATCTCAAAATAACTGTCTAATTATGATTTGACTTGTCTAAACTGAGAAAATCCATGAAAGGGTAATTTAGGGCATTGTCATATTTATCTTAGTTTGGCTTAAAAGAGAATTTCAGAGCCTCCAAGTAGAAGAATTATTGAATATCAGAACATAAAGGAACCTTTATTGCAGAAGACTGTTAGATTAAGGAAATAAAATTATCGAACACAGAAAAGTAGAACAAAGATACACACTAAATATTTAAAATCAAATAATATAGTTATAGACCAAAAACCATTTTTAAAATTTATGTAAAATAAAAATGCTAAACAAAAATCGAAATGAGAAAAGTGAATTTCCTTCTGATTTGGTGTACATTATTTTTAGTTATGCCAAGATACAAAAAAAGCAAATAGACATTTTGCCTAGTGCTTCCCCAAGGAATTAATATCACACTATTGTTAAAGTGTTGGAATTTGCTAGAGTATTATTCCACGTTTTTCTTTTATCTATATAAAATAGCTAGAACTTTATTATGTTTCTTAGGATATATTTCTTTTTGTTTTTTTTTTTTAAATCAACTTTATTGAAGTATAATTTAGATACAATCAAATGCACCTATTTTAGTCATTTTAATGAGTTTTGATTCAGTATACCTGTATAACCACCGCTATATCACGATACACAACATTTTCATCATCCCCGAAAGTTTCTTTATGCTCTGCCATCTTTTCTAAGCAACCATAGATCTGCTTTCACTGTCTGTACAGATTGCTTTGGTCATCGTGTTAAGCTCTAAAAATTTCTTGATGTTTTATGTGGCCTCTAATGAAGCAAATTAGTTATGATTTTTAAAGAGAAATAAATTTATCCTTTTACCTATTCTTGAAGAGTAAACCTTGTTATATCATATTACATAATATGCCTTCAACAAAAATATTGTACAAGAAGTCTACTTAGCACATTTTGGGTATGTTATAAGTGAATTACTTGGTTTTACATGATTTAAAAATAGTAACTATAATCTTGCAAGGTTTTCATAAAACCATGCCGTCTGAAATATGAAACACCTTTAAAATTTCCCTTCAAGTAAATCATGGATTTTAGCTGATTAATCGCATTTTACTTATTAAAGTTATTTGTTTTGTCTAATTTTTCCTGTATTTTCAAATTAATTTATTCTTAATAACTCTAATAATTTATATTCCATATATGCATGC
Organism: Pteropus medius; assembly: GCF_902729225.1. Lineage (NCBI taxonomy): Eukaryota > Metazoa > Chordata > Mammalia > Chiroptera > Pteropodidae > Pteropus > Pteropus medius. The sequence goes on from NW_024340696.1 coordinate 8,839,332, forward strand.
TTGAATTATTTTCTGTGTCACAAATAAAATTAATGCTGTTGTGCCCATGTTATCTACTAATTAAAGATCAAATGGAGACTTGACTGGGGGATGAACACAATGCAGTATACAGATGACATAGAATTGTACACTTGAAACCCACATAATCTTATTGACCAAAGCCACGCCAATAAGTTTAATAAAAAATTTTTTTAAAAGACGAAATAGATTCTTAAACTCAGTAGTGAAAAATAAAACCCCTTCTTAGGCTTTCTGAAAATTTGACTATAAATTGAACATTGTCCTTGGTACAGTGTGTGGGATAAGATAGCTCAGAAAAGACGTGTCTTTTTTCCAGATGCAGCTTAAACCAGCCATTACCTTGTGGCTATCTCAAAATATTAAAAAATATGAAATACAATTCTTACTATCCCTGAAGGTAATCCAAAATATTTTGTTTGAGAATTATACTTTTTAAATTAGTTAAATGATCTATTTATGAGGGTTGAAATGATCTAAGTTTGTTTTCAGTTATTCATCCATTCACTCAACCTTTGTTAGGGTTAGTACCTACTATATTTCTAGGCACTATTCTAGATGCTGCACATATCACAGAGTTTATTGTTAGGGGAAAGACACAGATGTTTAAATTCTACTATCTAGCATAATAAATGTTATGATATATACAGCATATAAGTTCTAAAATGTGGTTTCATAAGGAAGCCTGTATATAGCACAATATTTAAGAGTCTTCATGTTGTATCACTTTGTGCTGGCTTTGAATCTCACCTGTACCATTTATGATCTGTGTGACCCAGGAGGGTCTTAACCTCTGTGTGACTTAATGTCTCTGAGCCTCTGTTTCCTTACCTGTAAAAATCAAGATAAAGATTTTTTTTTTGTTATTCTTTTTTCATAAAGATTAAATGAAATAATGCATGTAAAGCATTTGCCTAGTGCCTTGCATGTGGTACTTTATTATAGTGTATTACAGTCACTAGAAATTATGCATAAAATGCAATTAGAGAGCCATGCAGGACCATATAAAAATACAGCATAATTATATCATGCAAAATTCTGTGTTTGGAAAAAAAAATAAAGTTAAAAATGATAAAATTATATTTTGGATGTGTGATTCTTATCAGGTTCATTGTTGTTATATATTATACATTTATATATATATATTGCTGTATAGAGTTGCATTCATGAAACTTCAGATACTATACTTAATGAAAAATTTAATGATTTTCAAGAGTAGTTTTGATTAAATGGCATTTTCACATTGTCTCTGGACCTTAACATCTGTGAAACTCATCTTCCTCTGTAAGTGTTCATTTAGGGATATTAGTGTTGGGAAATTAATGCTGTACTAGATTGCAGGAATGGGAGAGCTAGATTACACAACATATTTCGCTTGTCGTTTGTGAAAGAGAAATACGTGGGTTGCTGTATCGTAAGCCAGTAAGTGTGGAAGCATATCCTGCCCACCTCGGACTTAGCTATCATCCTAAGGTCTCTGCACAACTAAGTGTTAGACTCAATTTCATGTTTTCTATCCCAATAACCTGTTTTTTCTTCCTTTAGTCAATTCTCCCCTAATGTGTATAACTGCCATAAGCCAAATGGATTGTCAAAGTGAAAGTTCATTTCCAGGATACTTTGCAGAGTAGGTGAGATACCCTTGGAGCAAAAGCACTTTCCATTTTTGTCCTTGACTAACAGTTTTCTCTTCAGTTTTGGCCTGGAATTCTTTACTGTCTTGTCAACTCTTTAATGCTTTCAAGAGTTTTTAAAAAATATTTTATGCAAGTTTTTTAGTTGTTTACAATGGGGAGGTTGGTTTGGATAACCTAGCCCCACCACCATTGGAAGCAAGAAATCCTTCTCTTATTTTTTCCACTCTTTCACAATTCACTGGGAAGAAGTCCATGTCCCCTTATAGCTAGTCAAAAAAAAAAAGTCTCTCTTTAGGTGTTCCATTGATGTATTGTAACTCTGTTATCCCACTGCCCACATCCTGTCTTTACTGTAATTACTTAGGCCAGTGGATTCCACTCAGCTAGAAGTAAAGTCTTTGAAGGCAGGGATCCTGTCTCAGTTATTTTTCTGTCCTTGGTAGCAGCAACTTGTGTACCAACTTGTGTACTTTATATAATACACTTTCACTACATGCATTGGTTGAATTGCACTGGATTTTGCTGAAATAGAATAGAAAGGTTAAGAAGGGAGTTGGCTTCTGTTATTTTGGCCTCTTTGTGTGGGTTGCAGTACTGTCCTGTTTTATGTTATTCCTTACGGGTTCAATGATGATGTTAGATAGTCCTTGACCCATGTGAACTGATGACAGAATAGAACCACAGCATGTGAAGTGATTTGATCTGTGGCAATCTTTGAGCCCATGTTTTGTCTACACCTGTCCAAGGCTGTCCAGCTGTTATATTTCATTTTCAATAATTCAGCCAAGAGTGTAGAATCTTTTTAGGTTTTCAGTAAAGACATATTTTTGAGAACTTTAAATAGTCTTACAGAAGAGAATATTGAGACCATAAAAAATAAATGTATCAGTTAAAGGACAGTATCTAGAAAACAATATAGGGAATATAAGCATATAGTTTTCAGTTTACTAAAGAAGACTGTTCTTAGGATAGAGGAATTCATAGTCATTAAAATTATAAGACAAAAAAGCTTTTTAAAAAGTCTCAGTTGCCCATTTTAATGCATCTTTTAGTTAGAACCTGACTACTTCATAATCACGGTGACAAAATCACAGCATACCATTTTGTAATTTAAAAATTATTTTAAAATAATGTGACATTATTCTACAGTCTTGGTATTAATCTTCTAGAAAGTCAGTGTTAAAATGAGCTTCAGGTGGGAAAGTACTCAACTGAAGCAGTTTATTATTACATGATAAGAAAGACGGAAAAAGCTGGTTATTTAATCATGTTTTGTTTGAATCATGATCTCAGATTAAGCAGTTTTTTAAATTTGTTCTTATAGTGACCTTTTTTCACCTAGAACTCCCTCAAACTCTTAGGACTATCTAGCTGTCTCTGAATGTTCTTGAATGCCATCTTATGCACATACTAGAAGAATGTTCCCATGTGCATCTGTAATAAGTTATACATTAGAAGATAACTGCTGGTTTGTCTTGTGTTGAGATGTATAGAGATGTTAGAAATGTAAAAGTTAAATCACTCATGGTTTAGATTCCCCTGGAGCAGAGTCAGGTAAATCTGATAAATTAAATTATCATTGAAAGAGTTGTTCCTTTTCCAAGTGAAATAAACTACCACTAATGTCACTTAAAATCTGGGGAGGTTTCTTGATTTTATTTTTCCTCCCTCTTTCGATAAGGTCGTGAAAAGGTAATAGTTATAATGTAATATTATAAGGCCCATGCCTAATATTTTTTAGGCCCTGAGAAAGATTACAAATGGAGGGGTGGTCTGTACCAGGTGCTTAAATACTTAATAGGTATAAATCAAGCTAACATTAACAGAACATACTTAATATTTACTTAAAAAATATACTTTCATGACAAATATAGCTTCATGTTGATCTGAAAATCCAAGATCAGATTTCGACTTCTTAGATTTTTATGCCAGAATGCAGCAGAACAGAAGGAGCTACCACCTGCCCTGCTTCCCTTCTTGTCTACCCCAACTGGAGACCTAGCTGTAGTCTAAGCTTCTGCTGACCTGAGGCTGTTCATGCAGACTTCCTTGGTTTTTGCTCCTAAAAGAAGGAGTAGGGCATGACTGGAAGAGGGACATACAGTCCTCATGGGCAGATTGTGGGGTATGGCAGGAGAAGGGGCAGAGAGAGCTCTGTAAAGGGGACAGGTGTAAATTAATTGTTACGTATATATTTATATTATTATACAGCCAGTTTTTCTTAGTTGTTGTAGTTATGTTCTATAAAGTTGCCACAAACACTGAATTAGCAAATCCTGAACCATTGCTCCTAGGAGAAATACAGGGTTAGGTTCCTGTGAGCCTCTGGTCACAACATTTTCATTAAGCAATCAGTACATAACCTTGTTTTATGTGTGTTTCTGTTTAAAGACAAATATATATTGTTGATTCATTAACAATGAACTCAGGGCCAACAGCAATATATAACTCATGCCTGAAAGAAGCAGCTTATTTTAAACATGTGTTTTCCCCCATAAGGCACATTAAGGACCTCTTTTGCTTTGAAACACTATACAACACCTAATGCACTATGCTTGGGGGCCATTTTAAATAGAAAAATTACAATAAAAAGCATCAAAATGAGAAAAATGTAAGTAGACTGTGGAAAAGACACTTATTTACGTATGTTATGAGAGCTGAAAACATGAAGGCTTCTTTGACCTCAGCTGGTAACATCCATGTAGAGTGCCTTAAGTTTTTCACCAACCTGTGCATGTCTCAGTGATTGCAAAAGCATCACAAATGTTGATTGGAAGATTACAAATAAATTTTTGTAAGTAAGAGAATTTGCAGATATAGAATCTGTGAATTGTGAGGATCCATTTTATTTATACTATGTTTATATTAGAGGGCTTGCTATGACTCGCCTCTCCTGCCATATCCCATTTAAAATTTTTAATTGAATCGAAACATGCATACCCACATTATGTCATTTGATTTTTACAAAACACCAAGCTATATAAACATAATTTATTCATTAACTAAGTATGTATTGCCTTCTATGTGCCATCTTTGTGCTAGGTGCTGCGGATAATGGTAATATGATGGGCAAAGGTCCTTATTTTCATACGTAGCTTGGTTTAGCAAGCATTCCTTCTATTTTTCAGGTAAGGAAATTTTGTACAGTTGAATAACTTTTCTAGGGTCACCTAGTAATAACCAAGCCAGAATAAAACTGAAATTCTCGTAGTTTAAGTTCAGTGCTGCTCCAGTTCTCTTCTCTCTACCTTGAATTCTCCCCTTCCATTAGCTTACCACTCCCCTCCACTACCCCAGCCCCGAACCCCACCCCATGCAGTAAAAGGTCTTTTAAAAACATTCTCCTTTGGCCTTGGTTGTTATGGCAGTCACTCCTCTCTCCTTCCTTGCCAAACGTTGCTTGACCACCATCCATTTGCTTCTCAACCTATTCTTTTTCACCACTGGTATTCTTCTAAATGGTGCCTACTAAAGTGTCCAGTGCCCCCAGCTTGCCACATTCAGTGGCACTACTGTGACATTTACTGTTGTCACAGATCTTCCATCTACCTTGAAACTCTTTCCTCCCTGGGCTTCTGTGGTGCCTGTTTTCCTAATTATCTCGTTGCTCACTGCCCTATTTTTCTTTCTAGCATCTTTCCTTCTATCTAATAGAAATGTTACTGTCCTTCAGAGCTTTGGCTTTATTTTTCTTCACTTGTTTCCAAATCAGAGACTCTTAATCTGGGGCCCTGGTGCTGTTGGAGGACTATTAATCTTTCAATTTTATGCAGAGAGATTAACAGACTTTTTATCATAATCTTGGAGTTTATAACTCAAAAGCGTTGAGAAGGACTGCACTCTGTATATTCCTGTAGTTTTATCTGCTTCACAGGTGACTTCCAAATTCATGTCCCCAGCTTCCCACCTTTCCCCTTGTCTGACTCCTGCTGCCCTCAGTCATCTGCGTCGTTAACATAGTTCCTCAGGAGTGCTGCAGTAGTGTAATAGTTTCCTTACTGCCGGCCTCCCTACCTGTCCTCCCTACCAATACCATCCTATCATTGGGTTAGATTTCTTTTTTTTGTCTTTGAAACAAAAATATGTTTATGTCCCTAGCATTCAAGTAATGTGGAAAAGTAGAGTATAGTTCATGTTTCTTAGCATACTAAAAAGTTCCTTTACTGTCTAAACCCAGTCTAGCTTTTTAACTTCATCTCTCATTACTTTTACCACCCGACTGTTCTTTTGATTATTTAACCTAGTATAGCTTACAATTCTGCTGTTCAAAACTCTAATATCTGTTTTAGTACTTTCCTGTCTCATATTTGCCATTTCTGTCTACTTGGAATGCTTTTGCCCTCTCACCCTTCTACAGTTCCTACAGGCTGACTCTTATTCATCCTTCAAAACCCAGTCAAAAATCACCTTTGTTAAGAAATCTTCCCTAAATTGTTCTCAGTTAACAACTTTTTCAGGTTGTCATCTTTTCTGAGCACCTTATCCTTCCCATTGTATTATAATTAATTTTTCTGTGCCTGCCTGTGAGTCCTTTAAGAGCAGGGATCCTGTTTTATTTATCAGTGGATACTCATTGGCTAGCACAATATCTGACTTGTAGTTAGGTTGTTAATAAGCCTTTTTTTTTTAAGAGATAAGCACACTTTTGGGCTACCAGTCTTGCACATGTATTGCATTTTCTCTATATGATTCAGAAAACCTTAAAAATAGTCAAACATATTTTAGAAATCATGTTTCGGGTGTTAACTGTCGCATAAAATGGGAATGCCACTGCAGGCAATATTTTCCTAAGCATTAGGTGGCAGTAGTGTGTTGTACTTGACTTTACCTTTGTAATTGGGTTTTCTTTTTTTCAGCTTTCATAATCTTAATGTAATGTCAAAGTGTAAAGGATACAGTTGTAGTACTTTTATGCCTAACTTTTTGTCACACAATGTTGTTTTAAGCTACTAGGCATCTTACAGAAACGAAACAAAACAAAACAACAACAAAACACAGCAGTATCAGCCAGTGTATCTCTCTGTTGCTTACCTAAACTGTGTTCATATTCATTAGAGAATTACTACTGCACCATCTTAACAGCACTTCCTCACCAACTGTTTAATGGCTGCTTCATAATAACAGTGATTTGCAATAAGGAAAACCAAAAATTATCTCAGAGGATATGTGTTTCCTCAGCATCCTAAGAAGCTTACTTAGGCCTTTACTTCAAAAATAGTATACTAAGTTCATTGACTTTAGCTACAGTTATTAAATGCTTTTATTTTTCTTACTCAGTTTCTGTCACTATTAAGGTTACTTCTCTTGTTTTATTGAGTTCCATTTTAGGTGAATTTCCTTCATCATCAAGTAGTTAGAATTAAGAAAAATTGCCACCACCTCTCCAGCCTTATATATATATAATCCCACCATTAATTTTTGAACACTTATATATGAAAATGCCAATGCTTTCAGTATGCATTCCATTCCCATTGTTGTTTTCTATAGCTTTTTTAAAGTTAATTCAGTAGAAGTTACTTAAGGAAATGTGTACGTTTTACGTACACGGGGAGATTTCTGCAAATAAAAGAAACTTTAGAGGAAACAGTATTAGTGTTAATTCAAATATGAAAAGGGTAAAGTAATTCTCTTTCTCATTTCTTTTTTTTTTTTATCTCAGGGATAAAGCACTTGAGGGAATTCAAAGGTAATGTACTAGTATCATTAATGTGGCAGAATGATCAAGTAATAGAAAATGAGCATGAAAGCGTTGACAGAACACACTACCTAATTAGTACCTGATGGTCTTGATGACTACAGAGCAGAGCTCAGAATTGCTGCAGGAGAGCAGTCCTGTGGGATTTGTAGATGGACATCACCACCTTTGTTTAGCAGGGATAACTTTAGTTTGGCATCAGCTTCCTAAGTTTCATTATACAAAAACCGAGTCTTCCCTGAAGCCAGAAGGTAGGAGAAGTTAGCCAGTGCACTGCTACTAATTTTCATTGGAGGATGTTGGAGGCAAAGTGTAAATATTGGAGTTCTCTGTATAACTCATGTCAAGTATGTCATGGAAGACTTGTTTCATATGATTTGGGGGGAGATGGGTCTAGCTTTACACTTAAATTGGCTATAAGGTAACCGATTGATTACTTTAGGTTTATTTTTTTTTTTCATATTTTATGTACAAAGAAGCAGAGGTTGTATTACACTTGCTTGTAGTCAACAAAGAAAAGGATGTGACTAGCAAAAGGAATTGCTGCAAGATTATATTTTAGTGTTAGCAAATCTCATAGTCCAAAGTACATTACAGAGGTAGTTCTTGGTTTTGAAGAGGTTTTGTCATGGATTAGATTACTCATATTATTCTACTTCTTACATGTCTTCATTTCTGTAAATCCAGTTCCTACAATCCACTTCTTAATTCTTTATTTGAAAAGGATCCGTACCTACCGTAAATATTGCATGGCTTTGTTTGCCTTCAGTGCTTTTCTGTCTCTTCCCTCAGTTTTTTTCCTTACTCTTCCTCTTCTTATTTCTCCTGCAGTTTCCCCTTTCTCCATCATCCCCACGTCCCCTTTTTCAGTCTCCTACCAACCTCCTTTCCCCCCTCTTCCTCCTCCTCTCTTCCTTTTTCTTCTACTCTTTTACCTCCTTCTTTTGGAATATGACTGCAAATTATTATGCAGTAGGTTGCCACTTAAAATTTTGAGCTGGAGAATAATTTGGTCAGGTCGTAAGTTAAAGCAAGTGAATCTGGAAGCAGGTGGATGGACTGGGCTGCTGTTAGAAGATGAATGCTGGAGACTAGGTAAGAGCTACCAGCTTACTGTTGGTTTGAACTAGGTTTGGCCTAATAGAAAGGATATTATGTAGGTAGAATCTACAGAATTTGGTGCTTAATGGTATTAGGGAAAGGGAAATTACCCTACCTGATACTGTAACCTGGATTTTTAGAAAATACATTTATTATTCTCTCATTCATTCATTCATTCATTCAGCACTTCTTGAACATGGTGATACTTTAAACAGACAAGGATTCAACAGAGTCTGGATGATAAATTGGGTTTTGGATATTTTGAACTTGTGCTGATAAGATAACTTTTAGAAGGTATTTTGAAATTTGATTCTAGAATTCAAAAAAGTTTCAAGCTAGAGATAGAGAGCTAGCATCCTATTAATGGTACTAAAACTCATTTATTAATACATAGAGAGAAACCAAATGCTATAACCTCAGGGGCCACATTGGTAGATAAAATAATATCAGCATGACGATTTGGGAATTTTTGTTTAACCGAACATGTGCAGAGCCCTTTTCATAATTGATGTTATTTCCTATTTGCAGCCAACATTTTATAAATCAAAACAACATAAACAGATGTGTAGTAAAAGATTAATGTATGACTTTCCTAACTTTTTATTCAATTCGAGTAGCAAGCTACTAGTAAATAAAGCAATATTTTCTTTTAAAAAGGAGTGTAAGAAAGGCATTAGAGTGGGTGAACCTCCATTTAGGTGATCTGAAATACCACCTTGTTGTGAAGTAGGCAATTTACCATAATATGCATTTACTTTAAAGAAATACCATTTCCACTTTATACGTTGCTTAGCCAATAGACAGGGTCATTTAGAACTAATGAATATATAAATTTTCACTAAAAACTTTTAGAAATTACTAGAATTTTTACAGTGTATTATATTATGCTGTTTTCACAACTTACACACACTTCAAGTTTTGTTTCCCTCCTGGTAGGTAGTCTCTGTGTTAAACCTATTGCTGGAAACCGTTGTAGTGTTTGGTAGCTGAAGCCTGATACAAATGATACCCATCCCCACTTTAAAAAAATCAACAGGTTAAAATTCCACTGGCATATTGTTCTGATTTCATCAGCTTCTTCATTACTGAATTAAGTTGGCATTTGTGTAAACAATGAAATAATGAGGTTGGCATTTATGATTAGTGAACAAAAGGTATCAAATATCAAAAAGTTTCTGACTTGGAACACGATATAATTTTCATTGTGGTGTTATAGGTTAAAAATTGAAGAGTGTGAGTTCGCTATTTTTTTTTCTGTTTTTGGAAGGGATACATGGAGGAATGCATCTGTCAAAGGGAAATTTCTGTGAAGCACTAATTTTTTGATTTTCTACTAACTCCATGTTTTAAACAGTAGGGGGCTAACAATGTGTTTCTTAGACTTTAGCGTGCATAATAATTGCCTGGAGAATTTGGTCAAACACAGATTCTTGGGTTCCCCTCTGTAGGTTGTGATGGGGTCATCTTCTGACAAACTCTCAGATAATGCTGATGCTACAGATCTGAGGACCACATTTTAAGTTGCACAGTCACTCCAGAATTAGTAATTCAGAAATCACTTGGATTTATTACATGGAGAAAGTCTAAAATCAAAATTAAATAATTGGACAACCCATTGCCATAAAATCTCAGCTAATCATAAAGCATTAGTTATTAATTAGTCAGTTGGACATAGATAACATATATCAATCTTGATAAAATATTACATCATTTTCTATATTTTTTGTAGTATCATGAGTGATCCTATATTTTTTGATTCAAGACAATTTCTTAATCTTTTGTGTTCATTTTTCTTATCAGTAAACGTCATGGGGATTGAAAGAACATAGGTCTATATAATTGAAATTTTTCTCCCAAATATGAAGAAGTTAAATAGATCATAAAATTGAGTGCCAAATCACTTGAGAATAGTAAAATAGCATTTTGCTAAATTCATATTAGTCTTTTCATTAATATTCTGTTTTTATTGTTCTTTTCTCTCTATTAATGTTGGGAGAAAGTTCTCATTTTTCCTTTATGGCTTAGGAAATTTTGCTAAATTACTTTAAAATTTTTTTGATGTGTCTGAAGATTTTTTTTATTGAGATATGGTCAACATACAATGAAAAGTGCAGATTTTAAGTGCTTTATTGGTGAGATTTGATATGTATAACCACCACCCCAAATAAGATACAGAACATTGTCATTTCTTCAGAAAATTCCCTTGCGCCTTTTCCAATTAATTTCTACCTCCTCTTCTCACCTGGAAACCAACTTCTTTCTTTCACTATAGATTAGTTTTGCCTGAATTTGGATTTCATTTCAATGTAATCACATAGTAAGTACCCTTTTCTTCTTTTGCTCATAATATTTTAGGTATTCATCTGCTATTGAATGTATCTTAGTTTTTTATTTTTTATTGTTGAATAGTAGTCCCTTACATGGATATACTAGTTTATCCATGCTCCTGTTGATAGACATTTATGGTTCCAGTTTTGGCTGTTATAAGAATAAGACTGTGAGTACATTGTTTTATAGGTCTTTTTGTGGGCATAAGTTTTTTTTCTCTTAAGTAAATATCCAGAAGTGGAATTGCTTGACCACAAATATATATGTATCTCTATAAAAAATTGCCATATAGTTTCCTACCGGCAACTTATAACAGTTCCAGTTATTCCATATCATTGGCAACATTTGATGTTGTCTTTATCTTAGTCATTCTTTTAGGTATTTATAAGTGTCTTATGATTTTAATGTACATTTTCCTGATAATTAAGAAAAAATTTGAGCACATATTTATGTGCACATTGTCTATTCATCTATCTTTTGAAAAGTGCCGGTTCCAAGTTTTTTTCCCTGATTATTAATTGTCTTCTTATCACCAGTTTATAGGATTCTTTTTGTATATTCTGGATATGTCCTTTTTAGATATACATTTGGCCAGTATTTTTTCCCCAGTTTGTGCCTTGTCTATTTTCTTAATGGTATCATTGATGAAGAGAAAGTTTTAAAATTTGATGTTTAGTTTATCAATTTCGTGTCATTATAGTTTGTGTTTTTTGTTCTGTCAAAGCAATCTATGCCCACCCTAAGGGGCAAAAACATTCTCTGCTTTTCCTTCTAGAAGCTTTATGGTTCTTAGTTTTACATTTATGTCTATGATTTATCTTAAATTAATTCTTATACTGTCATGCACTGCTTAATAACAGGAATATGTTCTGAGAAATGCATCGTTAGATGATTTTATTGTTGTATGAATGTCACAGAGTGTACTAACACAGACCTAAATGGTACAGCCTACTGCACACCTCAGCTGTATGGCATACCACCACTGTACAATGCAGGCCATCGTTGACCAGAACTATATGTGCACTGAGATAGGAACTGAGGTCAAATTTTTTTCCACATGGACATCCAGTTATTTCAACGCCATTTGTTATAGACTATCCTTTCCATATTGAATTGCCTTGATACCTTTTTTGAAAGTGCACTGACTGTATATGGATGATCTATTTCTAGACTATTTAGTTCCAGTGATCTATTTGTATAATTTTATACCAGTAATACAGTCTGCATTACCATAGCTTTAATAAGTATTGAAATAGGTAATAGTTTTTTAACTTTGTTCTTTTTCAAGATTCTTTTACCTGTTCTAGATTTATATAAATATTATAATCATTTTGTCTGCTTCAAAGTAGTTGACTGGAATTTTGATATGGATAGCGTTATACTTATGTATCAGTTTAGGGAAAACTGACATGATCTTCCTATCCATGAACATATTTCTTTCCATTTGTTTAAGTCTTCTTTGATTTCTCTTAGTGGTGTTTTGTAGTTTTCAGTGTAAAAGTCTTATACATCATCTATTTAGTTTATTTCAAAATATTTCCATTTTTTTCCCTCGATGCTATCGTCACTGGTAATTTCTTAAACTTTCATTTTCCAGTTGTTTGTTGCAAGATTTGCTGATTTCTTCATTTTGAGTTCTTTGCTTCCAGGTAACTAAGTTCTTCAGTTCTAGCAAAATGCATTATAATTTAGTACTGAAAGCAAATAGAAGTCAGTTAAAATGAACTTTGCAGCATTGATTTTAGTACATACTTATTCCTTAAGAGTATCAGTATTTACTGTTTGAATGGTGTTTTTCTCAGAACTCTCTGTTATTTGTATGATTTTGCCAGCATTTTTCTAATATAGGGAAGTCTATGCTATCTTTTTATGGCTGTTCCTGGAACATAGGATGCTTGAGATTTCATGTCTTTTCATTTGATCAGTGAATGAATGAAGTAGTAATAGCTTTGGGCTCTCAATAGTGAGAAGGTTTGGCTAATGAGGATCAAAGAAAAGGGCAAAGAATAAGCCTTGACAACAATAGGAAAATGATTTTGGTTTCTTAGAATAATAGTGAATGCTTGAGCCTGCCTCGCAAGGGACAGCTCAGATATAGAAATAGAAAGAAAGAAATTAACATTCACTTTGAGACTAGCAAATCTCGAAACCTAGAATTAGGGACTTGTTTTCATATGGGCAATAAAGAATCATTGCAGATTTTGAAGTTAACAATGTACTTAATACCGTTTCATTAGTGGGCCTTGTAATTGAAACATCATAAAAAGTTTTAGTTGTCTGTTGTATTCCAGTTTTAAATGATAAGGCTTCTTTAGGTATTATTACCACAAACTTAGTGGCTTGAAACAACAGAAATTTATTCTTTTACAATTCTAAATGCTAGAAGTCCAAAATCAGTTTAACTAGGCTGAAATCAAGGTGTTGGCTGGGCCACACACTTCTCTAGAGGTTCTAGGGGGAGATCCCATTCCTTGTCTCTTCTAGCTTCTGGTGGCCACCAGCATTTCTTGGCTTGTGGCCTGATCGCTCTAATCTTTAAGGCCAGTATTTAAGATGTGTCTCTCTTTCTCTGCATGGTCTTAGCGTCACCTTCTCTGTGTGCCAAATTTCTCTCTGAGTCTTATAAGTATACTTTGTATTTCTCACCTGGATAATTTTTCTATTTCAAGATTTTTAACCTGATCATATCAGCAAAGACCTTTTTTCCAAATAAGGTAGCATTTACAGATACTAGAAATTAGAACCTGATATCTCTGGGGGCCATTATCAGCCTATCACAGACTGTATTATTTTTTTAGAACTTCATTTTGTTCAGGAACTTGCCATCAAAACAAATTGGACTAAGGATTTTAGTGCCCCAAAGACATACTTATTTTTTTTGCTACAATTACCATTTTTAAATTGTACCCTATATCATAGAATAAAATGTATTGCATTCTAGTAGTACAACAGAATAGACCTAACAGCCTCACATGTTGAGTTACTTAATTAAAACAGTAGTCAAGGAAATACCAAATTAGTGAAAGAGATTGAATTGTGCTTCGACTCTCATAGAAATGATATATAACTCAATAAAATTTAATGATAGCTTTTAGGTTGGGGCAGCCAGGAACTAATTCTTGGTTTTGTGAACTTTCTTGGTCAAATTGGTACATGATCAAGCCCAATCTGTTCTGTTCATTGTACCAAGTAGACCTTCTATAGTGGCGTATTAGTAATTATCTGACTTTTTAGTCTGCACTCTTTCTATATAGCTGTTAGTTTAGAATGATTTCTCTGGGCCCTTACTCAATGCTTATTACATCGAGATTGAGTTTTCATGAGCAAGTGTATCTTCAATGTATACTGGTGGAATATTTGAGCATGCTTATATAATAACACTGAATCAAAGCAAGCTTGTTACACAAATCATCTTCACATAGTGTTAGTGGAAAGGGTCAGCTAGAAATCTTTAATGTAACCAACTCTATTCAGGCTTTGGCGTGTTGCTTAAACATCCCAGCTTTAGGGACTGCCTAACCCTCAGCATGGGAATAACCTTTATAAGCATCATTTGATAAATTGTGGCTGAGAAAAGATTAAATAATAAAGCCTTAGTTTCCTTTTCTTCAACCATTATATTAATTAGCTTAAAATATTTAAATATTGATAACTGATAGATTTGGCATAGAAAGAGAAATAATTTGCCAAAGGGAAAATGGAAGTCTGATTCTCTGTTTGCCCTATAATCTTTCTCTCAGCATGCATGATATTCATTAGTTCTGTGCAACCAAATATCACAATTGCTTTTGATCTGCTAGTGAGGATCATCAGCAGTGTGAAGTTCAGCATGAAAACAAATTCACCATCAAAGCCAATAGTCAACATTATGATTAAAAACTTACATACTTTCTAAATTCTAGATTGAGAATTGAAATCATTTGATTTCATGTTACTTGCCACAACTCACAGAGTGATTTTGGCCTTGGCAACTTGGATAATAAATGACATGATGCTTGTAAGTTTTTTGTGCTTTTTCAATGTCTGCAAAGCAGTCGAAAGAATTTAAATGATTGTGTCATTAATTGATGAGTATGTGAACTAACCACATCAGTGTCATGAAATGTATGTTAATTTGCCTGTTTTATTATAAAAACTTATAGAGTAAGAACTAAATGGAAAAAACTATTCTACTAGTTCAAAAGAAATTTCTAAGATAACTTTTAAAATTAAAATTTGTTCTGTAATATATTTGATAAAACATTGAGTGATTGCTCATTCAAAATTCTTGATGAATACTATCAAGTGGTTCCTTATTTACTTGAGAGTGAAGAATTACATATCTGAATATCTGCGAATATTACCCAAGATTATTTAAGTGAAATGTCTCTAAATTTAGATAATCTCACTTGTTTCTTGAGAGACTGCTGATAAGCAATGGCATACTGATTCTTTCAAAAGAACTGATAGATGAAAAGAGAAAGGAAAACAGAAGAAAAAGAAGAAGGGGATAATGTAAGTGAGGTATCCAATAAGGCACGTTCACATTGTCACTTGAGAATTGATGAATTGGCATAAAACTTTCTGGTTTCGACCAAATAGTATGAAGAAATTACTGCATATTGGAAACATTCTTAACAATTTCTTAGACTTAGAAAGCACATGTAGGAAAATTTACTAATGAATTAATTCATATTCTAATGTTTCATTGAGTTCTTTAAAGTTTTTTTTACAAATTTGCCCTAGAATAACCATTTTTCAATAACAATTTATATCTGTGGATTTATAACTTTAAAATCTTCAGGGCTGAGCCAGAAGACGAAAGGTGTTTTATTTTAAAGTATGATTGCGTAATTTAATTTTATAAGAAAAAACTAGTAGTCCATTCGTGACATCTACATTTGAGCGCATTGTATAAGGAAAGCTTTATTCTTGGAATAGTTTGTGTTCTTCCTTTGTCATGTCCCACTCGTCTGCATGTACCTATTTCTGTTTGTGTTAGTCATCCTCTCTAGGTAAATTGTCCATGAGACCAGTGATTCCATCAGCAAATTATCCAGAAAATGCTGTCTTTGCACGTTGTGACAGATCATGTCACTGGTGGATTTATAGCTACTCCAGTGGTCTAATTACCCTGGCAGTTGTCTCCTGTGCCCAACACTGTTGTCTCATTGCGTTGGCATCTTAGCTTCATCTTCTCATTACCTTCTCTCTTAACTAAAGCTCAGATTTACAATTTCTTTTTTAACCTAACCCACTTAACCCTCTCTGTTCACCACCCCCTTATTTTTGATTGGCAGTATCATCCAGATAAACAAAGTGCAGATGTGCCAGCAGGAACAGTGGAGGAATGTATACGAAAGTTCATCGAAATTGATCAGGCATGGAAAATTCTAGGGAATGAAGAGACAAAAAAAGAGTATGACCTGCAGCGGCATGGTAGGTACTCAACATTGGCACCTCTCTGAAGCACAGTCCACAGCCATTCCCGGGGAGCATTTTCCAGCATTTGTACAAACTTATTATTGCCTTTTTTACTCCCCCTGCCCCAGATCGTTGTTTTTAATTATGCTCTATTCTTAGTAGTGATTGTTGTGTATCCATTGAGAAATTCACAAAACTACTAGGATGTGGCTTCTTGTGAAGCGGTGGAAGTGATTTTTTTATTAACTAAAGAAAAATATTTCATCACATTCCTAATTAACATGTTTTATACGTTTAAAAACTTTACAATGTAATTATGTGCTGATTAAAATTTTTAATTGTAGTACTTTTAAGACTTTATACTGTATAAATGACAGTCTGAAAGAAGATACTATATAGCATAACATCATAAAGCACTCTGCTGTCTCTGTGCCTGTTTTAGGCTAGGCTTCATGGTTATCTCTTGAATAAACTATTCCTTATAAGATGGCTGGCTATACATGGTATTTTAGGAATGAACATTTCCCAAGCAGTTTTAAAAGTCATTTCTTTTATGCATTTTAAAAAATAGCTTCTTAAAACAGTGACTAGCTCTTGTGAGAAAGAAAGGGAGAAATGTAGGTCAGGTTTGTCACACATGGACTGCGATTACACAAAGTGATAGGCTGTCTTTCAGCACTGGCCTTGGGATAGGAGTCCCTCAGCCTTCTCTTTGAACCTTCGATATGCACCCTACATGCTAATGGGGGGAGTCGATAATCAGTTACAGCCCATGGGGAAAACACACAGTTGCACTCTGCAGCCGTGCACCAGGCTCAGCATCGACTCCTGTACGTCGGTAAAAGCTCACTGTCTCTGTGGTTGATTACCGAGTCCCCTCCCATACCCTACGTTGGCACACCGTCAAACCTAACAAAATGATTTTTAAGACTCCTACTACTACTAAAATTATGAAAATTTGAGAATCAAGGCTTTATTTCTAAAACACAGCATTATAGGATAAAGCCAGTGATGTATACAAATACCCATATTTATTTTCAGAGAGAGTCGTACCAATAAAATTAAGTATTTCTTGCAGGCAGTGTGTAATACCTTTGTGTGTAAAGACTTCACGAGTTATTTGTTTATGTACTGGAGTATTTCTTTTTCACAGCGACTTTCATAATACTGGTCAGCTCTAAGGCCCTTCTGCTTTAAGACTGATAAGTTTATATTTTTTAAATCTTAAGAAATTGATGAGTGTGTTTTTGCAGTAAATTTAGATTAATTTTCAAATATGGCTTGAATATTTTGTCCTCCTATTTGGTGCATACATGAGCATCTTTCAAATGTTGTAGTTCTTTTGTAAATGTTTTTTTACTTCTAGCAAAAGAATGTAGAGATGGTTCCATTTGAAGATGAATTCTATCCATAGATATATCATTTTATCCTTTGTTCACATGATATAATTTCTGTGAAAGTACTGAAACTGTTACACACGAATGTGTTATGTGCAAGAAGCTATCTGTGTCCCTAAAGCGACCAAGCTGTACTGGAGATGATGATTTTCCGATGGTGCTTTTGCACATCTTTACCAGTCTTTACTCTGTGGGGTTCCGATTTGCTTAGCTTAAGATAAGCATAATCCACAAAACCTTAAGGAATATACAGTATGTTCTTGCAATATTGCTCTGCATTTTTGCCACTCCACAGCCTATGTCCTATTAAGAATCTGTCATTGAAACTGACTGGAAGCCTGCTGTCTAAAGAGCAAAGAGGTAGGGAGAGATCAGGAATCAAAAAATATTGCTATGGTATAGGGTAGGATAGACCAGAAATGGAGAAAAATAAGAAACAGGGTTTAAAATGAGCAATAGAATTACATGAAAGGAGGTTTAAAGAGATGTTGGAAGAAAAAATAACATCTTCAAGCCATTCTCATTACCTTTGAGAAGTCCTTGGAAATGTGGGTTTCTTTTGAGTTTTGAGTCTTTGGTTTTAAGGTTTTAATGGAAGCAGCTTTGGCCTCCTGTATCTCAGGGGACTCTTGTAGGTCGTTGACAGGTCACAGTAAAGTTTAGGCAAACCAAATACAGTGGGAATTGGGCCTGACTCATGATTCAGATAAATAGGCAGATCTTGTGCTTGGAATTTATATTGGAATTTATATAATGTCAGCTTGCAAGTTTTTCAGGCAGGTGATTGCTGAATTGAGCTATTCTAGAAGAATAGTAGAAATACAACTTTTCATTACATTTTAGTACCTCAGATCTAAGTACTAAATATTTTCACCACCAAAGGCTCCAAATAGAATGCTTTGTTTCAGTTTTAAATTGAGATTGGGTTGTTGTTTAGGTAAGAAATAGAGGTTTCTTATCCAAATATAACTTGCTCTTTTTAAGTTTCATACTAGAATTTTAAAAATCTAATAATAAACCTAGTTTCCTATCGTCATTTCTTTTGAATATTGATATTAATTTTTCCTTCTTGACCCATCTTCAGTAAATTGCTTCTGAAAAGAAGGAAATGAACTTGAACTTCTAGCAGTAAGGATTTAGATTTGATAGAAGGAAAACCTTTGAGAATGATAATTTGTTAAAGACCAGGATAGGTTACCGAGAGAGAGTATGTTTGTTATAACCAGGTCAAAGCACTCTTTTTTTCTGGGTCACCCCCTGGGGACATGGAAATAGCTTTGTCACACAGAACTCTTTTTGCATGTGGTGATAGTTCATTGTAGAACTTTCTTTTCATAGGGTGTGCTTTAAATATTTGTTTCCTGCCCTCCATTAACTTGGTTTATAAAATAATTTCAACTATGTAATAGTGAGGAAGGAGGCAGGAGATGTTTTATTGGGTGATGTTGAATGCTTTCTCATATTTCACAGCTCAAAGTTGGTGCTCTGTTGTAAAGAAGGCTTCATCAATACCACCCACAATCATTTATTTCTCTAAAAGATCATTTAAAGGAGCCCTTGACATCCATATTATCAGATGAGTTCTAATAAAGAAATAGTCCAGGGTAGACAACCTAAAGTAAAGTACATATGTTTTTTTCTACCTCATTTCTACTTCTATATTCTTAGTTGACATTTTTGGGTACTGTCGACCAGGCTGAAGAAAAGCAAATCTAAAAAAAAGGATGAGTAATATTCAGTTCCCAGATATTATACAATTTGAAAGCATTGTTAACTAGTGAATTTAATCAATTCGTTCCAGTTGGTAGATTTACCTTATTGTTTCTAAGGATGCTTGTAAAGGCCAATTTCCATGTCCCCTTGAAAGGCATGTAGTTATTTAAGATTAGGCTTTGCATTTAGACAACCATATGAGCACTTTTGGAAAATCTTTTCAAAGTTTATAAAATGTTCACATGAACAATATCTGTAGACTAGATTTTGGTGCCTTTATAAATCTTATGGAGTTTTCTCATATATTAAGCACATTACAAAACACATCAGAAGTATATCATGGGAAAATAATAGGGATCATGATTCAGTAGCATTGTAATATGACAGTCACACAGATCTCTGATGTCTTGGTAGCTCTATAAAATGACACAGCTTATGAGTTAGGTTACTTCTCTGTGAACTGAAGAACCAACCTTCAGATGAAATAATATTTATTTAAACCTTCATCAAATTAAATAATATTTTTAAAAAATGAATGTGTTTAGAATCCTTGGTGGTATATTATTTTACATTAAGATGTATCTTGGTTCTCTATTAGTGAATTATTTTGGTAATGTGGAGCCTTTACTCTATATAATTGGCCAAGTACTTGGATACCAAAAACATCCTGGCTCAGAAGGGGATTGGGCCAGACATTTTAAAGTTAGTATGTCTTTATTCAGAGCTAATCAGTTACTCCCCCTTAGCTAGATACAAAAGGTCATTTCTGGTGTTGTAAATAATACTTTTAAATGTAGATAATATGACTTTGGGTTAACTATTAGGAATAACGGCTTAAGGCAGTTGATATTTGTGCAAATTATGTGCTAAAATTGACCCTTACAAAACACTTGTAGTACTCAGGTTAAGGTATCCATTTATGGTAATATCAGTATTGCCATTTGATTTTAGGAATTTGAAAATTGACTATAAAAATGTGCTTCAGGTAAAACTTGAAGATAAGCATCAGGGGAATGTTTTTTTTTGGTGACTATTTCTGGGAAAAGTAAGTATGTGAAATGATGCAGAAAATCCATCTAGACAGTTAGAGATTGGCATTTTCTTCAGAGGGACTGGCATCCAGACAGTTAGGGATTGGCATTTTCTGTGAGGGTCTTCCTGTTCCATTTTATTTGTAACAAGAAGGTGACTACTCACATTATTTGTTAATTTTACTTGAATGCAAATGACTGTTTTTCTGTCTGATCTCAGAAGCTAAGCAGGGTTGGGCCTGGTTAGTACTTGAATGGGAGACCACCTAGGAAGACCAGGTGCTATAGGCGTAAAAAATAGAAAAAGTAAGAGATTGTAAGCTGACAAGGTCCTTGCAATCTGTGAGGTCAACCAAGGGTTGCCTCACCTAAAATAAATGAATGAATGAATGAATGAATGAATGAATGTTTTTGCAATAAAAATGTATTTTAAGATCATTTCTCCATTTCTCCATGATTTTGAATAAAAATTTGGTTAGTTTCAAATAATGTTATAGAAACCTATGGGCAAGATTATAGGTATAATTCTGGTATACTTGGACCTAATTGGGGGTTCTGATTTAATAATAGAGAAAATGTAGGATTTCAGGAAGTTTGTATCACCAACTTTAACCTCTCTCCCAATTTCTGCTTGGGTACTTGATCCAGTTGAAATCAGTGAGTCTAAAACCAGATGGGGTCACCTTTTTCATTGCTTGTTTCTTCCCAGACTTGAAACCAGTTCATATTATACTCTGATTACTTCTGCTGCTCAGTATACAACTAGTGAATTAGAAACGAGTGTCGACATTTAAAAAAAATTTTTTCTATGTAATTTTCTCACAGCTACCATAGTTCTAATTGGCCTTCTACCACAGGTTTTTACATTTTGATTGGTCTCGCTTTCTTTATTCTTCTCAAAGAACTTCTCTAACCACCTCCTCCCCTACACAACATTTACCCATTCACCTGGAATTTAAATAGGCAGAAGATTTTAAGTTTGCTTCTACTTTTTCTAACCTTATCACCAGTCACAAACCTAATGAGAATCTTCTCCCCAATCTATTTAGGAGCTCCCAAACACATCTGCTTATGCATTACTCAGAACACCCTCCCATTCTGATTCTTCACAGCTTATTCTTTATTCAAGTTCCAACTCAAATCCTCCTGTCTCCTTTCCCACCCTGCCAAAAAAAAAAAAAAAAATTCCCTGACATTCTAATCCACCATCATTTCTAACCTCTGAATTTAATCCACGAAGTATTTTGATTTTATCTTCTGTGGTTCCCATCTTTTAGTTCTGTTTGGTACTTCTGAAGGAATGAAAAATTAAATGGATATGGCTTTGATAATAATGGGTCAGTTTTAATGGGACTGACAATAGCAAAATATTCTAAATTTCTAAACACTGTTACAAATCCAGACAAAGTCAAGAGCTGCTGCCTTCCTACACTATGGTCCTTGAGGCTTCTCCTGTCACCTCTCCAATAATGATTGGTATTTAGTCAATTTTCTATGGTCTGATATAGATAGGTCAACACAAACATAAAATAATAACAGTTAAATTAGCTGCCATTTGTTGAGCACTGGCACTATGGTAATTGTCTTTTAATCATTGTTTAACAACCTTGTTAGGAAGAAATTAATATCTATTTTCCAGAGAAAGAGTATGAGGCTGGAGGGTGGTAGGGGGATAATTAACTAATTTGACTAAGGTCGCATAGCTAATAATTGATAGAGAGGGAATTCAGAGCCATTCTGTGAGTCTTAATCACTGCCAGGCTGCCAAGTTTTAAAGAGGTGTATACAGCCTACTATTTTTTGGTCCAAATAGTCAAGAATGAGGCATATTTGAGAGTCAGAACAAGAAGCCAGACCTACATCTGCTGCTCTTCTACCTGTTCTGTAGTGAAACGTGAAATTCAATTTTTGGGTTTCATTTGGTACCTCTCATGAGCACTAGTTTATAAAAGCTCTGCAGCTCTTCAAGTCCATAATTAAACTCCAGATTTGTGATTTTTCTTCTATATTGAAAGACTTACAATTTTGACTATCTGAGAAAGGATTATAGAACTTTACGATTTAATGAGCATGTTTTAAGTTAAATGTTAGCTGATTCTCAATCCCTTACCAAGGTAGAGACTGTTCCAAGAACAGAGACTGTTATGGACAAGGAAACAATATCCTTCAAGTTATTTCCTATACGAAAATTTTAATTATATATAGTGAACTGATTTTTTAAGAATGAGGTGATTATTTAGAATTAAATTATTTGGTTTTAAAACAGCAAGATACTAAGACCTAAGGGAAAACAATACTGTTTGCTTTTAGCACACAGAGATGACTTTAAATTTAAAATAAACTCTAAATATTTTAAATGGCATAAAGCTAAATACAGTGGACTAATTGCTAAATGAGAGCATTCTGGGGACTTGATCACTGGAGTAACACGATATTGCTACACATGAACAATAGGGACAGAGCTGCTGATGGACTCAATCTTTTGGCCAATATTGGGTTGATTGAGACATTTAGATACCGCAGCCGTAATGAATAAAGTTGAATTCCTCTCGTTTGTGCCTTTTTATTGCTGTTATTTATTTTTATTTATTTGAATTGTAGCCACAGTTAGAAAAACTTTCCTGGTATTAGGAAGTATAATTATTTAGGCAGCAAAGAGTTATTTTAGAAATTTTAGTATCCTCCTTAGGAGGAAGTTTTAAAAGACTGGAATTCTATTGTCTTGTAAGAAGTAAGAAATATTTATTGATTCCCAAATGGACCTGAAAAAAACCTTTCCTCTTTTAGAAAGTTGTGAATGACCCAGCGAGAGCTCTGGTAAGCTTTACTGAACCAAGCTGCTAATAGTTATTTAATGTTATTCTTCAGTGTGAAAGAATCTCCATAGATTTTCCTTTTAATCTCTTTGAATTGCAGGCTCATAAACCTCTCTGATGAGTCCTGCCAGTGTTTTCTTAGATCCCACCGTTGAGACAATGGAGCCACAGAATTCTTTCACCTCTTGTTGTCAGACAAATCCAATAGAATATAAGGTCAGAAGGGCCTATACTTCTAAAGGTTTAAAGATTCTTTTTCAAGTAAGCACATATTATTTGATTTTATCATTATATTCCTCAGGAATCCCTCTTTAACTATAGTGCATTGCTTTCTATCTGTAAGTAAATTTGGAAGTTTTTCTTGTCTCCATATTTAAGCTTGTGAGCACAGCACAGGGTGTGAACAGACCTTAATGTTCTTAGATACCTTAGAAAAAGCTGAGTCCATTCACTTCAAAAGAATTAGGAACATGTAGTGTCATTGGTCTCAAGATAGAGCACACCAAATGCCAGGCAGTACATTTTCTTTCCAGTGCTGTTGTTTTTTTTTAATTACCATTCTGTAGCTAAGATTACAGATTTAAATATTGGATCTGTTCCTTTAATTAAATCGCTTTCTAAGTCAGTTTGTTTCATCAACATTTTTAGTTGTGTCATGTTAACAGGAGAACTTTGAGATAAGATTTATCTTTTCAGATACTTATTAAAATATTTCATTGTAATGAGCAAAAATATTTATAATATGTAATACTCAAAAGAAAATGAAGTTATCTGTTTTGCAGATGCCATGCCTGATAGACAATTATCAAAGCTAATTACAGGGTTCCTGTGAGTTATTTTAAGGGCTAGGAATGAATTAAGTTTTCTAATTATAACTGCAATGGTGGACAAGCAGAGATCATTGTTTAAAAAGAAGAAAAAAAAAAACATTGATTTGTTTGTGCTCTTTCCTGGTATTCGTAGTGTGGGGGGTTGCTGTTGCCCCATTCCCTGGACACCTGTTTCTCAACAAAGGATCCCTACCCCCTGCATTTAGATTCACCTTTTACTTGTATGTACCCCCTCTGCTCATTATACAGTTCTCCAGGGATCCAATTTTCCCGAGTTAATCACCCCAGCCTTTTTCAGAAGCTGTTAGATTACCGTCCTTTCAAAGACTACAGACTTTCCTATGAGGCTCTTAACTTTTTTCCCGTAACTTTTCGTATTTCTTAAAAAATGTAGCCACTGGAGTCTCAACATTACCTTTAAAACTTTTTATTGAAGTTTATCACAAACACAGAGCGGTGCATCAATCCTAGGTATATGGCCTTATGGATATTCATAGTAAACACACCCATCTCACTCGCACCCCAGAGTCCCCTGTGACCCCATCCAGTTACTACTCGCTTCCCCATGCTCAACAGCACGGGGTAGTTCTTCCTGTTACATTTCACATAATGGAGAATCATACAGTATGTCCTCTTTTGTGTCAAATACTGACTTTTAAAACCAGAATCCCCACAGAAACTTGGACTCTGTGCACACAGTGTTGAATAATCAGGTCAATATATAGATGTTTAGACAGCCACAGAACATGATCATATTTTAATATACTTTTAGCTCTGACCTTGGGCAAATTACTAACAATTTTTGTGTTTTCCCTTTTACCATGAGATAAGGTCTAAGCTGATCTTTCAACTAAGAAATAGGTAGCTACTCTAAAGTTCCTGTACATAAAGAAGAAAAAAATAGTAAAAATGTAAAAGCTATTT
Source organism: Pteropus medius (assembly GCF_902729225.1). Lineage (NCBI taxonomy): Eukaryota > Metazoa > Chordata > Mammalia > Chiroptera > Pteropodidae > Pteropus > Pteropus medius. The sequence continues at coordinate 8,864,225 of NW_024340696.1, forward strand.
TTCTGAGTAGGTGGAATAATATATTAGAAAGGGTTCCACATGAAATAGTAACTGGGTGAGAATAACAATAGCTTCCTAGTAGAGAAGCAGAACAATACAAAGCTGACTTGCTAGGCAGTTATACTTACCAGTTATTTCTCATTTATTATTTTTAAAATGACATAATGGACAAACATGAATGGGTTAATTCTTTTTGTACAATTAATGTACTACAGGTGTCCAAGATAGGGCAGATTAAGAAGGTTTATTTATTTTGTCATTAATTCTGCCATTTCTGACTTGCTTTAAATTGATTTCAAAAGTACAAGATAATCTTTAAGATATTCTGGAACATAGGCAACTTGATTGTAAATTATTTATACCTGTTTTTTCTCTAATCAGGATCTGTTAAGTGCCAATTACCCCCATTCTTCAAGTCTAAAATGGTGTTTCATTTCTCCATTCAAGAAAGTTACCCTGGTCCTTCGTGACATTTTTTTTTTCATCCATGAGACTGCTATGTAGATTTTTTAGAAAATTAGGAATAATAACCTATACCCAAGTATACTTTATATAGAATGTGGAAATTTGTTTTGTTCAGAAATTACTTAGCATAAGCATACTGATTACACTCTGTATAAGCTTTTCAGTAAGCACACAGAGATGGAGGCAATAACCCTGACCACCGGGCAAAGTCTGTATCTTTGGAGTTTAGGACAGTTTAATAGACTGTTGGTACCTGGTAAATATGAAGTGATACAATATTTGACATTCCTTAATAGGAAACCATGGCGAGTTCAAAATATTGTATAATCTTTTCATCTATTTTAAAATTGTATAACTCACCAATAAATTTTGAACAGGCAGTTATTAAATATAATTAAGTTGCAGGCATTCACACAACGGAACAAAGGGAAGCATTCTCAGCAAGTGAATAAGAGACTAGTGAGACAGGTAAAGAAAATTTCATTGGTGGGGGAGGTGGATTTTAGTAGTTTTTTTAAGCATTAACTTTTAGAAGAACGATACAAGCCTACAGGAAGTATATCATGCCTTTAAAAACAACTAGTGCTTCTCATTTATAGTTGCTTTCTTTGTCCCAAAATGCACTTATTTTTAGCAAGAGTGCATGCTTATGCTACTCTTACTTTTAGTTGGAATTCCAGGCTTCTTTGGACCTTCCTTCTGTAGGGAAAACTTTGGCCCAGGAAACATCAATGGAACATCAATACAACACAATTGTGTTGTATGGTTTTTGAAATATTTTAAAATAATTCTTCATTTAAGTTACTTAATATTGTGTTGCAAGCAAATAAAAATCAGGTAACTAATAGCCCCTTATATTTAGGTAGCTTTATTCTTTAAAGCACTTTTAGCCTGATATCATTTGATTGGTAAAACACTCTTGTATTAGTCTGTCTCATCTGCCATTAACTATATTCCATACACTAGGTGGCTTAAACAACAGAAATTTCTCTCTCACAATTCTAAAAGCTAGAAAGTCCAAAACCAAGGTGCCAGTCAATATGGTTCCTGGTGAGGTCTCTCCCCCTGGCTTGCAGAGAGCCTCTTTCTAGCTGTGTCCTCATATGATAGTCTTCAGTGCATATCCATGGAGAGAGAACTTCTTTCTCTTCTCATAAGACCACCACTAGGACCCACTCTTGCGACCGCATTTAACCTAATTACCTCATAAAAGCCTTATCTACAAATAAAGTCACATTGGGGGCTTAAGGATTTAGCTTCTGAATTTGGGGGGGAGTCACAGTTCAGTCCCATAGCAATCCTTCTGAAGTAGATAAGATAGAACTCAATATACCTAGGGTTAGAAAGCTAGTCAAATATTAGAACTAAGATTCAAATATAGCTATCTTTACTCAACTCCATGCTGCCTTCTTTAGTTACAGATATAATTTATCTGACAAAAAATTTTCCTCTCTCTCACAAAACAGAGGTCACTAACTGATCACAAGGAATCATCAAAATCAATGTCATGGTTTTGCATGTTGCATATTTGTGAAAAAATGTGATAGATTTTGACTATTAAAGTTCATAAGAATTGGTATGCGCTGGAATTTAGTCAGTTGAAGTCAAGTAGCCTTATAACTGCTGTCAGAAGTAGTAATCTAAGTTTTAAAATGGTAAGTAAATGAGAGAGTTATAGTGGCCAGGCTGGAGTTGCCTTTTCAGCATTCTTTGTGATTATGATTAAAGTATTTTATATTTTACAGAAGACAATCTAAGAAATATGGGACCAGTAGATGCTCAAGTGTATCTTGAAGAAATGTCTTGGAATGAAGGTTAGAATTGTTTTTTTTCTCTTGACTACAGTAATGGAAAATATTAGGGTTTTTCTATAAAGAGAAAATAAAAACTCTCATATTTGGAATCTTAAAAAGAAGTAATAATTTGGCTTTTGATATATATATGGGTGTTGTCTGGAATATTTTTGTTTCAAACTTCAATTATTGATGTCCCCCTATATGACTCATTTCCAATTATTTTTCTATTCTAATTAGTTGATAGGTACATAATTTTTCATAAGGTTTTCTTTTTTAAAACTACTTTGGTTTTTGGTTTGCTCTCCATCTGTGTAATAGGGAAAATAAAGTCAAAGAAAGTAATTTTTTCCATCCTTCCTATGTTGACATTCAAGATTAATTCTTATTAGAATTTTTATTTTTGTTTGTTTATATAGAATCATAACATGTCAGAGCAGGGCTTTCAATGTTATATTCTTCTATTTGGAGCTTCATTTTTACACTCACTTTTTGATTGGGTCTTAGGTGGAAAAGAAAAATCTGTCACTCCCTTTTACCTACCTTGAAGTCATGTCTTTCTCACTTCCCTTTTACGAGAATTTTAAAACTAATTTCTCTACTCTTGATAGTTCTGTGAATTGCTCTGGTTATTAAGTTTCTTTTTCTAAATGGAAGCCATGAATACACACTCCCATGTTTCTTTGGTCAAATGAAGAAAATCTTACTAGTTCCTAGAATTATTATATGCTCTTAACCCCGTAACTTTATTGTTCAGCCTGGGGTACAGGTTCCCTAGGAGTTTATAAAAATTTACTAATGAGTGGAGGTAGGTAGAAGATAAACAGCCCATATTTTAATAAAATATTTTTTAATGGTAAATTCTTAGTTTAGTGCTCTTAGGAAGCTGGGTCACAAGCTATATTGGCTTGGAAGGGGAATCATGTTTTTGCCTGTGGGCCACTCTGTTCCAGCTGCCAAATGAAATCCTAGAGTAGAAATTCTTATTTGCAGTGAATGATTGGAAAACGAGGTTTTGTGTAACTGGGGCTTTAAGGGGTTGACAGTTTCATCAGTCTAAACAGGAAGAGCTACTGCTGTGAAAACAGAATATACTAGTGACATAAGCTTTCACTGCTAGATCGTGAAGGAGACAGACTAGAACATGTCATTTATCAGTGAGACCTGCCAGCTAAACAGATCTTTTGAAAATACAGTATTGCTACCTTAAGAATCCATATGTATGTTTAATCTGTTAGACAAATCAGTTCTTCTTGCTGTATTGACTGATATATATTATTTACTAATGATTCCTGATAATGTGAAAATAGTTTTGATTTTTGTAATCTTCCTTTCAGTAGCATTTAAAAATATAATTGATATAAGATTTATTTTAAATTAAGAATATGGATTGATGATTCAAAAACCTGTTCAGTCAACTATAGGAACTTTCTGATACAAGTGATAATGCCAAGATAATGAAGGAAGTGTACAGCATGTACAAATTGTCAATGGTTATGTTATAAATGTGTTGTTCTTTGGGACTTCCTAAAATAAATTTGACAGTGAAGAAGATACAGAAGAATCCCAACCACAGACAATGAATCAGTTATAAGCAGCTATAGTTAATTTTAATACTATGGGATGTCCTTACATGTTTATTAAAATTAAGGGTTTATTATTGTAAAAATTGAAATAGTTCTTAGCCTTGTGAGAGAAAATACTAACAGCTGCATGAAGCTATTATTTTTGCAGGAATGTTTAAAAACTAGTCATGTTAAGTTTTGCAATTGAATTTACAATTTTGAATTGTTCTTTGCAATTGAAAAGAGCAGCCTTGGCAGATAAAGTTAAAAAGCAGATCAACTGGGCAAGTAAAAAATTGTGTGAAGATTTCTTCAGTCACTTTCAGAATAGCCTTGGAAGGTGAAGATCCAGAACAGGAAAGTGGATGAAGCCTTACATGATAGACAGCCAAATTCAGCTTCTTGATGCAAGGACAGTATGAAATATGTGTTTTATTACACTTAAAAGGTACACCTGAAGAACTGTTGAGAGATTGAAGTTAACCTTTCCCCTCACAGTTATTGTTAGTTTGTTTGTGTGGTCATTTTGTCTTTGTTATATTTAAAATGATGATGTCTGTGAAGATATCACTTTATTAAGTGTCAGTAGAATATAAGAAAAAATTTAACAACATGTGAGTTTTTAGTGAGCATTAACATTTGGAGTCATCTATGACAGAACTCCATAGTAGTCCATGGTGGCCTCTGCATCATTTACCAAGCTCATGTCACCTCAAATTGTTTCTCAATGTTCACTGAAGTGGTAAAAAAAAAAAAAAAAAAAGGAAATTTAGCTTATGTACATTTTTACACAAAAAAACAATGCACTTATCCTCTGCTATACATATATGTTGGCTTAGACAGGGAAGATGATAGCATTCTTAAATTCAAAATGAAATTATTTTTCTTTATGGAGAAAAAGGACTGTGGTAAAAAAAAAAAAAAAAGGATTTGGGTGAATGAATTCGTTTTCCTTACTGATAAACACATGAAGTTGGTTCATTTAATTGCTTTTTTTTTCTAGGCCAAACTTCGTTAGAGAACAAAAACAAGGCAGTTGAATTTTTTTTCCTTTTCCTTTCTTTTTTCCCTCTCTTTTAATGGCATATGTTGAGATCTGTTTGAATGTTTAAAAATGAAGTTTGAGAGTTGAATAACAGCATCTGTAAGAAATCATGTATTTTGTTACTTAGTTCATTTATCTATATAAAAAATTACAGTAATATAATGTGATCAGTAATTATTTTTCCTTGACAGTCACTTCTCAGTGATAGTAAAATTGAATGACCAGTAGATCAGAAATTCTTTTGGTTAAAGGACGCAGAGATTTCAACTTCTTAGGAAGATGACGGACTTAAAATTTCTAAACATTACACCATATTGCCTCCTTTGGGCATCTCACTTCAGTGACTGTCCTTTTGGGTCATAAATCATTTGTAAACACCTAACAAACAAACATGTACAAACACCCACAGAAAAAAACAGTGTGTTTTTATATAGTTGAGTCAGGATTCTTGAAATAGTGTGATACCAGAACAGATATAGTCAAATGTTGAATTTGATAAGCAGTCAAGTGTGAAGTTTTCTCTAAAACCATATACTCCAGGCAAAAGCATGCTCTTTAACAGGTAGGGTATTTTTCTTTTTCCTTTACAGTAATAGTTTGGATAAACACATTGTTGAGAAAAATGTTAAAAAAAAAAAAAAAGACAAATTTCATGGGTCACTCTGAGGGGCTGCTATAGATCTTTGGACTATTATTAATCCATAGCTTTAATCCATCTCCTCTACAAATAAAGATTCTTTGATAGATAATTTTTAGAAACACTGCTCCATACAAGAAATGTTTTCAGGTTCTCATTTAAGAATACATTTTATATTTACAGAGCTTCTTTTGTCTTGCAATTTCTGTGGAATAAACTGCATTTTTTTATAGTGTTTACAAAGTTACTTGTAAGCATTTAAAGCATTATTTTGTTTTCTCTGCAGATGATCACTCTTTTTCTGTGAGTTGCCGTTGTGGTGGAGAATACAGTGTTTCCAAGGAGGAAGCAGAAGAAGTTACTCTGATTTCTTGTGATACCTGTTCACTAATTATAGAACTCCTTCATTATAGCTGAAATTGTTCACCAAGTAGAATCTGTGTATTCAGATACACTGAAGAGAGTCCATTCTAACTTTGTCCATTCAAGCAACTGTATAAAGCTGATAAAAAAGAAAAAAGAAAAATGTGGTAGGATTCTTTTTTTTTGGTCAGCTCTGTTATTTGCAGAGAAGTAAGACTGTCAAGCAAAGTCTACTCCAGATTAATAGAAAATTAATTTAGCTATATGTGTTTATATTTATAGATTGCCAAAAAATGGATTAGAATTATAAATTATATTTAGTGAATTCCTATTGAGTACTTTATTATTAATTTCCTTAAATAAGCATGTCTCTTCTTTTAAAGGGTCAGAGTATCATCATATTCATTTATAGTTACTAAGCTTCTGAAGTAACATATTTCTAGCTGCCAGAGTTATAGGCCTATTTGACAACTGCCTCAGAAATCTAAAGTCATTAAAATTAAATTAGAATCTCTGCAAATAACATGTGATTTTAGTTCTCCCATAATGTAGGCTGAATATGGGTATTCATGAGGTTATTTCAAAGTTAATAAAGAAGGCAAAGTGGCAACTGCAGGAAAAAGGATAGCTTTGGAGTCAGAAGACTTAACTTCAGTCCTGGCACTATAGTTCCAAATTCTTCATGTAGCTATATTAAAAGGAGCAAGCTTCTTGAACACTGCCATCTTCAATTTTAGATATAATTAGGAAATAGTAGCTTTAAGAAAAAAAATTGAAACACATGCATTACTTTCCTTTTTATTTCAGAGTACTGTGATATAGTATTAATGCCTGTATTTAGGAATAAGGAACCACTGCATTGCTGGTATGATGAAATGGACTTTTATAATGTATTATTATTGACTACAGTAGACTGTAAAGATTTTATTTTTTTATATATTTAATATTCTATGTATAGTATAAGTCAGCACTCACTTTAAAAACTCATTTAAAAAGGAATCCTTTAGGGGCATCACTGAAACTTTCTCACTCAGTTCATTCAATTCTCACTCATTCAAAGAGTGAGCCAAGCGTGCGACTTAGCAGCTTTTTATTAAGTTGAATTCTTGTTGGTTTGGACTTATACAACTAGTTTCTACTCTGACTTGTAAATGTAGCTAAAGTATGAAGCATATCCATGAGATTACTTTTTCATTATATCTATAAAACCAAAAATTCAAAAGTAAGGTTGTCATCCAGGTTTTTCCTCTAAAAATATTTTTATATCTAGCATAAAATTTAGATAACTTATTTTTATCCACATATCTTGAATTAATATAGCTTGCAGATTATTTGTTATTCCTCTTTACATTTAACAATTTAAAAGTAACAAATTGAATAGCAAACAGTTTATTTGTAAATACATGGTTTCAGTGGCAATAACAAATTCATCTGAACAGGAAACAATTATCAAAAGAATAAATGCTTGCTAATCATCAGAAAATCTGTGACTATTAGGGCTATCACGTAGAAATCCAAAATCACTCAGAGGCCAAATCTGTAAAATCAAAATGTGATTGAAGACAATTAATGAAAGTGATGTTATATGATCATCATATTCCTTTTTTTTATCATTCATCTCCTTTCTCTATGACATATAAATACTTTCTCCTTATTCTTCAGTCAAGAACAAAATTTCTACATCAAAATAAGACTTTAGAAAGTAAACTTTCATGTGTGTATGTATTTAAACTCTAAAGTTTGGAACATTCAAATATACAAGAAATTGCATGTCATGTGAATACAGTTGACCTTTGAAAAACACAGGTTTGAAGTACATGAGTCCACATATATGAAGATTTTTTTCAATAAATATACAGTTGGCCCTCCATATACCCGGGTTCTCATCCATGGATGCAGAGGGCCAACTGTATGCACTGTTCTGTGCCATTTTATACAAGAGACTTGAGCAGTCACAGATTTTGGTATCTTTTGGGATTCCTGGAACCAATACCCAACACCATAGATGAGTTTTGGGGAAATTGAAAGTTATTAGTGGACTTGGAACTGCTCGGCGAGGTCAGTGACCCTACCTCCTGTGTTGTTTAAGGGTCTACTGTATACATGTGTAATGTGTGTATGTGTGTGTATGTGTGTGTGTTTTCTTTAACTACCCTCAAAGTTAACCAATCTTAAGTACTTGAATATGTGCTAAAGTGTAAAGAATTCTGTAATTTATCCAACAGCCCCAAGTGTTATATGTTTTTCTCCTTACTGGTTGTGACAAAACAGGAACCATGGAGAACAATAATCTTTCCTAAGAATCGTATATTTACTACAACCATGATAAGTCCATTACTCATTGCACTTAACTGAGATATCCCTGCATTACAGGTAGTTTGAACCTAGACTGATCTTCTACAAATGCATATTAACATATTCCCAGGATATGAACATGGTTATAAAAGTTGTATGAGAGAAATTTTTGGAGATTCAAAATAAAGGCTTCTTACTATATAACTAAGGTAGTTTGAACTTTATTATTCAAATAAAAAATTATTCTCAATGACCTGTCTCAATGGGGGGAAGGCATATGTTTATAGCTATGAAAGCCAACATGTTCATAACTGTTATTGCAACAGTTAAGTCCACTGACAGCCTGAGGAGTTCAAAGTTTATTTTGAAAGAAACTGATTTTTTTCCCAGCTCAGAGAAGAAAGCCTACATTTAAACAGGAGACAGTACCTTAAAGAAAATACGTCCTCTTATTAGTCCATATGGAATAGGTCCATAGGACCTGGAATCTGTAGAATTCTGTAGATTATCACCTTCTATCCAAACATGACCAACTGGCACCTAGAATTAAAGAAGAAAGCAGCCCCTTAAAAAAGATTGCATACTATAAATAAAAAGTATGTCTTATAGGAGAAATGTCTTAAAATTCTCTTTTATAAAATACAAACCCCATGATTTGCACTTTTATTTTTATTTCTTGCACAATAAAATAACTAAAATTAGTAATAAAGTTTCAACTTTTTACAAGACCTATCTTTTTTGCCACATGGTTCCCAATCATTAATTTGTCACACAAACCCCAAACTGAGGTTATAAGAGATCAAAACAGTGTGACAGGGTCATTAATTTAATAGACTTCAAAAGAGGCCATTAGGATGCTGACTGAAAATGTGCCCTCCTGTCTCAATAACAGCATAAGCAGGGCAGCCACTCACTCAGCAACATCCTGGGGCCAGTACCAAGGCCAGACCTATTAGAATGCTCATGATGAACTAAATGGTAATTGATTGTGACATCAATTACAAATAATCTCATCATTTTATTGGAGTGGGCTTGTCAGAATTCTAATTAAGATCCCTGTTCTGCCTTTGTACAGGCCATATCTTCAATGCATTATACTTGAATGATGACCATCAAGAACTAGAAGGACCTATTATAAAATCATCAGTTGTAAAATTAATGATGGTAACCTTCTACTAAATGAAAAGACCCTAGTTCCTATATGTCCTATACATTAACTGGTAAATAATATAAGTTTAAATATTTACTCAATGAGAAGCATATTTAGAACAGAACATGTTACTTTTTAAAAAAAATGCCCTTTTTGGACATTAAAACTGCATTTTAAAAGTTTTTATAATTTTTGTTACCCAAGAAAGTTGAATTATTGACCAGTCCAAAATGATCTGTCAGAAGGAATTTATTTCACTGCGTTCTTATGACTTACTTGAGAACCTTATGTGAAGAAAAATAATCATACTGGGTTTAATAAGAAATGACTGCAGTGTTTTAAATGTCACAAATTACTTTTTAAAAACTTTATTTTTAGAGTAGTTTCAGGTTCATAGCACAATTGAGAGGAAGGTACAGAGATTTCCGATATATCTCCTGCCCCCACCACAATGGTATATTTGTTATACTTGGTGAACCTACATCAATATCATAATCACCCAAAGCCCAGAGTTTACATTAAGGTTCACTCGTGGTGTATGTTCTATGGGTTTGGACAAATGTATGACATGTATCTATCATTATAGTATCATACAGAGTATTTTCATTGCCCTAAAAAGTCTCTGTGATTTGTTTGTTCATTCCTCCTTTCCCCATTACCTTTTGTAAAAAATAAATTTATACAAGCATGTAAAATTTTAATTTTACTTTACATCAGAGATTATATAACTTTGTCTTATATCATGTAGAAATATTTGCCAAAAATCAAGGTAATTATTTTCATTTAGATACACTTAAATATTAAATTTCTCTATTTGTAGAGAAAGGACATAAGTTTCTTGAAATCATATCAGATACTATAAGATCACCCACTTTTATTAGTGGAGCCAGGTTCCAAGGCCAATGGTAAGGCTAGTTCACACCAATATGAAAAGTGTCTACATGCAGTGAACCACAAGACTGCTTAAGTGGAAAAATGAGCACATCTCAGTTCATAAACGAAAAGAAGAACAAAACAGTGTACTTGAAAAGTCCATGTGTCATTAACATATTCTGACTTACATCCTTGGGAGAAGTTACAGTGTGAATGTCTTTTATGTTTAAATTTCCTTAATATGTGTTTGCTCCTGAGTTCTAAAAATAAGTAATATATATGAATAGTTAATTAAGTAATATATATGAATAGTTAAATGAAACCATCAAGTTAGGGACACCCGTAAAAGCAAAAGAAGAAAAAACTAAGGCAACATACTAACAACTTAGGAAGATATAAACCAAAGTTGAAACTCAAATATTTGCTGGTAGCTTATATTAGTAAATAGAAATTTTATAAAGCACATCACTTTTATGGCAGTTATGACCTAAGTTTCTTCCAAATTAGCTAAATAAAGTGATGAAGTATTATCTCTGGTATAATAAAATTAACAAGTACAAAAAAGAAATCAAAGAGAAACCGAGAACATATCACAGGAAGCCTTTGGAGGAGTGTGACCCAGACTAGCTACATCTAGTCCTTGATTGCAAGGGGTGGAACGAAAAGGGAGGAATAGTAACACAAACCTGTATGTATATACGGCTTTCTGGTTTATTCAGTAATAATTTTAAAAACACCTCATCTGGTCCTTAACCTGTGAAGTACTGCTATTGATATTTAATAGAAGTAGGTTGAAGTATGAGACATGCTAACTCCTACTTATCTGAAGCCCATATAAAACAAATGCATCCATTTAAAGGTATTCCTCTACATCTCACAGACTTCAATGCTTGATATAAAGTATACAAATCAAGGAGGGGAAATGCCTTTAATAAGAGCTTCTGTATTGATAGGAAAACCTTTAAGTATGGATCTTCTAAAATCAAAGCAGTCACCTTTGCTGACCCTACTTCTCAATCAATTACTCAGTTTCCCAGTAAAAATTCACATTTGAAATTGCTCCACTTTTGAAACACATAATTATTTTTGGTAAGGGGTAAAGGTATATACCTAAAAATCAATTTTACAGAGCTATACTTTATATACAGTAAAATGTACTCATTTTAAGTTTTGATAGTAATTTTGAAAAATGTACACACCTCTGCAACCACCAACCACAATCAATACGGAAAACATTTCTACCATGCCAAAAAGTTCCCTCCTGTTTCAGTCAACCTCCCACCCCGATACTCAGTCCCAGGCAACTAGTGATGTTTTCTGTTCCTAGAGACTAGTTTTACCTGTTCCTAAATTTCATATAAATAAACTTGCACAGTACATACTATTTTGTGTCTAGCTTTTGTTCAGCAATATTTTATGATTTATCCATGTTGTATAAGTTGTTCATTCTTTTTTACTAATGAGTAGTAGTCCACTGTAAATCACAACGTTTATACATGAACCAGTTGATATTTTTTGCCGTTTTGGGCTCTTATAAATAAAACACTACAAACATTCATGTACAAATCTATTTCTTTTCAGTAAATACCTAGGGGTAGAATATCTGGGTCATGAGTATACGCTTAACCTGAATTTTACCAAAGTGATTATACCATCTTACATTTCAAAGCGCAATGTATGATGTTTCTGTTGCTCCACAACAGTGGTATTTTCAGTTTGTAAAATTTTTTGCTATTCTAGTAGCTACTGGCATCACATTGTGGTTTTAATCTGCATTTCTCTGATGAGCATTTTTCTTGTGCCTATTATCTATCTTTTGTGAAGTGTCTGTTAAAATATTTTGCCCATTTTAAAAATGGGTGGTTTTTCTTATTATTAATCTTAAGAGTATTTTATATACTTGAGTACAAGTTCTTTGACAGGTATTGCAAATATTTTCTCCCAGTCTGGGATCTTCTCTTTTGTAGTTTCTGACCTACTGCAAAGATCATACAAAGTATTTTTAAGCTCTAGAAATTTCACTTGGTTCTTTTTCATATTTACCACATCTTTCCTCATTATGTTCATCCTCTAGATCCTTGAAAATATTTAGAATTGGTGTTTTAGAGTACACATCTATTAATTCCATTATCTGTCATTTCTGAATCTATTTTAACTGATTTTTCATCTAGTTATGAGTTACATTTTCCTACTTCTTCACATATCTAGTAATTTGTGACTGAGTTGGATGGACATTCATTTGTTGAGTGAATTTTTCTTTAGTCTGTTTTGGAAGAGGCAGTTACTTTAGCTGTGGATCAGCTTATTCCTTTCAAGCCGTCTTTAAGCTTCTTAGGTTGAGTCTATCTCACACAGTACACTAAGGGCTACTTTAGCTCTGCCACTAAGCCATAATATTCTGGGGTCTCCACTGAATTTAAATGGCTCTCAGCTCTGTGAGCTCTGGGAAGTGCTCAGCTCCCCACTAGCTGTTTGTGCGGTCTCTAAGTTTCACCATAAGCAAGCACAATTTAGTACGCATTTAGCCTAAAAACCAAGAGAATACCTACATAGATTTCTGGAGATCATTGTGTTGCTCTGTTCTCCCTGGTGGTTTGAGCCACAAATTCCAACCACTTAAACTTCCCTCAACCCTAATCTCTGTCTAAATTGAGCAAGACCACTGTTTTGTTTGAATTTTCCCTCCTCCTGCTTCCTGAAAACTGCCTTAAGGCAGAAGCTGGGGCAATTCAGGGTTTGCCTGGTTTGTTTCCCTTCTCTCTGGGATCTAATACTGCCTGCTGTGCACTATCGGAAAATAGTTGTTTCATATATTTTGTCTAATTTTCTACTTCTTTATGGCAGGAGGGAAGTTAAGCACCACTTACTCTGTCACTGCCAGATAAAGAGGTTCAAATTATCTAATTTTTAGTCTTTATTATTATTTTTAGCACACTTTATAACAATATGAAGAGAACCCTTTTGGTGAGAACTAAAAGTTTTGATGGAGGTAAAGTGTGCCTTTGGCATCTCCTTTAGTGGCATCCCTTATATGATTTTGTTTACCCCTTCCCTATCAAAATCTCCAGAAAATTTTTGCCACAGTCAGCTTCCAATTATGTAGGAACATAGACGTTCGCTATGGTACTGCCTGTATCACCAAAATAGCAAGAGTATAAATATTCCTCAAGCAGAGGTTAAATAGTTTATTTGTATAATAACAAACAACTGGTTAAAAACTAATAGCAAGATTTATATCAATATAATGTCAGTGAAAAAAGTAAGTTACAGGGCAGTGTATATAAATGTTTAAAGAAAACCTAGGAAACATTTTTTATATATTTCAAAATGTACATTTTTGTGGCAAGTAGGTATTAGACATTTTAAATACATATACATATATATGCACATACACATACATGTATATGTTTTAATATCCCTAGCCCTTTTAGTGATACTTGTACTTTTTAAAAAGAGAACACTGTCCATCACCATGCAGGTTAGGAAGAACTTTATCGAATATAAAAAAAAAATTAGTAGTATGGAAAGAGACCTAAATTCCAATCCATATAGCAGGCTCTGCTTCTTTGTATAGTACAAGTAAATGACTGCAGTGAAGAGTACTGTCACCAGTCTCTGGGTAATTAAAATATTAGTCTAGCTAAGAACTCATTTATTTAAATAAGCAAAGTACAATGCATTTTTGGTATGGGTTTGAAACTTAAAACCTGGGCTTTCTGGTATAGAATGAGACAAAAAATAGAACAAAAATTTTCTTTCTAACTCAAAACACAGTTATTATCTATTGGATTAACCAATTGGCTATCACAAAATTGAAAATTCAAACGAGAAAATTCTATAGTAGTAGTATTTAAAAAACTAACAAAATAGATTAATATATTTTTAAATATATTTAAATATATTTTTAAAAAGCTACCGTAACTTTCTAACTGTAGTAGGACTCCAATAAATGCATTTATAATGTTTTGCAAACAGCAAAAATGGAAATCCCCAATTCCATATCTTTGTTCATTATTTCTCATAACCAAGACTTTTATTAGATTACTTTTCGTTTTTATACTTTTGTAAATGTTCCATAGTAACTGGAATGAATCCAAGAGACTAAATAAGAATATACAAATATGTCTTTATAATGAATGCCACCTAGAACATTGTACTTTCGCTCAAATCAGAATTTTCCCAGGGTCTCAGATACAGCTAACTTTAGGGCTAAATTTTAAAGCATTAAAAGAACCCTTAAATCATTCTTGTTTTTCCTTTCTACGTCAGAGGTTTACTTCCTGAGCTATGATAAAACCTAATCTCAAAGCTGGACAAAAGAATCAAGCCTCTAGTTCTCAGCGATACTTACAGAGGTCTAGTTAAGTGGCTCCTTTATAGTACAAGCAACAAATGTAATTGCCTCATGGCCTGCGGGTGTCCATTTAACAAAAGAGGCTTTTGTGAACCAACCCACAGGTGTTACCTTTCTTGATTCAAGTGAAATCTGATGAAAGAGTCCACAATATCAAATAACACATTTACTAAACTATAATCAAACTCATTTATTTGATTACACAAAGAATATCCAAGTTAGAAAAACTTCTTACTGCAGAGTAAGATTTGTATTTTTGACCTTTTAAAAAACAGAAAAGCCTAATAAAAGATCTGATTTTTTAATTAACCTTTTGTTTGCCAAATATTTTATAATAACAGCAAAAGCCTGGTGGGTACTGTCCCTGCTACTGCTCATGCCTCTTTAATGGTTCTTCTAAAATGGCTACATATGAAAGGGAAACAATAGTTATTAAACAAAAACCATAAAGGCAAGGAGAGGGGCAAAGTTTTTGGAATCCTTTTTTGGCATTTTTTCCTTTTCTTGAATTATATAAGAAAAGGAGAGGCATACACATTTTATGAAAGCAATCAGAAAGCCTTGTTTCTTTTTGACAAAACCAAACAGGAGTGATATAGTAACACTTTAATCTTAAAAGTATTTCATTTTCCACATATATTTTAAAGATTTTGTTTTGTGTTTCAGGGAATGATAAATGTGAAATATAAAATACATAATGTCTATGCCCAGGAAAAAGTCCATGTAATGAATATTCATTCATAAAATGTCATTGCAGTCTAATAATTTATACTCAAATGATGTTTTTTTATGTTACTATGTTCCATGTAAGTGGGATCAAGTCAAATTATTATCTATTGTAGCTAATGCATATTCTGCTTATCACATATAACCAAAATGTAGCCATGGTAAGATAATATGCACACAAACTAATGGAGAGAATTTGGAAAATGAAATAATTTACTAATTACATAGTTCTAAGAGGACTTCATAAAACTCAGTATTTTTTTTTTTTTTTTGACTCATGCAACAGCAAAATTAGAAACAGCAGCAGTAAATAACTGTTGGAGTTTACCCTTCCTATAACACCAACAAAAGCTATAAACAAAGACACATATGTCAAAAAAGTGAAGCGTTAAACCCCCAGGAGGCAATCAAGTAAAGAGCTTTTAAGAACAAAAGCTGAAAACACGTTATTAATCTTTAATTTTTAAAAATGGGAGTGTCTCAAGTGTCAGTTTTAGGTATCTATGAAAGCAAAATTCAAGGAACAGTTTCATTAATCTATTTTCGTTGATATTCTCCTTGCCAAAACTTCTTACTCACATTTGTCTACCTAAGTGGAATTTCTGGAGTCCTGATAGAGGTGCTCCCAAATGCTAGATGCATGACAAAGGGATTAACAGGACAAAGGATCAGGTATGCAACAGTAACACATGATTATTTCAATGGGTACTATTTCTATGTATGCGGTCCTGCTCTTTTTTTCCCCCATTTAAATTCTGACTTATTACTACCCTAACTGCATCATTCCTGGAGACTGTTATTATCCTTCCCTACTTAATAATGGTGTCACCTTAGGTTCATAGCCAATTATTACCAAAGAAAAATTTACACAGAAGTTCCAGTAGGCTACACCTACAGCACTGGGGTGGGGTAATGATGGGGAATGCTTTTTTACTAACAAGTTCTATTATTGAGCACCTCCCTACTGAGTAGGTTTAGATATTAGTGTAAGACTTGACTTGCTCATTCTCATAGCTTTTTCAAGCTAAGTTACTTCATCTTCTTCCCAAGTATTCAATACCATCCACTCTGAATAGGACTCTGTGATGGGTTATTTGCATAGTACTCAAAGATATAGTCCACAGTCATAGTCCTGAGTCCAAACTGTAGCTCTGCCACTTACTAAGCACGTTGGACAGGTTATTTAAACCTCCTCTGTACAACTGGGACTAATAAATGCCTTACAAAAATATTTTGAGAACCAAGTGAAATAACACATAAGGCTCCAGCACCCAGTAAGCACTCACTACGTAGTAGCTATTGTTATATTAGCAGTTGCCCCAGATGCTGGTATGAATGATGCCTTCTGGGCTTTCTTTGTTCCTGCTTTTCCTATGCAGTCTACTTAGAAATCTGCAAATGTGCTTTGCAATTTTACTTTGCTTATGTTTTTGGTCATTTTATACTGTATTCAACTATACAGTTCTGGTATTAGCCAAGACTTTGAATTGAATCCAATATAATTTAAAATGTACATTAATTGTGAATAGCTGCCATATTAATTATGTTAACCGATTTAATGAAATTCAGTTTTAAGACCAAGTCATCCAAATGTACTAAAGACTAACATTTTAATTCTTTTAATAGGCATCTTTATCAAGCAATGCTTATTAAATACTTAATGCTTAGGCTTTCCCTTATGAAGCATTTACTTCTTCAGAACCATCTACCAGCTAGTCAAGAGGAAGGGGGAAAAGGTTGTGATTGAAGCCAGTAAGTAGGCCCTTCCGTCCTAGCCATTAGATACTAATGTCTCATTCCTACAGATTTTTTTTCACAGGACAATGGATTATTTTGCTGACTTCTTTTCTTGTTCTATTTATAAAACAATGTTACCTGCTCTGTTTTTAGATTAGTATTTAAAAGGAGCATCTTACAGTCTCACTTTGAGACTGTCTCTATTTTCATTTTAATGTAACCTGATACAGAATCTGGTTCTCATATTCCAAAACATGAGCCTAATTTAATGAAACAGAGGTTATTTCATAGACTAGCAGAATATAGTGTTAATAGAGTTTTCCCATGCTCTCAGAAAGTCTCAATAGTTGGGAAACCAGATACATACTGTACGAAATATGTACTAATATGTTTCCACCAAAATTTTGAGTGTTAAATGTTGAAGAGGTCCTCAAATTATTCTTCCCAAAGTCATAACTCATCTCTATGTGGATTTATTCCTATTGATGAATCTCTGTGGCTCTTTACTATTTCTTGTGGCCTCTATGCATAAATGCTTCTAAAAAGATTGGCTTGAAAATTGACTTACAACTAACTGAAACAGTATTAGAAATAGACCATCAGGGGTAAAAAGAGTCCATACTCCAAAAAAAAGAAATGATTAAAATATGTAGATCATTTTGTACTTCATATTACTAATGCCTTATAAAAAGACATTGTGTTGCATATTTTTCTTTGATGGACATTCTCCTACTTGTGTTTTATTCATCAAAACTACAACTCTAAGGTGCCATACTCTGAAAGTTATTTAGAATGAAATCTAGCTTTGTGAATACAAAATTGCAAAATAGGCAAGTGGATAACAGATGACATTTTTTGTGATGATGTAAGATACAAAGAGAATAGCTAAAGATATTTAAAAAGACTGATCTCCGAAGGCTGATCAATCATGGAAATATACTGTGGAGATCATGGAAATATACTGTGGACATCAAGGAAGTAATAGCATAGCATCCAGATGTCATTCTGAGAAAGCATTTGTTTTTCTCCATTTCCTATAATAATTGAATTGCTATTGTATTAAAGTTCATCTACCTTAGGCTTATTAGGTAGGATTCTATAATACTCAAACACTGAATATATCTTCTCTCCATTTCCCAAATTAACATCTCACCCCAGAATCCCTTATTTTAATATACTATGACCCCTACTGCTAAAGCCAGAAACTTGAGTCAATTTTAAGCCCTTCAGTTCCATTTCTTCCAGCATCCAATCCTGCCTAGATATTTCCTTAATCTTTCTCCAAACTCTATAATGCTTTCCATTCTTAATATTATCTCAATTATGTCTCCAGTCTCTCCTACTCCAAACCATCTTCTATTAGTCTATACTTATATCAGCGTGATCTTTTAAAAACTAAGTGTAATAATGTTATTCCTCTGCTAGAGACATACAAGGAACTGAGACCTGTTTACCTTTTTTTCCTCTTTTTACTACTCAACTCTCCCTACTATATGTTCAAGACATAAGGACTTACTTTTGGCAGTTGCCCAAAGCATAATGCTGTACTCTCCCTTCTAGACCTGAATATGCTACTTGCTTTGGCTACAGCCTCCTTATCTTTTAAAACTTCAACTCAGGCTTTACCTCCCCAGTCTGGAATAATCCTATCCACCTCAGTCTGGATAAATATCCTCTTGTGTCTTACCATAGTATCTTGTATATAATTCTGTTACACCATATTGTAATTCCTTGTTTGTTCCTCCAACTTGACTACAAGCTCCTAAAACTGTTCAATATGGTTGCCACTAGGCACACATGTGGCTATTTAATTTTACAAATTACATAAAATTTAAAATTCAGTTCCTCACACATACTAGCCATGATTCCTGTGTTTAGTAGCCACATGTACCTAGTGGCTACCATACTGGACTGTGCAGATACAGAATATTCCATTATTGCAGAAAGTTCTATTGGACAGCACTGCAAGCAGGGACTTGTCCTCAACATGGTGCTGGTGGCCCTCAAGAAAGTGCTCAATAAATGTGAAATTAATGAATACATGAATAAATAAAAGTAAAAGGAAAGTTAATGTCAGGAAAATTTTAGCCACCACTGTAGCCTCTTGAAGGCCATTTAAATCATCTTTCCCATCCCATACCCCAAGTGTGGTGGTTCCAGCTGCTTCTGAAGCATAGCCTCTTTAAGAAAATTGCCTGAAATTGGTTTGGGTTAGGTACACTTGCAGCGAGGGTGAGAAGTCCATATCAATCTTTAGATCCTTTATCAATCTTTAGTCCTTAGATCTACTTTGACTTTCTTTACACAGGGAAGTTGGGTCAAATTTCAAGTCTCTTCAGAAGACATAAGGCTTCTCTAATGGTTCATACACACAATGTATAGGAAGTAGATCAGAATCTTAACTTGACCTTAGAATTTTAAAGTACTCACTCTATAGTTTTAAGTACTCAGTTTCCTTTCCTGTTGGCTATGCAAGTATGTCTAGTGGGCATGCAAGTACTAGCTGTGCCAAACTAAATGATTCTTAAATTTCCTTAAAAATTAAAAGTTATGAAAATTCTAATCCAGGAGGAAAGCACTCTCACATATCTAGGGTAGCAGTACAGTGGCTTGTATCACTGCCAATATTTTCTTGCCAATTTATCTTCAACTGTTTTATAACATGCATACCTGCTTTTATTCTGTTATTCCTCTTTTCCAATCTTATTTTAGGTAGAGAGTAGTTTAGTAGAATGAGAAAGCTTTTATGGACTAACAGTAAGAGTTACAGAAACCCGCAGAATTTTAGTTACCCAAAGTGGTAACAAAGAACTTCCTTCAGTTGCTTATTTCAAAAGACATTTGAACATATTTCACCTAGTCAACAGCAACTTTCCGGCAGACTACTATATCATATTAAGAAGCCACATGACACTCAGAATATATTCTTTTTACTACTATCAGAGTTGGAGTCTGCTTCAGATGCTTACATTGAAGAGTGGCATTACAATTTCGGTCTTAATTTTTCCCAGTTACTTTTAGGCAATCTTAAAATATAGAGACCTCATAACTTGCAAATAAATATTTGCATTTTACTGAATTGCACAACTGCCAACTGATTCACACCAATAGCACTGACTCTCCAACTTTGAGTGGTTAAATATTTTTAGATGAGCATAACACATTAGTTTCAGGAAGACTTGCTAATCTTTCAGTAGAAATGTTGATCTTCATACATGCATATATATACTCAAACATATATAAAACACATTTCTACAAAATAAAATTGTGTAAACCGCATTGTTAAACTAAGATCAACTTATTCTGAAAATGTTTAGCAAACACATCAGAAAATACTTAAGCTGTGGGAACCTCAAAGACGATTCTTGAGTGTTACCATCAGAAGAAAACCACCTCAGAATTGCAAACAATAAGTTAAATTTATCTTCAGAACTGTGTTAACTATAGGATGAAAAAGTCACGTCATCTCCGCAATGAACTTCACTTTAGCAAAAGAGTAAACATATTTCCTCTATATCAGCTGCAATCAAGGCATTAGCAGTATGCCATGATTGATTAACCTGGGAGCCGTTGCTGAGAAATGGATGTGAAGCACAGGTTTTTATCACTATAGTCTGCAAAAAGCAAGTCCTTTGTTTAGATATCCTTGTTGTAATAAGTGACATTATTAGGTAGTTCTTCTATTTAAATGACATAAGGATTTAGTGTATCAGCAGCTTATAGTAAACAAGCCCTTTCAATATGATGATTCCTCTCCCTACAAAGAAGTACTTTTTCTGTTTATAATACAAGCGGTAATAGAAGGCCATATGGTTATGACTTTTAGCTAAAGTAAATGACATTTAAACAAACAGAAAAACAGCATTAGGATATTCAAGGATTTGAACTATAACCTAAAATACACAGTACACATTAAGGGGCTATTAGTGTTAACTATATAAAGTGACCATTTCCAATGCTGTTGAATTAGTGAGATTTTTTTTTTTTCAGTTTGTCAATCAGTTTTATTTAAATATGTCCCAATACACTATAAAACAGCTTTATTACTGGCATATTGTCCCATTTCCAAGTTCTTCTTTTAAGAACACTATACTACCAGTGCATCTGGAGAACATTTAACTGATTCTTTCTGAAACTTAAAATTGTCTCTATTTCTTACATTTCCACCAATAACAATAATGACATTGTTATTAACATACTCTACAATTCAAAAAGAAAAATGTAAGAAATACTACATTTTTTATTCGCCTACCATCACTCTACTGTGGTAACAGACCATCATTTGGTTAACAACATTTCACCTTTTGTGTGTAACACTGGAATCTATGGTATCAAGAACCAAAAAGCTTTTAAAGAGCTTGTTATTTTGATAGGTCAATAATAAAAGTAAAAATATATTTTTCTAATAACTACAGATATGTTTCTTTAACTATAGCAAAAGACTGTTATAGATCATAACAGTCTTTATGATCTATAGGAATACACTGAAATCTTCATAATCATATTCTATTAACATGTCAATTTTCAATACAGAGTGGCTGCTATGGTTGAGAAACTAAAATTCAATAAATAAAATTTTAATTTTGGCAGATTTAAAAAATGATTATTTTGCAATGAAAAACCACTGGAAAGCAGAGGTTTGCATTTAAAGGAGTTAGTTTACCTACTAAAGTTAACAACTGTACCCATCATTAATCTGCCAACCAATAAAAAGATCAAAACAAAATACCTGTAGAATAGTTAAATATGTCCAAAAGGTACATGCATTTATACTGAAATTCAGAAAATCCTCATTACTTCACAACCTAATTAGTAGGCGCTACATGTTGCAAGGGCAAGTTAGCCTTCATCATAAGAAAACCACCATAGCATTTCTGCAGCACCAAACCTGCCTTCAAAATAACATCAAGGCAGGTCCAGGGGTTCTACAGTTCTACCATTCCTTTAGAAGATTTAGTCTAGGCCAAGTTCACACTATTCTAGACTGATAGATCACTTTAGAGCCAGGTGAATTTTTAGTCTGCTTAATAAAAGGACTGAAAGATATCATTCAGTCCAAGGAGAAGTCATTTGGGAAAAGAAACGTTTAGTCAGCACTCTGTTGTCCGGGTACAAAGTAATAGCGGGACAGTCCAATATTTTCTACAGCTTTCACCTGCGATTATGGACGGTAGCTTAACTTTCAAGTCTTCTATGAAGACTAGAATGACCACAGATTAGCCAGTTCAGCAGCAGCCTACAGTGCAGTGAACTACGGGAATCCCTATCATACTGAAAAATAGTAACACAATGCATTTACTTGAGAGCAAGTTTGCAATAGAAACTAGCAGAAGAAACTAAGTAGACTAGAAGCCAGAAAAAAACATAGTCAGACTCTATTCATATATACTTTTGTCCACCTTTAAGTATTTTTAAAGTACCAATTAGATGCCAAATCAAAGTTTAGGTGCTGGGGAATCTGTGATCAAAACAAATCCCTGCCATCAAGAACCTTCTATTCTAGAGCAAGGGTCAGCACACTTTTTCTGTAAATGGCCAGACAGTAAAATAGCCTAAGCTTTGCAAGCCATATAGTCTCTGTTACAACTACACAACTCTGCTGAAAAGTGAAAGCAGCCACAGAAAACATATAAATAAATGAGCATGCCTGTGTTCCAATATAACTTTAATTTATAATTATATAATTAATTTATAATTCCAATATAATAGGCAGCAGGAAGAATAATGTAGGGTCCTGTAAGACATCCTAAGGCCTGTGGCTTTTATTATAAGTAAGATGGGGAGCCACTGGGATCTTGGAGCAGAAGAGTGATATTATTACTCTTAAAAAGTATCATTATTAAAAAAGTTCATTTCAGCTACTATCTAGAAAATCATCAGTGGAGGGTAGGTATATGGGAAAGGTATAAGCAGAAAGAGCAGTTCAGAAGTTACTGCGAGAAAATGAGAGATGAATTTGTCTTGCACCCAGATGGTAGCAGCGATGGTGGCAAGAAGTGGTCCAATTCTGATAATATTTACAAGCTTCATCACAATTTGCTAATGAACTGGATGTGGCGTGGAAGAGGAAGAAAGTCATGGATGACGCCAAGGTTTATGATCTAAGCAAGCAGAAGAACTGAGTTGCCTTTACTGTGATGGGAAAGTGGGAGGAGCCAGTTAGGGAAAGAAAATCAGGAGTTTAGTTTTGGACGTGCTGAGTTTACTTTGGACATGATTAGTTTGAGGTGATCTTTATATACTAAAGTGGACACCTTACACAGATTTTAGATATATGATTCTGGAGTTCAGGAAAGAAGTTGTGGTTGATATAAATTTGGGAGTTAAGTTAGACAATATTTAAAACCATGGGACAGGATGAAGTCACATAAAGTGTGAGTGTATATAAACAAGAGAATAAATTTAAAATATGAACCCTTAGTAACTCCAATGTTTGGAGAAACCAACAAAGGAAACTCAGCAGCAGCAGAAAGATAGTAAGAAAACTGACCGAGAGCAGTGTCCCAAAATCTAGGGAAATCAGGTTTCAAGAACAACTATTTCAAATACCAACAACTGATCAAGTAAAATGAAGACTGAAAGTTGATCACTGGATCGACAACAAAGAAGTCACTGGGGACTCCTAATAAGAACTGTTTCAATGAAGTGATGAGGACCAAAGCCTAACTGGAATGAGTTCAAGAGGGAACATGAAGGTCAGAGTGGAGTCAGTAAGTATGTACATCTCTTTCCTATAGGAGGATGTGGAAAAGGAGTTTGTTTAGATCAGAGATTTTCTAGCAAGTCTATGACAGGAACTTGTATTTCAAAATGCCTAACTGTACCACAGTTACACTACGGATTAGAATCTCAGCTATGGACTATAAAACAATGTTATCCTCAGAAAGATAAAGTGTTTTTGTTCAACTCTTCATTAGCTTTATAATAAAATTTTACTACATTTCATGAGTCTTGGACCTATATCCCCTACATTAAATTTTTTTTTTACTTTGCATTTTGCCTACTGTGCAAATCAATACGAGAATGCCAGTTCATTTTATGTATTTCCTATGTGCTAAATGTTTCTACTTCCAACTAAATTATTTTAGGCAAATTAGTGGCTTCTAGTAGCAAAATGAGGAATTCCTGCAGTAGAGGAAGGCAAGCTAATCGAGATGTTGGAGCTAAGCACAATTTGTGTGAGTCACAAATTAAACTCATATCCTAGTAGCCAGGGCTCAGCCCATAACCCTAGGAGAGAATTACTGGCCTCAAACATCGAAATAAAATAAGCAAAACCCACTGCAACAGAACCTTGCTAGGGACTGCTTAGTTTCAACTGCATAATGTAAAAAATAAATCATAGTTCCTAAGTGTTGCTTGCCACATAGACTTTTAGAACTCTGGAATGAATAAAATGGTTCCACATCTCTTAATCAATGATCTGTTTATATAGTTTTTTGCCAACTTAGGAACAATGCTATTTCTTTCATATGCTAAACTCTATATTCTAGGTTCCAAATGACAATTTTTGTGTTTTGCTTTCTGAAGCACATATTTAGAGAATAAATGTTTTTTGCCTGGAATTCAAAACATATTTAATATGCATCATCTTTACTGTGCAGTTCAATCAAAATCTGAACAATAATGTCTTCATCTTATAAACAACGATTTTTCTAAAAGCATAGGTAAGGGGAAGAAACTCATTTCATAAAATACAGCATCAGGGTGCTTTTGAGACAGCTAAAAATGGGAACACTCTAGAGGGGCAGACCCTACAAAAACAGTTTGGATATCTCTTCAGACTGTTCCAAAATTGGAAGAATTTTTGTTATAAATCACCTTGATTAATGAAACGCATTTGCTGAAGTGGTTTTGTAACAGCAACACAACTCTTATGGCTTGAAAAACCCAGCCTAGAAAACTTGGCGGGGAGAGGAGCCCTCAAAACTCACAAGCTTCTGTTTCACAACCAGTAGTGCCCCTGATCAGAAACAGTGCCCTTTCTTTTTAAAAATAAAGACAAATATATTTTAAGGGAAGTACAATCTGATGATATGAGAGTAGAAATAATAATAAGTAGAGGATATGTTGGGAGAAGTAGTGGCATGGTGAGGAGTACAGATTCTGGATGGAGCCAGGTTACTTGTGTTTAAATTCCAACTGTTTTTCTCATAGTTTGAAATGGTACAATTTATTTAACCTCCCTGTTTTTAGTTTTCCCATCTGTCAAATACTTTTACTACTTACCATCATTGGGTTGCTGTTGTGATGACCGAATAAATTAACCTTTGTTTGTAAAGAATTTCAAAAGTGTCTGGTACAGAGTAAATACATTAAGTGTTGGCCAACATTATTATAATTATGTTTGTATACTTATGAACATGCAAGCCAAAGTGAGTGGAATATACCCAGAACAAAATGGCATTATCCTCTAATTTATTCATTCATCAAACATAAAAATTCGATGAATGTTTTCCTTAAAATAAAATGTTCAAAAAATAAACACCTAACAGTCCTCTGGTAGTCTTTTCTAATTACTTAGCAGTTTATCTAAATCCTTTTGTCCTGATGTTTCTCCTCTAATAACTCTTAAAAAGAAATCAAGAATAATGACCAGTATAGATGCTATCATTTATATGTTTTACTGTTCTCTCTGTTGACAAAACTATTTCTGGTCTCGAGTATATACTAATGCTAAGGCAATTCAGAAGTGACTAGAATGTGTCATAAAATTATAACAGTCATATGAAGATGAAATTATTATGTACAAATATGACATTTTTGAAGAATGAAAGGATATAGTATCCCTGATGAAGTCCATAGAAAAATAGGTTTCCTGATACCATACTATCATCTTCAACATTATTACCATCAGCTAACAATCACTAGCATGTTTAACATTGTAATAATAAACATCAAAAACATTTGCATAGCTGAACTATAGTCTGTTACAAATGGTAAATAAATGACATACTGATTTTGTAATAGTCTATTGACCAAATTTACTTATAGGGCAATCAGAAGGTATTATAGTTCAAAATAACTTTACAATGATGAAGACAATTTAACTCTTAATTATATGCTTACATTGGAGATGAAGATAGAGGTAAAGTTACTTAATAGATGTAACAGTTATAATTTTATAGTGACATAGACATTTTAAATAAAAGTAGAAAATTAAGTAATAATAATTAAAGTAAGAAAAGTATAGGCTGTGTAAACAAAAGGCCACCTTCCCCCACCTAGCAACCCTGTGATTGGTGAAAGGAGGTAACACATGACAGCTGCTCTTCATGCACCCATTCCACTGCTCTTGCTCTTTTTCAAAGTGGATAGGCAAGTTGACTATACCAAAGGTATATACAATTTCTATTCTAAAAATTTAAGTAGGATTTTTAAAAACTAAATGACAAGCTTATTTGATTTGACCAGATTTTCCTTTAATAAGTCAGTTGATAAACTTTCTAAGGATCCCAAACTGCATTCAGCTATCATGTCTCCTTTGTCTTTTCCAGTCTCTGACAATTCTGTCTTCTCTTGTTTTTTTAGGATCTTGACATTTTGAAGATTACTGGTCAGTTACGTTGCATGAATGACCCTCAATTACGGTTTGTCTGATGTTTTCTCATGCTTAGACTAATGTTATATCTTCTTTTGCAAGAATATCACAAAAGGGATATGCCCTTCTCAGTGCTTCAGTTCAGGGGCTACATTATGTTGGGATGTCTTGTTATTGGTGGTTAACCTTGATCACTCAGGGTGGTATCTGCCAGCTTCCTCTTCTATGTAGTTACCATTTTTCCTTTTTTTAAATATATATATCGGGAGATTTTTGGGAGAGATACTTTGAGACTATGCAAATATACTATTTTTCCTCAAACTTTTGACCAATATTTTGACATCCATTGGTGAATCTTGCCTGGAACAATTATTACTGAGATGTTTATATACAATTTTAAAAGTAACTAAAACATAAAATGGCCAAATGGTTCTTAATGTAAACATACTTAAATTCTACTGAATACAGCACTTTAACTTATATTTGAAACATAAATAAGTTATTTTCTTTTGTATTTTCAATTAATGTTAATAAACTATCATACCAATGAATAGTATATTTGAAATATTACTTACATAACTATGGTTTTTAAAGAAATCTGATGGACCACTGGTGAGGATTTTGTCTCCTTCCAAGCCAATTACTCTTTTACAAATATTTGATTTTGGATTACTTGGGCTTTTTGCAATTACAATGTCACCTCTGTGGGAAAAAAAATCAAAATGTTAGTGTTATTCATTAAGCATAAACACATGCATGGCATTGCTACAATACTTTTATAAAGCAACTTAAAGCCACACCCTTTATCTTTACTATACATTTATCGACTTAAAGAACCTTTGTGACTGACATGTGTGGGTTAGAATCCAATAATGAGAGTGATGGAAAAGCTATTAGAAGATTCTAAAATTTCTGATAATTCTGTAAGAATTATATTCTTTCACTGTATCTACTATGTGTTACTTCTGTGTCCAAATTTTTAGAACCAAATCTCTGGAAAAGCAATTCCATGTAAATACCACAAAATTAACTAAGTAAATTTTACTGTCCAGCCAGTATTGATGGACCCTAGAGCACTCAAAAGGTAGAACGATCCTTTATGTTTCCCTGGAGCTCAATGTATTGAGGAATTACAGCATACAAACTATATAACCAAGATAATTTACAATATAGTCAAAAAGACTGATATTTGAAGAGAAATATCAGAAGACACTACCAAATTAAATATTAAAAGCTGCCCAAACATACACTACAAGAACTAAATAAATTGGCATGCTTCATGGAAGTAACAATCTATATGTATTAGAAGAATAAAAAAGATCTTTAAAAGTGGAAAGGAGACAAAAATGTAGGACTAATGTCTCAACCAAATAGAACAATATGCTCTTTCTGGTAAAACAAATAAGTGAATTCCATAGACTAACACACATTTGAAAGGATTTAATATATTGACTTATTATCTATACCTAGTTTCAGAAAAAGTTTGATGTTACTTATAATAAAAGATGTATGTACCACAATAATATCAAAAGCCATAAATATAAAAGAAAGATGATGGTTAAATCAGAAACCTAGTTATTGCTATATATAAGAATTAAAATAAGTTCTAAACCTTTTGGCAGCCAAGTCAAAAAATGAATTATGATTAATTACATGGCAATCATTAACTAATAAAATTTAGTTTGCCAGATATGACAAAATTTTGCTGAACAACTAAATCAACGAAAAATATACAAGAAGGATACTTATGTAAGGAAATAAAAGATACCATTCTTCATCAGAGATTTTACAAAAAATAAAGGAACAGTATTCAGAACAGTCATTTCTTGAGGCTATTCTTGCTAAGAGTTGAAGGCTATTAAAACACTAAATTCTCTGATTTGGAGGCAATATAAGGCTGTCCTTTTTTTGAAATGGGATAAGCTATTATACTTCCAACAAACTGGAACCATGTCAATGGAACTGTTCAGAAGAACAAGTTTGCAAAGATTGTAACATACTAACAAGTTGATTTTGGCTAGCTTTGTGGAAAGAAATGTTTTCTGTGGGTATTTTATTAATCTTAAATTTCTTGACAAATAATCCATATGACCCTTAAAACAAACTCTGCACTTGAATGGCAACATAAAAGTCATAATTCAGCCAAGGTGTTTTTATAGAAAACAATATTAATGTAGACTATATTTCTGGTGGTTTAATGAGACATATGATTAGAGCATAGATCAAAATTATGTATCCCTTGGACTCTCAACTCTTTCAAAAAGGGTTTTAAAAAGAACTTAATAGAACTATGACTTAAATTTTCCTTTCTCATTTGTAGTCATAAACATCCATATTAACCTACTAGATTATAAACTTTTCCAAAGGTCATTCTCATTTATCTTAACACTCTATAAAATACAGCACATCTTATAAATTAGGTGCTCACTAACTTTGTTGAAAGAATAAATAGTAATGAATCTGCCATTGTCTCAAGTATGACTGTTCTGTGCATTTGACTGAAAAGAGATCCATGTGCTTTAGATATCATATATACAGACTTGCATTTGTCCTAAAATGGATGGCTATTCTAGCTTTAGAAACAGGCAGCAAGCAAGAATGTCCCTTGCCGAGGGCCAGAGATTTCTCCTGAAATCTGAGTTCTTGCTACAGATAAAAGAAAAAGAATACTCAGGACAGTAATATTTTTAAAGTAGAAGTTACCAACTGACTATCTTAGTTGTAAAGTCACTTTGGTATGTCTCAAAAAAGTGCCACATTTTGAGCTGTCTTTCAACTTAATAGGTCCCCTGAATGAATAGAACACAAAATGAAACCTTCAAAGAATCTTAATTAATTTACTGAATGTGGTTATTTGTATTATGCATCTGAATGCAAACAGTTTATCAAAAAAGGAGACAATATTGAGCTATTCATTCAAAAACAATTTAGCCAACAAGTTCAGCTCCTTATTAAGAGTACTCAAGAACTATGAGAGTAAAATTATGTCATTAGCATGGAAAGCAAAAGATTGTCTTCATGCTACAGTGGGGCTAAATCTCCAATAAATTTAAAGACTGCATTATGTTATTTTGATGTAAGTTAGAAAGAAAAGGAAGCTAGAACACAACCTGTCATGTAAACTTTATTTTCTAACCTCCGTATCTATTAATTAGGTATCTTGAAGTTATTATGGATAAAAGATCTGAAGAATTACCTAGGGACCATGCCAGACCATATAGTTTGACCAAGAGATAGTTTCTATCTATAGAATCTAAGATGGTGAAAGATCAGTAAATGCAAAGAACAGTTTTATACTATTCCTGATGAATGTGAAACAGACTACAGAAAAGGTCAATAATGAAAGACAAGTGCCTAAACCTACTTTTGTCAAAAGAGTTCTAGGAGCCCAGCTCAAGTGGGTCAAATTTGGAGTTAATAGAGATGAAAACTGGTATAAATTTTTTCAGAATTATGAAAAACTAATGGACTCAAAATTTTAGAGAATCAGAGGAAATATATTAAATTACTAATATGTCCATCAGAAGGAATAATACTCATGAAGTTTAGTAGAATAAATAGTAGCACAGGACTGGAAACAACATTTAAAATAAGATTTGAGAAGATTTAGTGGCAAACAATGTTTTCCAAGGAGTTTTTCAACTTAATTAACCAGGAGACTCATAATAGATAAGATTCCTGGCTCCCAGCTACATAAAGTGCTAGAGTCTAAAAATCACCAAGTGTGCATCACAGACTATAGAGAGACAGTCAGTCATACACAGAAATACAAGATTTAAAATTTTTAAAATCAAACCAATAATTTGGATATGTAATATGGTTCCTAAGTTCCTAGTTCTTGACTCAAAACATTCTACTCCCCCACCCACAAAAAAAGTAAAGTAGGCTTGAATGTACATTACAAAAGGGTTAGCTATCTATTTTGGGTCATTATGCAAAGGACATAATGACCCAAGACTCTATGCATGTCAGGGAAACTATTAAAATTTCTCAAATGGAGAGAAAATTTTATCTAGTGGGACATTAATTTTATTATTTACAAAAGAATTTTTAAAGATAAAGTGAAGAAACTGCAGAAAAGACACAATGTGTATTCACTTTCACCATAAATGTAACATATCTATGACAGAAATTTACCTTTGGATACTATAAAAATGTCGACTAAGATTTTCTGCAAAAACAACAGCCGAGTTTTCAATAGTAGGCTCCATTGATGGTCCAGAACACTGAAAAGAGAGGTAATTTTGTAATTTGATTTAAAAACCTTTTTTAATATAATATACAATCATCCAAGCAGGCTTAAAAGAAAGAAAATCAAGCAAATGGTTCTTCAAGCTTGGAGGATGATTCATAATAAGCTGGCAGCTCTTAGGTTAAGTTCAGCTCTACAGAGTGGCCACCAAGTCTGGAAATATAGGCAAATATATTAAAAATGGTTTGTTGATATCACATTATAATACATGAATAAAATAATATTATCTATGTTTCTAGATTTTGGCCATCCTGCAACATGGTCATCCTCCTAGCTCCATGAGGCCAGGGACCTTGTCTCTGGTGTTCCCGGCTGAATAACCAAGGTTAAGTACAGTGCCTGGCGTGAAATTGATACTCAATAAATATATGTTGAATAAATAAATGACAGATTTATTTTCTTACTGTTGTCAAGTATCATCCAGTGTCCATGGTGATTTATTAAGTGGTATCATACTATTCTCAATGAGTTGATGCCTTTCCTTCTGTTCCCAGAGAATAGCTTACTTATTGATGTGGCTGCAACTTATATTTTTACTGAAAAGTACTGGCATTATGAGATGGACTTTAATACTTTCATATTGGTATGTCTTAAAACAATATTCATATATACCTCAACCTGTAATAAACAATCATTGCCACCTAAAAAATCTAAATACAAGTCTCCATTAGTCCACTTATACATAAATAAAAGTTTCTACTCAAAACTTCCTATCTAGTCAGAAAATAGTAAAGAACACAATGAAAGTTTATGTTTACTACTCTGTAGCCCACTGGAAGTACTAATGTAAACTTTAAAAATCAAAGAAGGGGGTTTCAGTTACATATATTTATTTGCATTACGCCAGCTCAACTCGAGGTTTTATGACTATGAATCTGTTAGGGTAAACCTGATAAAAACAGCAGCACCAACAACAAAACCCACTGACTGGACATTCAATCAGTTATTTCGTTTACATGACAATAGATCAGTACAGTCATGGTTGACAGATTCATAATGCGATATTAAGAAAAAGCACTGGTGGAGGGGGTAGCCTTAACATTTTAGTATTGACACAAGGCAGAATAATCTTTTGTTTTAATAACAGACACAGTGGATAAGAGTAGGAGTTTTGAAAATTGGAGATAACTGTTAAAATTCCAAGTCCACTTACTGTGGGACCTAGAGCAAATTACTTAAGCTTTCTGAACCTGTTTCATCACACAGAGTATAAAGATTACATGTGTTAATAAGTGTAAAACATCAAATACATCCTGGAACACATTAAGTAGCATCCGAAAAATGGTAAAAAACAAAAACAAAACAAAACGAAAAAACTATTAATAGGGCCACTTGTGCCCCTGTCAGAAACAAAACAGAATCACATTTAAAATAATGGTTCTTATATTTTATATCAATGCCAATATAAACACATTCTCTTACATCCCAAAATTTAGAAAGATTTTATATTTTAACAGTCAAACTTCATTCATTAAATACTTCAATTATAAAGAAAAAACACATTTCCCTACAATTTAAAAAAGTACTATTTAACGTGATTATTTTCTTGAATGTAAAAACTTACCATGACAACACCACCAACGTATTCAAAAGCACAATGAGCTATACAGCCATACTGAATAGTATAGCCAACAAGTCGAAAGGTTTTTCCCAGAGCACGACGAAGCATAGTTCTATGTAGACTCTGCCACCATTGGCCTGATGGTAAATTTCAAAAAGTTTCATGAACAATACTATTTTAAAACACTTAAGAAATAGCTCTACTGTAAAATATTTTCCAATCACCTAGAAGGTACTAAATGTCTAATACAGT
This sequence comes from Pteropus medius, assembly GCF_902729225.1. Lineage (NCBI taxonomy): Eukaryota > Metazoa > Chordata > Mammalia > Chiroptera > Pteropodidae > Pteropus > Pteropus medius. The sequence goes on from NW_024340696.1 coordinate 8,896,834, forward strand.
CTGATGCAGAAAAGAGCTTATTTTTATTTCTGCTAATATTTTAAATAGCAAATTATAACCACTTAATATTTTGATCTACTGAGGAGAATATATTCAAACATCACTAGGTTTATATATGAGTTAGATAACTAGTAGATTCTGAACTTGTCTGTCCCCTTTCATGCCCTGGTTATTTTCTGGTATTAAGGCAGATACCTATGAAAAGATACTAACTCTTTTAAAGCACTAATAATAGTTTTTCATATTGTTGCCTGCTATACATCAGTTCTTATCACGATATAAAGGAGAAAGCACTAGAATAGGTGTGAGGAAATTCAAGTATTAAATTGGTTCTTTTATTAACTTGTGATTGTCAATAAATTACTTAACCTCTCAGTTTTAATAAAATGGAAATATCTCAAAGAATGGTTGAGAATCAAATTCAATAACATGTAATTTTATACAAAGTATTTTGTAAATTATAAAGTTACATTCAGTTGCCAGCTCTTAACTATTGATATAGTAATGAAACACGTGAATACTATGAAACAGCATGAAGAATCATATCAAATATTTTAAAGCTATATAAATTTAAAAGATTAATAATCATCTAAAATAGTTGTAGCATCTGTCCTTTCCTTTCTATTTACCTATAACATCTGTGTTTCAAACATTTCTCAACTAATAGCCTAAGGCTATATGCACTGTTCTCAGATTAAATTTACCAAAATATAATAATAATAATAATTAATAATAATAATATTTGCTCAAAATTTGCTACTTGTCAAGCTTTACAAATTAACCTCTGTAAGGCAGATATTATTACCACGCTCATTTCATAGATAAGGAAAAGGAGTCTAAGAGTAGTAAACTTACAGGTTGAACATCACAAAATTGGAAAATGGAGTCAAGAACTTAACCATTATGTTACACTGACTCCCACCAATATCACTTCCCTGCTCCCATAACTTCAACAGCTATCTATATATCAAGCACAGATTACTTAAGATTCATTTTCAGGATCCTTGACAGATGGCTCCCAACCCCATCCTCAACTTCCAACCTGATCTTCCCTGATGCTCCTACATGAACTGACTGCTCAATCATAATGGTCTGTTCTTCAAGTAAACTTTGCCCAGTAAACACTTATTTATGCCAACACTCACACCTCAGATATTCTTCATGATACCCACCATCTATCTAATTTGTAACTCTTCTCCAAATGCTCCCAACAGGCAAGATTTCTTTCTCCTCCAGAGTCCTAGAGTTCTCAATGTTCATTTTTTCAAGATTAAGAACATTGTTTCTGAAGTTGATCTGAGATTGTGTCCTGGCTCCACCACATTTTAGCTGTGCGGCCTTCAGGAGGTTATTTTGCAAGTTTCAGTGTCTTTATCTGTAAATGGGCTTAATATCAATACCTATCTCAGAGAGCTAATGAGGATTACTTAAATATGATCAGATGTGTATATGTAGCAGAGTACACAAAAAATGCTAGTTACCATATCATTCACTTGGCAATCAGCATATACTGTATAATCTCATAACATCAGTTTTATTTTCAAGTGTCTAAGTTTCTTACTAACTTATCTTTAAAGAATTTTTAAGCCCACAGTGCAGGACTATATTTTTATTAGTGTTTTATTACTTATCAGTTCATTCACCTAGTTCACATTTACTATGTCTATTCCCCTATCAAGGCTTCTCGGACACCATCCCCGAAGAAATATTACTTCTGCTTTGTGTCACTCACTGACCTTAAACACACTGATTAAAATACTTACCACACTATATTATTTATATCTTTTCCCTTATTACATACTATATTTGTATGTCTACAGGCAGTGACTGTGCATTATTCATTCTTGAATCCTCAGAGCCTACCAAAGAAGATAGTAAACAGAAGACTTGTCTGCCTGATTTAAAGAATGAGTATTGAACTCAAATCTCCTATACCTTCCACATTTTCAATATGACAAAATGATTACTATGTTCAAAATAATGAACAGAAGACCACCGAGGTTCTTGGTTATTGAAGAAACATGTTAATGTCACAGGCACTGAAGAAAGAAATTCTCAGTAACATTAAAAAGTATTCTCATTATCTCTTTCAGGTAATATGAAAAGTAACTCCTCCCATCAGTAGGACTATGGCTTAAAGTGATAACTGATGAACTTTAAAAATGAATGATTTTTAGAATTCGATAAATAATACTATTTTAAAGTAAAAACACTTTATAACTGAAGCTCTATTAATTCAAACAGACTCTTAAGCAGAATAACAAAATAATCGTAGAATAAATATTATCTATAAAGTTAACTAGGTTGTCTAAACACTACTTTGCTCCAACTATAAAATTAGAGAAAAAGTGGGGGTAAGTCCTAAAGATTAGCTTTGAAAATGTGATCTATGAGAATAAATCTTAAAAAGTAGTGAAATGGATATTACATATTAAAACTAAAATAAAAATGAGTTTATCTGATATTAGAAGACATATTATAAAACAAGAGGAAACATGCCACTTAGCAAGAAGATACTGTTAATACAGATGAAAGGTGCATACAACTTTGTAATTAGCTTCAGTAAATAAGTCGTCTTTGAATTATCCTAATTTGAGGGTGTCAACTGTTTTCCATAAGGACTCCGGTGATACAATATACCACTTGCCAGATACTGTGTTCCGCCGTGAAAATACAATAGTGAACATGATACCTGCCCTTATAGAGCTTACAGTTTATTGGACGGGCAGTTAGGCTAGACCAACCACAGTGTTGGCAGTGGTGATGGAGATAAATGGATGGATTCAAGAAACTTAGGAATCAAATTCAATGGCAAGGAAAAGGAAAGAACAGGATGACCTTCAAGTTTCTGGATTGAGTAAATGGGTAAATGGAGATCTATCCACATAGTTCTATTCATACCCACATCTGGGGTAGAAAATGAAGGGTCCAATTTTGATCATGTTAAATCTGATATGTTTGTGAGATATCCAAGTGGACATGTATGACACTGGAGCTTTGGTTCTGAAAGGAAGTCTCCCAAATGGAAAGTCATGAAAAGATAATGCCTATCTCAGTGAGTATTATATTCTACTGAAAATGAGAAAACTAAAAACTCAGGAATTTAAACAAGGGGTTTATCTTCTAACAACACTAACTGCTACATCCAACTTACAGGCAAGAAGAAGGAAAAAGTATCAAGAGTTTACTCTCTACTAATTTTTCTTTTTATCCAGGAAAAGCTACTTTCATTCCATCTATATCTAACTGGCCAACACTATGTAATTAAATACATGGAGTGTTAGGAGAATATTACTGTTTTCTTTATAAGCTTTGTAGTAGTATTTGACCTTTAAAAAAATCAGCTGAGTAATTCCTGAAAAAATATGTAAACTTTTTTAAAAGTATGAAAGAGAGATTTGGAAAAGGAGACAACATATACAGTCAACTCTTTGGAAAACTCTGACTATGAAGGCAAGCTAAACAGTAGAGGTAAGAGTTTCCATCCTCAGGAAGAGCCAGATTTCTTTGTTGTAAGCAGCTATCTTATGCAAGATTTATCTTATCTTATCTTATGTAAGATTTTAGCAGCATCCCTGGCTTCTAAATGCCAGTACTACTCCCTTTCCCAGTTGTGACAAACTAAAATGTCTCCAGACATTGCCAAATGTCCCCTAGGAGGCAAACCTGCCCTCAGTTAAAAACCATTGCAAAAGCGTAATAGGAAGAGTATAGTATTGAGCATGTTTCTTAAAATATAAAAACACAGTAGCACATGCTTGAGAGGCAATGGTAACAATCCCATAGGAAGGCAGGCTAATGATGAGGAGAGACTACTGATGAGAAGGGGGAAAGGAGGGAAAAAGAGAGATGACTGAACACTGAAGTGAAGAAGACAAGAGGAGGGCTTCAAAGACAGTTTTGACAGAGTAGTTCATGTCAAATTAAACCTTCTTAGTGAAAACAACAGAACAATTACAAAACCTGGATAAAACATATCAATTCACTAAAAAAGATAACTGTGAAGGAAAAAAAGGTCATTATAAACATAGGAGATTTCTCTACATAGAAAAATAATAAATATATGAATTAGTGCTTCTTGATATAAAATCAGTAGGCAAAAATTAACTGAATTTCTATATACTGGCAAAACCAATTAGAAAATTAAATTTTAAGATAATATATATAATAGCACCAAAAAATGTCAAATACTTAAGACAAAATCAAAGGAAACATATAAGATCTTTACAATGCTGAGAGATAATAAGTCATAAACAATTGGAAAGATATACTACATTTTTGGATTGGAAGAATTTTCAGTGTTAACAATTCTTCCTCAAATTAATCTATACAGTCAATGCAATTCCAGTGGTCTATTCTTTCTTCCTCAGTAGAAAATGGCAAGATCATTGTAAAATGTGTATGGAAATGCAAAAGACCTAGAACAGTCAAGGCAAACAATAAGAAAAAAACCTGGAAGAACTTATTTCAGATATTAATATTCATAGAAGCTTACAGAAAGTAAGACAGTATTATATTGGGGCAATTCTAGACAAACACTAATGGAACAAAATCAAGAAACAGACTAATACATATGTACATATATGGCTATCTGATTTACAACAAAGGTTTTAGTCCAATTCAGTGGGAAAAGGATGGTCTTTCAGTAAGTGGTGTTTGGTTAAGTAGGTATGCATACTGGAAAAAAAAAAAACAAACCTTGATCCATAACCTCACCAAATACAAAAATTAATTTGAGATGGGTTATAGATAGATATAAACAAAATGGTAAAGCAATAAAACTTTTAGAAGAAATTGAAGATTATTTTCATTACTTGTGGGTAAAGCTAATATTTCTTAAACATGACACAAAAACACTAACCCTAAAAGACCAATTGATTTGATTATATTAAAAGCTTCTGTGTATGAAAACCATCTTTAAAAAAAAACAAAGGCTATCCACAGACTGGGAGAAAATATCTATATCTATCTAGATAGATATAGTGATATCTAAATAGATACATATCTGGCAAAGCACATCTAGAATATACAGAGAATTCTATCATATCATTAAGAAAAAGACAACAAAAATTAAGCTAAAAACTTAGAGATTTCACAAAGGAAGATATCCTATTGTTGATGAGAATATGAAAAGCTCATTCATCATCATTTGCCACAGAGACGCTACCATAAAACCACCATAGTGGCTAAAATTAGAATGAAATAATATGAAGAGCTGAAAAAGATATGGAGCCACTAGACCTCTCAATCACTGCTGGTGAAGGGATGAAATTACCCTACCACTTTTGAAGACTGTTTGGCAGTATCTAATAATCTAATACATACCCTGTGGTTCAGCAGTACTACTCCAGTACATATGCCACAGAAAAAAAATGTTTTTGTTCACCAAAAGATATATAAAAGAATATTCATAGCATCTATATTCATAATATCCCAAAACTATAGACAACCCAAATGTCAATGAATTCTTATTCTACTCAGGAAACAGAATTTGTTACTTTTTATTCCCTTTCACACTTATATTTTTTAAAAACTGAGTCATTAATATATAAAAACAATTCTTACAAAGGGGAGCCTATGTTCTCTATCAAATAATTAATAGAAAAACTAAGGGAAAAGAAAAAGAAACTTAAAAGCTGTGACTTATCACATAATATAGAAAAAGAAGTATACAATAATTCACCCAGAAAACTTTTAAGAAGCTCTGTTTAAAATAGTAAAATTCCATATAATGCTGGCATAAAGAAGTAAAGTTGATATCTACTTTCGACAGTTACCTACATTATAGATAAAAAGATATCTTCCTATAACATAAAGTTAGAAAAAACAATTTGGGATGTAGGTATTATAATGGCTTCTTTCAATACACATAAAATACCAACCAAAATAACAACAGCAACAGTAACAGCAAATTCTTAAATAGTAGTTTTTGCTATGTGCCAAGCACTGTTCTAATTACATTAACTCATTTCATTCTTAAACTAACCTTATGAGAACTTAAGTATCTCATTTACAGATAAACCAAGCAACAGAGAGGTTAAGGAACTATTCAAAATCGCACAGCTTCTAGGCAGCAGAGCCAGATTTCAAAATGAGGCAGTTAGGCTCTAAAGCCTGGTATTATGCTCTACTGCCACTCAATTAAAAAAAAAAAAAAATGTTGGAAAGTATAAAAGAAGCATGGGAAAGAGAAAGGTTGAACTAATGTTAAAACTAGCTAAAAACATGAAGCAGAGTAAACTCTAGAAACTGAAAAGAAGCTAGAGATTCTTCCATTCTTCAAAGTCTCTCAGAATACGGGCACAAGCCTAAGATTATGATTTAGACCTAACCACAGAAGCAGGCTAAGTGATTTCAGACACGAAGGAAACATCCACCTGATGGTTCAGATGTGAATTTCCTTCTGAAAGAAGACAGAGCACTTTTTTCAGAAATAGGAAAAAAAAATGTAAAATATCAATGTTAATTGAGACTACCTGTTTACAGAAATTCATTCATTTTAAATTATAAGCAGCCGATCAAAGAGATTAATATCATAAATTTGTTTTGTTTTAATAAGAGGAACAGTTAGTGAATATATTAACATTTAAAGTGCTCGCATTAAGAAAAGGTGAGGAGAGAGAAGCAGATGTGAAGTATAAGACAAATCCCAACATTATTCTTTTGCTACATACCTTCATTTGGACAAGAAAAAACAATAGACTTTCCTGACACCTGTGATTTCTCAAATTCACAAATACCTACACAAAATAATTTTTTTCTTATGATGATATAAAGTAACTGAAAGATATATGTCCATTTCAGACCCTGAATGGAAGTTATTGTGACTAGGAAAGAACAACAAAGACTCATTAAGACATGGATGCTGAGTGATGTACTCTGCTCAATAGCTAAATAACTCACTCACACAGCAGCCTCTCTATCAAAGTAATTCAAATTCCTGCCATTTGAAAATCATCTTCAACGCTGCTCATGAATTGTTCAAATATATAATGTTAAATCTACTGTAAGATTTCTGCAGAGGGTATTTTCTTATTTTCTAGAACCGCAGATTCAAGGAGCTCTGATCCCCATAATCTATGAAGATTTTATTTAAACCTATTTATTTTGAATCATTGCCAGAGAAAATAATTGCCATCACTTTAAGGTTTAAAGCAGTGAATACTGTTTTAAGTCTGACTGCAGCATCAAAATAACCTGAGAACCTAATTCAAAATCTAAATTCCCAGATTCTCATCATAGAGCTAAAGAATGACAATCTGTGGGAACAAGGCTGCAGAATCTGTAGTTTTAATAAGCCCCCAGAAAGGAAGCCCAGTAAAGGACTTTGTGTTGTCATCTGAGACATTTTCAATACTTTCAAAAAAAACTTGACAAAATTTAACCAGTCATTGTTTTTAAACTGAACGTTAACTCTGAGATAATTCTATAAATTTTCATCATATAAACTTTACAATGCTAACATTTCAGTGATTTCTAAAAAGCCAATGTTATTTTCTGAAGTTCATTTTATATATATATATATATCCAAAAATCAACTCATTTTGTTTCTATGGCATAAGCAGTTGATACTTTTAATATAATCAAGTACCAGCTTCCAAACAATGAAATATCAAAACTATCTAATACATCCACTAATAATCCCCCAATGGCTATATAATCCATCTATTTCAGAACAATATACAAATTGTACAAGCAATAGTTATAGTTGAAGGATATGCATTCAAATGGAAAAAATATCATTTAGCATTATCACTGACTACCTGTCACTGTGCCAGTCTACAGTTCATGCACAGTCCTTTAGTATGATACTAAATCTCATAAATTACCAAAAGAGAAAAAAGAATTTATCTCTTGAATAATCAAGAATTACTATGATTCATATTCTGCTTTCGTTACACCTGACTTAATCTTTTTAAAAAATGTTTTCTTCTCATTTCTCTCACCCTATATCTCTTTCTCTTATCTCTAAAAATACCTTCCTTAATTCTTAAGGACATCATTATAGGTCACTTGTGTAATTAAGTTAGTATTGCAGCTTTTAAAGATAAGCCAAAGTTATTATAAGTTATCAATAAGATATTAAATTCAAGCAACCTATATCTAGCTGAAAACAATGTATATCATTGAGAAGTCTTCATATGTTTACAGTGAATTTAATTAAGATGAGTTTATTTGGGACTTTCCAAGGAAATAACCATCTCTAATCAAACAAGAATAATGCCCTGTATGGTAAAGGAAAAAATACAAACTCTCATGACCCATTCAGTAACCAGCTAAATTAAAAAGCAGAAAAGTAAATAATGACCATGTTTAATAAAAGCTTTGAGAAAAATTTTGTTTGTAAAGAAAGCTTCTTTTAAAAACTAATTACATAATATTATTAACTACCTTACAAAGTTACCCTGAGAAAATACACTTTTGAAATTCAACATAAACCAAATACTTTATACTTAAAATAAAAGTAATTATATTATCAGGATAAGAAAAAAAATTTAGACCACTCATTTCATAGCTAGATCTTTTCATCAGGATAGTGGAATTTTCAAATAAACAGTTTGTCCAATAGTAAAAATACAAATAGAATGCTAAAGAAGTCCTTTATAAAGGACTTTATAATGCAATTCAGTAGAAATATTAACCTTTCTCATTCATTTTAAGTGTGACAGCAAAGGAAGAAATACATTTTTGGAATAGCTTGAATTCAGTTAAAACAAAATTCATGAAGAATGACAAATTTGCTAGGTAGGTTTGACCAAAGATCTCTACATAAATTTATTGTATTATATTTCTTGATTTTTCTAATAAAGACTTCAAATGGAACATAAAATATATTATATGTAAACAAAGGCTACAAGTAAATCAATATATTATACATAATGGATGATTACATTTTAGTTCCTACAATTTCAAAAAGTATTTTGTTAGTCACCTATATTTAGTTAGTACAGTTTAAAAACATTAAGATTAAGGTTTTCTAATCTGTTTTTTTTTAAATACAAAGCTACTAAATCAAAAAACATAAGGTAAAAATCAAGTTCTATGAATAAATATTTTAAAAGTAAGTACTCTAGGATCATAACACTGACAACACTAATTATCTTTTCTAGTCTTGTCAGTTATGTTGCATACTGTTTGGGTGACTGATGGGATAATTTCACTTCATTTTCTCTCAGTTTATTCTGGACCATGTAAGAGAAGAATATTAAAATAATTAACACCTCTAAACAAAGTACTTGATAAAGTTTTTAGTTGAAATGCTTAAAAAAATAAACTTCAATTAACTAATACATGATTCTAGAGCAAATAACTGAACCCCCACATGCTAAAGGAATACTCTAAGAATTTCTAATTTAAAAAAACAAGTCTATTCAGTAATATTAACTATTTTAGGACTTTTACATATTAAGATCATATACTTTCACAAAGAAAGATCCCTTTTCATTAGCAGTGTGAGTTAGCATTACCTTAATTATCAAAAACATGTGTCTATTCTTATATCATTAAAACATTTAATCAGCAGGAATCGAAGCACTCATAAAGAGATAAAATGTACGACAAAACAAATTATTCCAATTCCTCATACCTATAAACATTTATTTAATTTCTTGATAATGGCCTTATATCCAAAAGAACAGTAAAATATTTAAATTAACACTTAATCTAAAATATAAATCTTCACCAACAGCAAATACATTACATCACTCAACTAGAAAAAGTATAAAAGACATTATTAATCAATTTTTCTACTTGAACACTTTAGTAAATTTTAAGTCATACATAGTTTATGGTTTATATATGTCATACATACATTTATAAGTCAAGTAGCCTATAAGGCTACATATTTTAAATAATTAATAAAAAGCATATTTTTTGCTTTGGTCACCTTATTTTTTGTTGTTGTTTATAAAATTAATCACAGTTAGCAGGATAGAAATCGCTTTGAGCTTCATGAATGACATCCAAGAGATGGGAAAGGATTAGTTCCCAGTTGCTGCCAGTTATAGCGCCAGGTGGCTTTTTCTGCAGTGAAGGTGTTACCGATAATCCCATTACACTGGTACTAAATCTTGCAGACATCAAAATTATCACCAAGGTTCCTTTTCATCCCATCCTTTCCAAATGACTGGAAGTCGCTTCACCTGAAAGAAGTCAAATCCACATGCAGCTGCTGTTTTAGCAGGCAGCAAACTCCCAGAGAATGCCAGTCGTGATTCAATTTTGCTGTGCTGGTGGCCCCCTATTCCCTGTCCAATAATACATCTGTTAAAAAATCCTACAGCTACAAATCAAGTTTAATCCTACCAGGGACCTCATGTTGGTCTTGTCTTCCAAAAAGGCAGCAGGTTCTGCTGTCTATCTTTGCTAGTGTCTGGGGAATACCCTTTAAATCCCAGCCCTACTTAGAAGAATAAGCTAAGGATCACAAAACATGACCTCAAAAACCCTGATATGACTATATTCTGACCCAGAGGCATTCATTCTAGGTGAAGATTAGAACTTTGCATAATAAGATTACACAGCAAGTGAATGATATCAAGGGACTATCCATATGCAGCCGCCTGGTTTTCTATAGACAGCCTGTGCTCTGCAATATGCAGTGCAGACGAAAAAGAGCTTGGTCTTTCTAGCTGAAATAAAATAGATTCACATAAATTAGTTGGCCATTTCCAGATTCCTAAATCCCCTATTACATCTTTTATTGACAGCTCCTGTGAGGATAGCACAAATGTTATTCCTTTTTATTCTGTGCTTCTATAACAATCATGCTCTGTAATTGAAATGTACATAGATTATGGCTCGAAATTAACATCTTGTTTGCTGTAATCTTGGATTACAATTCACTGTGTACATAATAAAATTAGGAAATCAATGGATGGATTTATCATCTCCAAGAAACTAGAGGTATTGTTTAAAAAAAAGTTTAACATTTTGTGCCAACACTTTAAATGCAGAAGTTACAGATAGAAGTCAATAAAAATTTGGTAAAAGAATACAAATATCAGCCAATATCTACATAAAAGATAGATTACATAAAAATTAGTTCATTTCTCTCAAAATTTAGAAAATATAAAAAATTCAAAGATCTCATGAACATACAATTTTCTCTCTAAAGCATACTTGAACAAGAATGTCAATTACACATAACAATTTCTCTACTTTTTATAAAATACCACAGCATTTTATACAAATCACCTGAGTCATTTTTTACTTTAAGACAGCTGAATCAATTCAAATCAATTATAATTCACAGTTTTATAATTCTTAACTATATGTTTTTAAAGTACTTGATGAAGCAACTTCTCCTTCTATTTGAATATATACAGAGCATTTAAAATGTATAGCATCCTAGAGCTATTTTAGAAAGCACTACTTTATGTTTAGCTTTTTTTTTCTAATTTTAAACTTATACTAGCTAGCTCTAAGCAAACTCATATGAAAAGGGATTCATATACATTCACACAAATACCTATACAGAAAAATTCTAAGAATGCGAAGAGGAATTCTCAACTTTGTATTTTAAAAAGTATTAAGATCTGCCATGAGATTCTTGTAAAACTAAGCTCCTTGGTATACCTGAAATATGGCTTATCTGAAAAGTCTGACTTGCCCACAACTGCTGAGGAACATACCACATCCATTATATTAGCCATTATCGCCTTATCATCATAATATCTTTAAGCATGTCTATATAATATCTGATAAGTACTCAGGAGTCAGGTGACATAATTCTGATTTTGTGTATTAATCAAGCAGATATACACCAACAGTATCAGTGGTAGAGCTATAAAAAACACTGTAACTTCAACTACAAAGTGAATATTAGAATATTACTAGAATATAATGAGAAATGCAAAAATATATGCATTTGTTTACATATAATACTTTATATATTTATATATAATACTTTAGAGCTATATTGTTCAATAAAGTAGTCACTAGCCATATATGCCTACTGAGCACCTGAAATGTGACCAGTCCAAATTGAGATGTATTGTTAAGTATAAAATATACACTGGACTTTGAAGACTTAATACAAAAATAAAATATTTTATATTGTTACATGTCGAAAACATTATTTTAGATATAGTGGGTTAAATAAAATACATACATGTATACTATTGGACAGCACTGCTTTAGCAGATAACACATTTTCAATAACATATTCTTAAGCTAACTGAAATTATACAACTTTAAAAAAGCAGAGGGCTGTTATGGAAGAAAAAGCATTCCAATGCTAAATCTGATAGCCAAATTTAGTAAAGAAAGAACAAAATGCTGTCATTTTAGCAACTAATTCATATTTCTAGCTTAAGGGTAGTGAGGGAGAAGAAGGGACCAACCAAATTGCTGACTATCACGTACCAAAAGAAGAATGATGTTTTATAGTTTCAAAAACGCTTTAAATCCAGAAAGCATAGGTTTTTAGAAAAAAATACATCTTGGACAACTTCATAAAAGACTAGGAAGGTCTGTGTGGCACTTCTCATTGACTCCAATAAACAGCAACTTCAAAAGACATGTCTGGATCTAGCAAGGGCCATTTTTTTCCCTAAGGTGCTATATAACTGTTTATACTCAAATTTTAAAAATACATCATAATAACTACAGAGATTTGAAGTATTTAGTATATTTAAGAATTTTAGCAAAAGGAAAAAGTCAATTTTTATAAATTATTAAAAAGCTGCTTTTCCATTAGTCTTTGCACTATAGACATCAGTGAGGGTTAAAAAAAAAAACAGTAATAAAGTTTCATAGAAACAAGGAAAAATATAGTTAAAATATAAAACATATACCTAATTTAGTTCAAGAAAATTAATGGCAGATTTAGTATGACCACAGACAATTGATATAATACAATTAAATTACAAAGTCTACCTTTGTCATATATTGGAATATTATTTCAATATAGACAACAGCATGTAAAGTATTTAACAGTTGCTTTTTCATAATTATTCCTTTATAATATTTATCTAAAATACTTAGACTAAAGACAAAATATGAGTATCAATAAATAAGATGGATAACATCTAAATTAGTTCTTTATGGCCTAGTCATGCCACTTTCCTCTGGCCTTTTAAAATTATGTATTTCTTTCCCTTTCTGGTTACAAGTATCACATACATACACACACACACACACACACAACAAACAGAATAATAACAATAAAAAACTTTCTAACCATCAATATATGAGAGCAATGATATTCAGTCTAAGTTAATCCCCAGACATCCAAATTCATGAATAAAAATTCATCAGTTTTAAATACACTGAGCCTATTAAGCAAGAACAAAAGCATATGCACAAAAGAGCTTTTAATATATTTCAAAGCCCACAAGAGCCATGGTCTCATTAAAATTATAAATTACACAAACATGGAATGAAGATTCAAACTGCAGTGCAGCTAAGCAGATTACAGAAAACCCCGCGTTCCATATGATAACACACCATGGCCCTCCCAGATGGGGGCTTGGAACAAAAAGGCCATCACCACAGCTAGGGAAAACCTCCTTGTGATCTCTGGTTTCTGTTCAGCAGATGACAGCCAAATAATATGTTGATTATTCTGTTTGTGCTGCTAAGCTTGTAAGATGGAATAAAAGCGATATGATCTATTGTGAACCCAATGCTAATGTGTTGCTCCACTCATAAGTAATATACTGAATTTATTTTGAAACTATCTTTTATCTGAATTTCAGTTTATAAATGCATGACTTAAAATAAAAGCCAGGATAAAATATTATTTAATTTGATGCTTTAAACTAAAAAATTTAGATGGCAGTGAAAAATATCTAAGTGCTTAGTTAAGAGTCAATCGCCTTTCTTTAATTTCAGCACTGTGATCAGATACAAAATACATTTTTAAATAAGCAATTACTCTCATTAAGAAATATAAATGTAAAATTAAGTAATACAATAATCATGAAGTTAATAATATAAATTGACAAGATTAAAACTAAAATACCAGGGTATATAAAAACACTTTCTGCAATATAAGTAACAGCACATAATCAAACATATATCTCAAATATTTCTGAATAATATGAAGTATCACTGAAGGCCTTATAAATATTCATAACTTGTAATCAATGAATGTTCACAAAAAACCTATTTAATATCAAAATAATTAAAAAGATGCTTATCAAAATAATTCTCAAATATAATAGGAGCAATTCATATTGCTTTGGTCATAAAAGTTAAAACTTAACTTTTCCCTCAATTAAATATTGTGAACTTTAACAGCGTGAACTATACCCAAATGAGATAACTGGGATTGTACCTGTAAATATTTCACCAAATTTTTATTTCATGGCTAAACATTTTTATGAATACTAGTATGTTAAAAATATTAAATAATAGCATTTATTTTACCACCTCAGAAATTGTAGACTCTTCTTCAAGGCAAACAAAATAAAGCAGTACTTTAAAGCTGCAGTTGAGGCAATTAGGTAAACACAGTTTTCTTAAGGGGTATTTTGTAAAAAGTGCATGATTATGGTTATTATCATAAATTTACCACCTTTTTCTATCTAGAGATATAGATTCTTGAGTCTAAAAAGCAGAACAAAACTTCTTAACATAAAAATACAGTCTAAAATTACAGATCTAAAAGGTAAAACGATAATACTTTTAGAGAAAAAACACAGAACATCCTTGGAGTAGACAAATATTTCTTAAACAAGATGTGAAAAGCAGTAAACATAAATGGCAAATGAGACTAAAGTCATAAACATCTGTTCATCAAAAGTGCTATTAATAGAATGAAAGGGCAAACCTCAGAATAGGAGAAATGTTTGCAATACCTATTCAATGAAGGACTCATATTCCAAATATATAAAGAACATCTATAAAACAACAGAAAAGTGGGCAAGTGAAAAGGCACTTCACAAAAGAGAATAATGAAATAGGCAAAATACATATGAAAAGGTGTTAAACTTCATTAATCATCAGAGAACTAGAAAATAAAAATTAGTAATTTACTATTTTATATACACCAAAATTTGAAAAATAGAAGAAGTAGAGAAAAGAATGAGTGTTGGTAAAGACGTGGAGCAACTAGAACTCTCGTATAAACTAGTATAACCATTTTACAAAACTGGCAATATGAATTAAAGTTGTACATCTATATATACTCATGATCCAGTAATTTTGCTCCTAGATATATCCTCTAAAGAAACATGTAATATATTAATCAAGAGACAGGTATTAGAATGTTTATAGTAGTGTTATATGAAAATCACCCAAATGGCCATTGACAAAATGGATAAAAGTAGTTGTGATATAGTCATATAATGATATGCAGCAAGGAAAATAAACAAAGTACAACTATATGCAACAATGTAGATGAATCTCAGACAAAGCTGAGCAAAGGAAACTAAACGTATATAAACTGTAAATTCTATATACGAAACACAAAAAGAAGCAAAACTATGCTATTAAAAGTCAGGGTAGTGGTTATCCTAGTGCAGGGAGGGAAATAGTGAACTGGAAGGGAACATGAAGGTGTCTTCTAGAGTGCTAATAATGTTCTTTTTCTTTATCCAGGTGCTGCTTACATCAGTGTATTTGGCTTCTAAAAAGTTCATTGAGCCATCCACTTATAATATGTGCACTTTTCTGTATACAGCTTTCTTTAAAAAGGCAGTTTTATACACGAATACACAGACATACAAAGGTAGTCAAAATCTTTATCATGAGAAATTTAGGAACTGACATATATATTATCTAAAGAAAAAAAACAAGAGTTCTGTTACTGCTTATTTGAATAATCAAATTTTCAACTCAGTAGCTGAGATAAAATCATGGACTCTTATAAATGGAGGAGTAACAGCCATTTACCTTATTATCCTCCTCCCATTCCCCAACCTATAGTACCATATTTTCAGAGATATCTGGCCTTTGTGTCAGGAGTAGCTTCTGCTACTGCTATTATAATAGAGAGTCTAATATATAGTCTTAGGACTGAAATTTTGTCCTTATATGGGAAACTAAAGTAGCACAGAAGAAAAAGCAATATAAAAAATATGTTTGCCATTTCTCCCCTTGCCCTCAAATTTCATAAGCTTCTGTTATAAAAGCTTATTATCTAATAGGAATCTCTTGAAAACTTTTACTTTTCAATGAAGATAAAGAAAATACAATTCATTCTTTAATATCAATATCATATTAATTAAATGAAACTTTATAACATGATAATAAACTATATAACTTATTATCTCCCACTTAAATATTTTCCCTTATTTCTATACTAGAATCAACAAATTTACAATGCTGTTTTTCTCATATCGAAAAAATGCTTTAAGAAATAAGCTAAAAGAGATCATCAAAAGATTAGAGAGTTCATTTTTCATTTGTATAACAAATATTTATTCAGTGCTTACTATCTGCCAGGTTCTGGGGATAAAGGATTAAAATTGGCTAATTTTGTGGAATATATGGTAGGCTTGCCCTTTCTCTCTCACTTGATTTACAAGTAAAATAAAACTATTTTTAACTAGCAACAGATTCACATATTCAAAAATTAAAACAAACTAAAAGATATACAGTAAAAGTCTCATCTACTATTTTTCTTACCTACTGGCATACAGGATTTATATTTTGTACACCCTTCCAGGTTTTCTTTATGCAAACGTAAGCAAATCTAAAAACATATTTTTATTCCCTTCCCTTTTACACAAAAAGTAGTCTTACTATACACTGTTTGAACTCTGCTCTTTTTAAATAACGACGTATGTTTGAAAACTTTCCAAATCCGCATATTCGGAACATTCTTTTTTACAGCTGTAGAGTATCTCATTGTATCGGTATGCCATAGTTTATTTAACAAGTACCCTACTAGTAGGCAGTAGGGATGTTTCCAATCTTTTGCTACTACAAAAAAAAGTGACAATGAAAACTCCCATACATGTCATTTTATAAGTACACAAGTATATCTGTAATTCCCATAATTGGTACTGAGACAAATGAGTAAATGCATTGATCTTCTTCTAGAAATTGCCAATTTATGGGAGTTGTGTCATTTTGCACTTCCACTACATACGGATCTCAGATGTATCCTAGAAAAAGCTATTCCTCTCTTTAGGGCTCCAAGATATTTTGTTCATAAGGCAAATTCTCAAACATGTTCTCATTGCAAAAAAAAAAAAAACTAACTACATGAAACTCTTTTATTTCCCTAAATGCGCATGTAAAATTTGTTGACTTAGTAAGTTTAAGAGCAAATAAATTTTCAAATTAAAAAAAAAATCTCACTAAGAAATCATATTTATGCCTATTGCCCTAGGATAGCAATTGTCTATCTTCCCAATACTCCTGTCATCTAAAAACAAACATACCCCTCCACAGTATTTTTTAATTCACATTCAACAGTTTATAATTGGGTAAGCAGTCAAATGCATTTCACTTTTAAATGAATGTTTTCCTGAAGCCAAATTCATGTTATTTCTATATTTTCCTTTAAAAAGCTATCATTTCAAAGGTGGTTTAACCTTTATGACTGCCATTTTCAATGGGTAGTGTCACCTAATACATTGTTTTTATTTCACTGCCCAGCATATCAAATATTTTATAATTAAAAACAACCACTTAAGTCCATTGGACTTCTTATTTGAAGGAATCCTTAAATAAATCCAGTTTCAATATCACTGTTTTGTAAAAAAAAAAACATGTACATGATAATTTTTATTCCCCAAATAAGAATACACCAATATATGCAATCTATGTTTCATTTCAATCATCCAGAAATTAGTTGTAAAATAATTTCAGTCCCCTGAAACAAAGTGACTAGTCTAGTTGCAGACTTCAATGTAAAATTTAAAAAGCTGCCATATATGTCCCTAGTTAGAAGATAGGGCAGAACCATCCTTAAGCTCTCACCTAGCAAACTATAATGTTAGGCAAATGCCGATTTTAACATTAGAGTCGACATTAACGCATTGCTAGCAAAAGACAAGAATTACCTAACAGACAAAACAAAACAAAACAAAACAAAACAAAACAAAACACATCACAAGTAGTACCCAGGACATAAAAGCTTATCAGTCTAGTACAATTTAGAACAGTCCTACACAGCACAACAATCTCTGAGGAAATCACATAAATTCTGTGAAATGACTCATGTTCACAATGACGACTCTAAGCCAACAAAACAAAATAAAAATTTTAATTATACTCAGTTTGTCCTGCTTAGGAAAACGGAAGGGTAAATTTCAGATTTTAGAAGAATCTTATAAAACATTCCTACAGAACAAATTTTGGCACATTAAAGGAAAAGTTTCAATTATCCACAAAATTAACAGATGAGAAATATACCATTCATTAACAACAGCCCAATAGATGAGGAATTACTCGAAGTAAAATTCTCAAAGTTAGAATATTCTACTTTTGAAAGTTGAACTGTGAGAAGGTGCAATAACATTTTGGGTACTTTAAACATAATATTCCCTGTGCTAGTTCTTGGTTAATAGTCAAAAGAATATCTGATAATTTCTGAAAGCAAGTCAGGCAAATTTTCCACTTAAATGGCTGGACACATTCAAGAAAATATCTTGATTTCACTTTTCACTTTGTTTTCTTTAAGTTGCAACTGCTAAGTATACAGGTTGGTCTGGTCTCTAGCTCCAACTTGCTAAATATCCTTGTTCAAGTGACTCAATCCCTCTAACCCTCCTTAGTTTCTTCATCAGTAAAATGGTTATAGAAAACATAACATGATAGAAAACAATAAATGTGCTAATAAAGTAAAACACAGAGCTATTACATTAGGTCCTATATCTATGTTATATCTATCTACCTATATGTATACTATCTCTTTAAACTACCACAAACTATGGCCCACTTTACTTATATTTAAGGCTTAGAGCGAAAGAAATTATAATCATTTCAGAATTTTGTCCAATATTTAATGTGACTTTATAACAAATTTCTCATGTATTCACTTAAATTAATTTAAAATACCACTATAATCAATTTTCTTTAAGCTGAAAATATATTAATTTTTCCACCTGACACATATAAAAAAGAACACATGAAAAAAACATTCATGGCAATGTCACTTATAATAGCCAAATAGTAGAAACAACCCAAACATCCACCAACAATAGAAGAAATAAAAGGTCATTGTTGTATTCATTCCAAAGAATAATATATAATGAAAATGAATAAAATAAAACTATATGCAACTACATAGATGATCTTTAAAATATAATACTGAGTAAAGGAGGAAAGAATACATATGATTCCAGACAATAGTGCTCACCAGCCAGCCCACCCATACCATCTGGCACCCTAGCCAGCACCGCAGAACAGCACCAGAGTCAAGGGTACCAACAGGGAAGCATGAAGGTAGCTACAGTCTCCAGGCACAGGTCAGTATTAAACATGAGCTATGAGTTTGGAGTTAGGGTCTGCACCTGAGCTCCACCTTCCTAACCACCTTTCATGAGTGTGATTGCAGCTGCCACCTGCCAGGATAACATGTGACTAAGTGGAATGCTAACACTGGGATCTCAGTAGAAAGCAAAGACTTTTTCCAGCTGTTAAAAGATGACATATGCCTAATGGTGCAGGAGTCGGGACACAGCTGGAGCCCCAGCAGGAGTGGGTGTTGTCTTACAGCCTAGGCTGGGAGAAGCCCAAGCACAGCAAAGACATCACCCTCATCACCTTCAACACATATGAGCAAAACCCTCGAGACCTCTTTTGCAACCTGAATGTCAAAGCCACATTCTACGGGCTCTACTCCATGAGTTGTGACTTTTGAGGACCTGGACCCAAAAATGTACTCAAGGACCTCCTGCAATTGGACTTCTATACTGCTGCAAGACTTGCGCCATATATCATCGGGAATTTCCTCCACCCTTCACCATGCAGAAGAGCAGGCTGAGCAGTGGCTGTGGCAGCAGCAGGATTGCCTCTCTCCCTACTGAGAAGGGGCTCTGAGATTCTGCCCTGAAACTTATTCAAAGAGATACAATATGAGGACTGTGACAGCATCAGGTTTAGGGACCTGCAGGCAGTGCAGACTAGATAACTCACCTGATTTCCCCCACTGTTTTCTGACCACATTGTGGTAGGCGCCATCAGCATAATGCCTTCCACCTCTAGCCTATCCCGTTTTCTGAAGAGCGCTGTCCCTTCCTGCCATTTTTCCAGCCTACTACTTACTCTGAAATACCACAAACCTGTCCCCAGGCACCTTGCTCCCACCCTGATCACTGCTACATCTAAATTCCTCACAAGCCCTCCTATTCCTAAATTCTCCAGTACACTGAAGACAGCCCTCTCTTTACTTTTGAGATCTCTGTACGTACCCTTCTGACGCAAAATAACAAAAACATTTCCAATAAAAATATAAAAATGTTTGCCAAAAAAAAAATTTATATACATACATACAT
Organism: Pteropus medius; assembly: GCF_902729225.1. NCBI lineage: Eukaryota > Metazoa > Chordata > Mammalia > Chiroptera > Pteropodidae > Pteropus > Pteropus medius. Next base: position 8,917,230 of record NW_024340696.1, read on the forward strand.
ATATATATATATATATATATATATATATATATATACACATATATATATATGATTCCATAAAGATTAAAAAGAGACAAAAAAGTAAACACACTGCTGAGGAATACATATAAAAGTGATGAAATTATACAAAAAATTATATAAATACCATAAAAATCAGGACATTTTGTTTACCTCTAAAGAAAAGGAAGATTATATCAAGGGTTTCTGGGATGCCAGTAATGATCTATTATAACATGGATGTTTGCTTTATACTTAACTCATTTTACTATACATTTATGTTTCTACACAATGTTATATTTTACAATAAAAATTTTTAAATATGTTTTCTGAAATAACATATTCTTACAGAAAAGGAAGAGAGGGCTTCTCTTTTTCTTGGTCTATATTTCCAATTTTTATTGCAATACTTTAATATAAAGAAACAAATTACCATGCTTAATTCACAATTCTAATTAAAAGTAGATTTCACAGGTTTTCCCAATGGCTATCAAAAAAGTATCAGGCTGTTAAAGAGTATAAGATCAGTTATCCTGTTAAATCTTTGCTTAGCTCAGTGTTGTTTATGACACTTTTTCTTCTGTTGAAGGAAATGTATGATTACTTTCCCAAAAAAATCTACGTTACATCCAGGCAATAATTTTATGCCGGGTACTCTCCAAAAATATACATTTTAGCTCAAAAGTAGGAAGAAAAACAACTTTAACTCTCACGTGTTTTAAAACAATTTTGGGAGCATCTGTGTATGCATACAATGTGAGGGTTCATTTTAGGATGGACACAGACATAACACTTGAGGTCCAACCCAGTGTCATGCTGTTGTAAGTATCGTTCACTGTGTGTTCTAGAAAACATGATTGCTGGATTATAGGATGGATATATAAAACGAGTTACACTTAAAGTCCACTGTATAAAATATAATGTAGGGTGACTCATTCAAAACAGGCCTAACAATGCCCAATTTAAATTATACTGGAGCTGTTTTAAACATTTCCTTTGGAAAAACAAAAGTACAGGGAATTTATTAGGAGATAATAATAATTTTAAAACTGACTAAAATTACAAACATAAACACACACATAATTTAAGAAATCATAAAAGGTCCATTACCTACAAGTATCTTCAATATATGTTTGTTACACCTTTTAGATGACACTAAACAGGAAGCCGACAATGAAACTGAGAAGCAAGACTCTCAGCACTTTCATCACGCTCCAGATATCAACATAATGGCAATGGTAAGACTCATTATGATAATGGAGTTGCTTCTGATGTTTTTTTGTGAATGCAACCAAGGATTCCTCTCCTTAGCAAGTCCAGCTAACCAGTTATTTGCCCATCTATTAAGTGCCAACTTTAAAAATTTATAATGTCCAGCAGGGAGCAGCATTACAACATCCATAAGACTTAACTAGAACATCAAACGGACAGAAGAAAAAAGAAGAAAAAAGCCCACTTACCATAAGTCTGTTCCACAATACATTCAGTTTTTAGGACAGTTGCAGGGCTTCCAGAAAAAAACATCTAAAGCATGTTTCAAAACAAATATGCGTGATCCCTGGTTTCAGGATTCCTAAAGCCAAAAATCAAAATTATATTAGTTAAAGGCTTCTCTCATCCATGTTGAGTTGAATTAATATATGACTAAATGTCTCTCAGTTAAGATGCATCTTCCTCTTTAGCAAGCCAATGGGATTTTGAATTCAAACATTCAATGACACTTTGGATAAAATGATTTTTAAAAACCAGAACATTAAAGTCCTTTATCTATGAGGGAATTTAAAATAGAAGAGGAAAGTAAGTGTGTGACATATCAATCAACCTAGAGAAAACTGTGTTCATGCACTTGAAGAAGCTGATAAGCCAACCACATACAGTTCTGATATATCAAATTCCTCTGAACAATTTGCAGGTAATGGAAAGGAAATACCATTCATTTCTAAATATCAGTATGAATAACTATGGTCAACTTTAAGCACAAAGAAGCAGCAGAGAAGTAGTTTGTAATGCTAGTGTGTTAAGACTTATGAGTCAGATATTTACTGAATAGGAAGAATGCATACAATATTGCTGAAAAACCTTGTGACTAGTTATAACATGACAAAGGCAAAACACATGTTTAATACTATCTTTGATGTCAAAACCTGCCTCATATTCAACTATAATGACTCCAAGTCAATTCTTCTGAGAAAAATGTTTTCTCCAATTTTATTTGAAATGTTAAGTTTGCTTTATTTATATAGTTACACATGACAGTTGATCATCTACACCAAAAACTAAATTTTTGCTATTAAAACAGCATATGAAGTCATCTTAAAATATGTAATTATATCTAATTTACATTATATGGTATCACATATCAATATATTAACATAAAAATATATTTATTTGAAACTTAATATGTAAAACAGACCCTACTTTCTTCTAGGAAAATGTCATGAGAATCTTGAGTGTATGATATCAAGACTATGGTGATTCTCTAGTAACTTGACTGAAACTGAGAGAAATTCTGATATATTAATCTTCTATCCTTTATCAGTAAGCTATTCATGGCATTATTTTTATCTTTTGCTCTCAAAGTCTTCTTCTTATCCTATTTCTTGCCTTTGCTATTGTTCATTTCATTTTCTGATACTTGCTCATTTCTGCCAATCTTCCCTCTTTACTGTTTCAACCCCAATTTTTATTTTATTCAATCTCTCTTTATGATCCTACTATCTTTTCCCCTTTAATTTTAGGACTCTTAAAAGTGAGTTTTTTTCTGTAACACCAGTCTGCTTAAATATATTCTTTCATCCATTTACAGGCACTGTGCTTGATCTTAACAATCTCACCTGACTGGAGGACTCAACTAAATATACTTAAATTGCATTGCTGGTACTTGCAAAAATATTTTTTCTTCTGAATTATTTAAATATTTGAAGAATTCATTAAACATTTTGGAGTTAATCTTGAAACAACCCAAAATCTCAAGGAAATATAACCTCACAAACTTAATTCCAGTCAATTTGAGACTACCACTATTCTAATAAAAAGGTGATTTAAGATCTTACTACATTGATGTGAATATTGAGTAATTAACTTTTTCAAGTCAACAGAACTTTAGTGCTGTTTGTGCATGCACATGTGTACAATACCCTCACTAAAAAGGACACATTGAATAATCCCTCACTTCTAATAATAGTATTATAAAGTATGAAAAAAAATGCTTCCCCTATTCAGCACCCTCTAACGGTATTAGTATATTGTAAAACAATCTCATCATGAAATATACATGAGCTTTGAAATTTTTAAAGATTATACATAGATTATATAGTACCCTTACTTATCTAACAAGAGACCGTAGTATGTGTAGTAGTACTCCCCACTTTCCCCAAATTCACATCCACTTAGAACCTAAGAATGTGACCTTATTGGGATATAGGGTCTTTGCAGATACAATTAAGGTAAGGATAAGCATGAGATCATACTAGATTAGGGTGGACCCTAAATCCAATGAGAATGTCTTCATAGGAGACAGAAAAGGACACACACAGAGAAAAAGACAAAGTGAAAACGGAGGCAGAGACTGGAATTACACTGACACAAACCAGAGGAGCCACCAAAAGCTGGAAGAGGCAAGGAAGGGTTCTCTCCTAGAGTTTTTGAAATAAACATGGCCCTGCCGACACCTTGATTTTGGACTTCTGCCATCCAAAACTGTGACAAGGTAAATTTGTGCTGTTTCACCACCAACTCTGTGGTGGTGAAATGTTATGGAAGTCCTAGGAAATTAATATAAATTTTGGAACTGGGAAGTAGTGTGTTGATGTTAACAAATAACTAAAAATAAAAAAGAGACTGTTGGTATATTGCCTTGGAGAGATGGTAGAAAGAGATGTTGAGATTCTGGTGAAGGCTCAGAGGAAGTGAACAGGATGGCAGAGAAAACTTCTATTATCTTAGAAAACTCATATATTGTCAGGGCCCAAGACGTTTAGCCAGCTGAGAGGGCTAACATAACTACTTTGATTAGAGAATCAAGATTGGACTAGAGCTCTAAAGTGAACATGTTCCAATGTTCAGTAACGAAAAATGATCTTCACACATAAAGGTAATTCACTATTTCCATGTGAGGTCATTTAGGAAATGTTAATAAAAAACAGGACATATGATTTGCTTATCTTTTAAAATTTAACCTTAGAATACTACACTAGAAAATTATTTTCATTATCTTTCTTTCCGGGAAATGCTTTACCTTCACTAACACAGGCACTAGGTCTCAGAAAAGCCACTGAAAGTCCAAACAAAGGAGTATCCATTTATGTCATGGAGTACTAGTAGTTGCCCACCATGACTGTTATGTCAAAAGGTGGCTGTAGTCTTTCCACTGTAGCTGAAGACTTCTCAGAATACCAACTCACTGGAATATTTGTGGAAATGGTCCCACTATGTGGCCACAAGGGTGATATACACATTGCTTATGGAACTCTCAGACTAGATTTTATATAGCTGAGTTCATTTGGAAGAGATGTTTACTTTTTTAGAGCCTTTTTTTTAATTTTAGAACAATTTTAGGGTTACAAAATTGAAAGGACAGGAATTTCCCACATTCCTGACCCCACACATGTATAGCTTCCCCTATTATCAACATCACTCACCAGAGTGGTACATTTTTTCCCAAGGATGAACCTACATTGACACATTATAGTCACCCAAAGTTCATAGCTTACTATAGGGTTCACTTTTGGTGCTGTACATTCTATGAGTTTGAACCAATGTATAATGACATATATCCATCATAATACCATACAAAATATTTTCATTGCCCTAAAAATCCTCTGTGTTCTGCCTATTCATTCTGCCCCAACCATTTCTGGCAACCAATGATCTTTTGTCTCCATAGTTTTGCCTTTTCCATAATATCATATAGTTGAAATCAGTATGTAGCTTCTTCAGATTGGCTTCTTACACTTAATTTGCATTTAAGGTTCCTCCATGTCTTTTCATGGCCTGACAGTTCATTTGTTTTTAGTCTAAATAATATTCCATTGTCTGGATGAAACTCATTTCATTTATCCATTCACCTACTAAGAGATATCTTGGTTGCTTCCAAGTTTTGACAATTATGAATAAAGCTGCTATAAACACCCATATACAGGTTTTTATGTGGATGTTTTCAACTTTGGATAAGGAGCATGATTGCTAGATTGTATGGAAAGAGTATGTTTCATTTTATAAGTAATCTTCAAAATGGCTGTACCATTTTGCATTGTCAGCAATGTATGAGAGTTCCTATTGTTCCACATCCTAGCCAGCATTTGGTATTGTCAGTGTTCCAGATTTAGTCCATTATCTTATGTGTACAGTGGTATCTCAATGTTGTTTTAATTTGCATTTCCCTGATGACGTACGATGTGAAGCATCTTTTCCTAGGCTTATTTGTAATCTGTATCTTCTTTGATAGGTGCTCATTTTAAAATCAGGTTATTTTCTTGTTGAATTTTAAGAGTTCTTTATACATTTTGGATAACAGTACTTTATCAGATATATCTCTTACAAATATTTTCTTCTCAGTCTATGGCAGTTCTTCTCATTCTCTTGACATTGTCTTTCACAGAGCAGAAGTTTTTCGTTTTAATGAAGTCCAGCTTACTAATTTTCACGGATCACGTCTTCAGTGTTGTATCTAAAAATGCATCACCATATCCAAGGTTCTCTAGATGTTCTCCTATGTTATCTTCTAGTTTTAGTTTTACATTTTACTTTTAGGTATGTGATCCACTTTGAGGTAATTTTTGTGAAGGATATAAGATTATTTTTTTATATCTGTGTCTAGATTTTTTTTTTCCATGTGTATGTCAAGTTGTTCCAGCATTATTTGTAAAAGAGACTATCTTTGCTCCATTATAGTGCATTCGCTCATCAATGCGAAAAATCAGTTGATATAGTTGAGTCTATTTCTGGGCACTCTACTCTGTTCCACCAACCTATTTGTCCATTCTTTTGCCAATATCACAGTCTTGATTACTATAGCTTTATATTAAGTCTTGAAGTTAGGTAGATCAGTCCTCCGACTTTGTTCTTCTTCAGCATTGTCGGCTATTCTGGGTCTTTTTCCTCTCCATAGAAACTTTAGAATGAGCTTATCAATATCCATAAAGTAATCTGCTGGGATTTTGACTGGGATTGCATTGAATCTATAGAGCACATTGGGAAGAATTGATATCGGGACAATATTGAGTCTCCTACCTATAAAAGTGAAATTTCTCTCCATTTAGGTCATCAGAGTTTTGTAGTTTTCCTCATGTAGATCTTGTTCTGATTTTTTTGTTTTGTTTTGTTTTTTGTTTTTTAGATTTATACTTAAGTGTTTCATTTCTTGGTTACTAATGTAAATTGTATTGTGTTTTAAATATCTAGTTCCACTCGTTCATTGTTGGTATATAGGAACTGATTTCATTTTGATAGGATGGTGAGATGACTTTACTGAGATGTGTAGGTTGAAGTGAGATTTGAACTTAACCGATAAATAGATTCTGTTAACTGTAGCCTTTTGGAAGAAGGGAACATGATCAGTACAGGAGAATAAATGAATGTCAAGGTGCACAAAGTAAAGGAATTCATAAAGTGATGTGGTCAGAGAGGTAGGTAGAAGGAACTATACGCAGGTCCGTAAAAAATTTTTTTATATGATCATATTTATATTTGGAAAAGATCAGAATGGCTCTTGAATGGAAACGTACTGCAGGAGAACCAAAGACGAGGGCTAAATGCACTAGAATGGATAGTAGAGCTACTGAGAGGTAAACTCCATAGGTCTTGGTAATGAACTGGATATGGTGAAATGAATCTTGGGAAAGGAATTGAGTGTAGTGAGGTTCTTAGCTTAGACAACTAATTCTACAAATAGTCAGCAGAGGAAGTTCAGTCTGGGGCATTATGATTTTGAGGTCCCACTAAGACTTCCAAGAACAAGTAAAGTAAGTATCTGAATTTATTATTCAGGAGGTCAGAAAAGCAATCTGGATTATAAATGTTAGTCATTAGTATATAAATGATAACTGAGGTCCTGGAAGTAGATGAAGGTAAGAACATGGAATAAAAAAAGAAAATGGTCTTAAGGACTCCAAGATTTAATGGCAGAAAGCAGAAGAAAGAGTGTTTTCTTTCACACCCTTTAGCCACTGAATTGTCCCTCCTTTCATATATCAATTCCTCTCTCCTATGCTCAAGATTCCATTTCCTTTACCTCATTCAGGCTGTCTTATCAATTGTCTAGAATTGTTTTCTAGTACCTTTATTGCCTAACAACAAATCTGCTCCCTTAAATCTTTATCATCTCCTTCAATGTCCTCTTCACAGAAAAGCTTTCTAAAATGTAAAATGGTCTGATTTTATGGAATATTCAACTTCACTTGCCTTCAACTCTAAATATTATTTGACTTTTCAGATTACTACCCTTTATTCTGCCCTTAACAAAGCCAAAATAAACCATTATTACTAAATCAAATAATCACGTCCCAATTCTTATTTTACTTTGTTTCTCTGGCCAGCTTTTAAATGTTCGTGTTCCCCAAAGTTCATTTTCAGTTATTTTTTCCTTCTCATTCTAAAGTATACATTTCCTTGGTGAGTTTATCTATTCCCTTGGAGTAAACTCCCGCCATGTGCTAATTAATTTCAAATCTATGTTTCATCTAGAGATCCCTCTCTCACATAGCCTACTGTGCATTGGACATCTGTACTTGAATACTCCATGGGTACTTCCAATTAAACCCATTCAAAAAAGATTTTAAAGTCGTTTTGTGATCGCTCATTCCCTAAAACAACCAACACCACCATTATAAAATTCCACTGTTCCTCTTTATTCTTTATCTTCTGCCATCCACAAAGCTGCTCAAGGCAGAAACCTGTCAGTCATCTTTGAATCCTCCTGTCAACCTTCTTTGACCATATCAATTCTACTCTTTATAGTAATCTCTTAATTGATTCCATTTTTTATCCCATTCGCACTTTTAGACAATCCATTTTCTTCTATCACATTCCTTGGGATTTATTTAAATGATTGTTATTAATCATTATTAACACCACACCTAAACATATACCTTTTTAACTCTTTCCTTCCACAAATTCTTCACTTATTCCAACGTCTTATGTTCAACTCTACATACTGGTAAATTCAAGTATTTAAGATTATTTGCTTTGAGAGCAAAGGTTCTATCTTTGTAAAATAATAATAATAATGATAAGACAAATTAATTTGTTCTATGATAATGTTATACCAAAGATAAAGTCTAGTTTCAGGAATGCCTTGGTGTACATATATGTCATGCTTTCCTAATTATAAAGTTGAAAAACAATTCTTTAGTTCTAGTAATAAGGCAAACAAAACATCACGCCACCTTTAGAAACTAAAGGGGTAAGCAGAGTAGGAAACAAGGGAATATGAAGTAAAGAAACATATACGAATTCAATATTTGTAGTATTTCAAGGTTTTCAGATTAGCAAACACATCCAAGATGTTTCTACTTGATATTAGGCTGCTTTGTGTAACTTTTTCTTTTGCTCATCTTAGTACTTATTTACTACAGGACAAAATTAGCACATATTGTTCATTGTGTTCAAGTGCTATTCTGTTTTCTAATATGCTAAATCTGATCACCCCAAAAATGAGGATATTTTTACATCTATAGGCTAAAATGGCAAGGTTAAGTATAAGCAGACAGTAAGCACTTAACAACTATTTAGTGAATGATTGAGATTACAGATTTATACTGGCAAAAGACTCAAAATTAAAGTATCTAAACTCTGACTAAGCTTTCCAGTTGATAAACTGTTCAATAGCAATGTGGGGGGTTTTTTTTCGTTTCTCTTTAAAAAGCAAAAATATCCTAAAAACGAAAGAACTCCCCAAATGAAAAATTCCAGTCACTATTTAGCAATACTAATTCCAATTTTTCAAATAGAATCAGCCAAAGAGTTGTAACGGGTCATTGAAATTTCAAACAATTCAATGGCAAGAATTTCAAAGAGGTTTGGATGTATTTTTAAACTACCCTAGATCGCTGTCAAAACCAATAATAACTTTGTAGGGCAGCCATGATTTGGAAGTCTTTTTTTAGTTTAGACATTTGTCAATCATGAATGCCTTTAAAAATCACCAACTCCCCCTAACCCACTGAGTTTTGAGAAAATTTTAAATCCAAAGACACAGCTCTAAATTACATCGTCCCCCCTCGCCACACTAAAATTTCTATTCTAATAAGAAATCTCTCAATTCGGAGTTCACAAATCACGAGAAAAAGAAAGTACATACACATGTAATTCCTATTGGTTTTTTGGGGAAAGAAACCTTAAGTATTTTCTGTTATTTGCAGCTGCCTTAACAGCAAACGACAATTAAATGTGTGAACAAGGTTGTCAGAGCAACACTTGTCATTCACACCACTTATGGAAAGGCGCTCCAAGACTTACAGAAGCACTAATTAAAATTAACGAAAGATTCTCACGAAGACTTGTCAGAGAAGTATATTTTGTCATTTGCTCTTTGAGATGGAGGAAAACCAAACAGTCTCAAAACTCAAGAGTTTTCACTGTAAGGTCTAATTCCAACCCACCTGCCACCGACGAACTGGGCCCAGATGCTCTGAAAGCAACTCATTAAGGTAAGAGTTCCAATTCCTTAAACATAACACAACCATTCAAAAAATGATTTGATGGGGAAGGAGGAACGAATATTCTCAGAAATCAGAGGAGAAAGGGGCGGGAGAATGTATCCTCTTCACAGATGAGCCGAGAAAGGTGCAAAGTCTTACTGGTAGTTACTTGATATATCGCTCCACTGACCTTTTCTTTAACTCAACGTGAAGACACTCAAAACGAGAGCAATACTGAATGATATTACCCACCTCGAGCCCCAAACCCAGGAAGACTCTTACCCAAGACACAGGCGAGCCTTTCTCACCTGGGCCCCGCAGAAGTCCGCTGTCCTTACGTAGAGCGCACCTTTCAGCAATACGCCTTGCGATTGGTTAACTCGGGAGGAACTCTGAGTTCTATTGGCTAAGGAGGCGGGAGTCTGGGGCTGGCTCTGACAGGCCCACTGATCGAGTTCCCAGAGTTCCTATTGGGTCAACGCGGGAAGCTCCAAGATGGCGGCAGCGGCGGCCAGCGGCACTGGCACCGGCACCGGGAGTACTGGGTCCATAGCGGCGGCAGCCAGCAAGAACAATGTCACTAGTTTCCAGAGGAGGAGTCCTAGAGCGAGCAGTACTGACAGCGGCGGCTCTCGACTGGTGTCCATCGCGGGCACACGACCGTCAGTGCGGAATGGACAGCTGCTGGTATCAACCGGGCTCCCAGCCCTGGACCAGCTCTTAGGTCGGTTGAGAACTGAGATCTGGGCTCAGCAGAGGGACAACTTAGGGAGGGAACTTACTGGGTGAGCTACCCTGATCCCACATCTCTCTCTTTCTGACCCCGTAACCTTCGAACGTGGAGTGGATAGCCCTGTCAGAAAAGATGGAGGGGAGGAGGTGTTGCATGGAGACTTCCAAATGCTGTTAACTAAACCTGTTTTAGTGCTCCCACTTTCTATTCTGGTTCCTGCCCACTAGCCTTTTTCTAGATTACTACGTGCTTTTTACTCTGGTCAAGGGGAATAATTAATGTTTGGACATGGTTTGGCCTTCATCGCTAGAATCCCCACCTGGTCTCTGAATACACCCTTCCTCCACCTCAGGCAGGTCATGGTTTGGACTAACCTACAAAAGTTTGTCATTGGGAGAGGTGGGCTTCATTAGAAAATGCTGAAAAAAGTAACTTCCCGTCTTTCACCGCCAGGCTGCTTATCTCCCGGTTCTGAATCTTTATAAACAAACCATATTGGCTTTAAAAGAATGATTTTTAAAGGCTTACATGGATCCAAAGTACTTAAAGCCTGTCGTTGAGAGTGACAGTCATACACGTCTCTGCGTTAAATGCTTGTATATGTGATTTTTTTTAGATTTTTCTCTACATACTTTGCTTCCCAGAGTTACGTTCCAGACGGTACGTTTAAAGTTAACTTATATTTTAACGAGAAAAGTGCAGTTCTTAGGCTTTCCTATATAATCTCTAGAATTTTTCATGAGAAGCCTGCTAAAGAATATGCTTTTTTCATAACATGTTGAAAGGATTGACCAGATTGGTAAGACAGAGCTGCTTTGTTAATAAAGATTATAAATTAATTACTGTCTGAATGCTGTTTCATTAAAAATGATCTGTTTATATTTAATAACTTTAACAATGTTATGTGTTTCAATTAAATTTTGTATACTTTCATAAAATATTAGAAATGCCATTGCTTGTACTTGTGCTTCACTGGACATTTTCTCTCTGTACTTCCCCACTACCCACCCTCCTGCAAGGTTTAGTGCAAAGGAAAGTGACAAGGCGAACAACCTATAAGAAAGAATATAATTTCTTGCTTCTGTTATTTCATGTCCTTAACTGGATCCTGGTTATTTCTACTTAAATTTAGGTACTTTCACTTACCTGTTTCAATTCTGTTGCCTTCCTAAATTGCATGGTACTGTAATCAAAAATGATTCAGAATATCTAGTTAGCAAATATTTATCTCAACATTTTTTACCTTTTAAGCCTTACTTGGGTGTGACCCTGTATTTGAGCTTAAAATTTGGAAGCTGTTTCTAGTGTATATGTATATTCAGTGAGGATATGTAATGTCATTCACTTGATCCTGAAACTCTCTGAACAAAAAGGTCACATTTCTAACGTTATACCTTCAGTTCCTCACTAGAATAATTAAATGTGCCTAGCACAGTTCCATCACTTAGATTCTTAGTAAGTTCTTTTGTTATTTGTCCTTTCATATTATTTTTTTAATTTTATTTTATTTTTTCAAGTTTATAGTAGTAAGTTCTTGATTGAAAGAAAAAGAACGCATAGGAAAAAAAAAACCTGGACAAGAGTTTATGCAACATGTAGGACGGAATTATGTGTTTTAGCACTAAAAACAGACTCAGATTAAGTGACATGAATAGAGTGATAAAATCAGTGACAGTCTGGGCTGATCTTTAGGCTCTAAATTTAGTGCTCTGCATATGCTACAGCTGTTTCAAATTTTTGAGAACTCTTTTAACCATTTATTGAACCTGATCCTAATGATTTAACTATAATTTCTTGAAGCACTCATTAAAAAGGCAACTCAAAGCAACTTCCCCATGTGTTTCTACAATGATACAAACAAACTGTAATTTCAAAATTTTTCAGATTTTCTTGGGAATACTCTAGTATTTGGCTGTAACAAGCATATCCTAAAGATTAGACTTCATTAAGATGATTGAAATATTAGTTTTTGGATATTTAAAATATATTTTACATGTATATAGTTAATTCTCAAAGTGCACAAAGGTTGAAGTTGTAAAAGGAGTTGCTACAGTTGAAATAATACATATGTGCAGAAGTATTTTAGTTGTTAACTTCTTAATGGCATATTTGTATATTGATGTTCTATTTTGTATGGCCCTTTGAAGCAATTTCGTTTTATATGTTTTTCATTAAAACATTATTTGAAAATGAAAATTTGACTGCTAATGTGTATACACTTAGGTATAAGCAATTCGGATGATGTTACTCTAAAATGTTATTTGACTCAGTGTGTGACAAGCCCAATATAACCATATTGTGACAAAATGTAATGATAGTAGGACGTTATATCAGAATGATGAAACTATACTGTGACATTGTGATTGTTGCCTAAATATATCCTGTGGTTACAGTGTGACAATAAGTACTGTATTGTTACTGCCATGCAATGCAGTGATATTTTATTACTGCTACTGTGACATTATTGTAATTTTAAGCATAGATGCAAAGTATGTTTGAAAGGCATCATACAGGCTAATTGAATGTTAGTCATTTAATAATATGTAAATATTTCCATTGCTTACTCCAAAAGAAAAATGTTTTTATAAATTTGAGAATTCCCTATATTTACATCTTTTCAATATGATCTATCATATTAAATGTCTATCTTGACAATTTTATTATTAGATATTAATACATATTTCCCAAATTGGCTACATTTAAATTTTTCAAGTTCCGAGATTTCCTAATCCAGGTTCTTACCTTCCAGGAAATTTGTTGTTATTTGATGACACTATATGTAAATATTCCATTTTTCTTCTTCCAGAATTTTCAAAGAGATTATAGTGAGTAAAAGATTCTAACAGAATTTCTTTTTTCCTAAGAAATAATGTACAGTCCATTTTAGGACCATTTTGTCTAATCCGGGGGAATTATCCCCCAACCTCATCCTTCAAAAAGATACTTAAAGGGTAACTTCAGGCTTGACTGACTTAACCTCTTTGCTGTTCAGAACTTATTAAATTTTGGTAGTCAAATGAATGGAAAGTACGGACTTGGGGTAAATAATAGTCCAGGAAAAGTATTTCAAAGAAGCTGAATGGTAGCTACCTTTTTCAACACTGATATCAAAACATAAATACTGGTGGACTAATTTTTTTTTTGTTCCACTGTATCTTAACCTAGAGTGTGGGGTGATGTACATTGAGTTTGGACTATAAAATAATCCTGGTTATAATATTTTAGCAACTAACAGGTATACATTTAAGGAAAAGTAGCTTATTTCTTTGTACTGCTATGTAAAATTATTACATGTGATTTAATCTACACTATTCTCACTGTGACATTATTGTAATTTTAAGCATAGATGCAAAGTATGTTTGAAAGGCATCATACAGGCTAATTGAATGTTAGTCATGTTCATAGCTGTTTCTGTTTTGATTCCCATATTTGCCTAGTCAATAATTGTGATAATCAAGAGTTGTTAGGATGTTTCATTCTCCTAGAGAGGGAAGAAAAAGATTTATTAATGAAATAACTGCAATTTAATTTGAAGTGTGACAAAGTAGTTAAGGATATTGCTATGAACCAAAGAAAGTATATGAACTTGTTTTTTACATTATGTTTTCCCTAAAATGCCTTTCTATAATTTTAGCAAAACTATTTCTTTATAGAAAGCACCGGAAAGGACTAGTATGAATCACTGTTATCTTTCCCGGCTTTTATTTCTTTTCCCTTTTATTTTCTAATTTTGAAAAAAGAGGTGCACTTGTTGTAAAATAAGTCATCACTCTGGGTCTTTATATTCTAATATATTAATTTGAGCTTATATACCCCAAATTTATAGTTTCATTAGAGATTTGTTTTAGGAAGTAAGATTGGACTGAATTTTCTCTTTAAAAGAATATCGATGTCATTTTCTATTCACACAAATTTTAAAAAACCTTTTCCCTTATTTTAAAAATCATAAAATAGAAAGATACTGTCACTTAATCACAAGATCTTACATTTTCCCATAAAGATTTTTAAAGTATTAGATTTTTTCTAATTTTAAGACAAAATGTAAAATCTCAATGAAATTAATACTTTAAAATATCAAACTTGCAAAGTATCCTCAAGCTTTCAAACTCATGTAATCTTACATGTTGATACAATGTCCCACCTGTTATTTTAGTAAGGTGGAAATAAATATACTTCTTAAAAAGTAAAACCAAATGTTCATTTACTTAGTGATATAGAAAGTGTTGATTTCTGTATGATATGATTAAAGGCGAGAGGAGGCAGTAAACAAGACCACTTTACTCCACTGTATGTATTATAGAAAAATATCATTGCTTATGTCATTACTTACCTGTCAAACATTTTAGTAGGCTTTTAGGAAAAGATTTATATTTTAATTGGGAACTGTAAGTGTGAAATCTGTGTTGCTTTTGAAATTAGATAAAATTAATGGGTTATTGATTTTAAAGATAATATTAAAAGCTAGCTTTGTTGAATATATTAAGATATCCTGTCATGGTTGGTTAAGCTTTTAAATTTTCGCTGGAGACATAGCTACAAACTTATTCTAACTTACTCTAGTTTAAAATATAGCTAGAATCTCAGTAAATCATGTGAGGTATATCAAAATACCTTATATGGAGATATTTTGGGGAAATGATGTACAGTCATGTCACACTGAAGTCAAATTTGGAAGACTAGAAGAAATGTGCTGCTCTATGTGTGTGTATCTGTATGTGTCAAATCATTTTACCTCATATACATAGAATTAAAGCTTGATTTAAAAATAGTTAATAAGGCGGATTCACCTTATTCCCATAATCAACCATTACTAGGGCAAATTCTAATCTGAGTCTAGTGAATTTACTAATAGAGCCCATTAGAAAAAAAATTGCGTTTTTGTAAAAGAATTCCTGATGGGATATTAATTTGGCTGATAAGTGATTGAAATGTCCCCCATTTTATAATGTTTTCAGAAGTGAACTTTTCCAAACATTAGAATTTTAGTGTACATGAGATTTTGAAAATGAGTAGTAGTTTCTGAATTATCGAGAGCAAGTGATTATATTATTCTTATAAAAAATTACCTTCTGGGCAGTCTAATTTACAGTTAGGTGATCACCTTTTATAAAACAACAATATAATTTCAGTGATTTGTGCTAATTAGAAAATAATTGCCAGAATGATGAGGTTTCTAGGTAAGTGGCCTAGGTATCACTTCGTTTAATTGGAAAACTATTCTTTGACCTGTTCTCATCATCCCCCTGTGAATAACATTCACAAAATATATTTAATTCTCTATTCTTTTGTAGAGAGGCTTTACATAAATTCCTAATTTAAGAAGACATGAATGTGGACCCAGGACAATTTAGATAAATCTAAATCCTTCCTATAAAAAATAGGTTAAGGAAGAAAGGCAACTACCTTTTTACAGTACCTGCTTAAGACTGACACTGCAATGTCTGTTATGTGCTTATATTTCATCTTATATTCACGAAATGGAGATTAAATAGGTAAATGTTTATTTTTTAATGTAAGGGAAAGTAAAGAGTTGAAAAGTGTGATTTTAAATGTTCAAAATGAATTAAAAAGTTAGCGGGGGTCTATATGTAGCATAAACTATTAAACATTTAACCTAATCTTGTCCCAAAGAAAACTTTTTTGCTCCAATCTCTTATGGCCATTACCATATACAGTTCAGTTTATGCTAATCTTTTAGTCTGAACAACAATTGAAGTTATCCTATGTAGTCTGATATAACCAAATACTAATATGAAGAAAATTATCTAAATATGAAATTAAAATACAGATTTGATACTATAACAATCTACTTAAAAATATAACAATGCCCTGGTTTCTGCTTTTTTGTATGTTTTCTCCTCTAACAATTTGGAAATGTTTTATTTATAGTCATAAAGTTGCCAGATGTGCTCTGTATGACATGTATGTTACCAAATTTCATATTCTTTGAAATATAACATTTATGCTACTTACAATGCAAAAAAAAATTATCGAAGGAAATTTTCATACTAACTTTTTCTATATAACGTTTGCCACTACAAACTTTTTTTGGGAGAAAGTTTGTTATTGGTGTTATAATGGTTATTTCACAATTTTATGTCCCTCAAAACAGTTAAAACATTCAGTTACATTGTCTTCAATTGTCCAACAATTTTGAGTAGTTTATTTAAAATCATACTTTAAGTACATTTTATTCTTTAAAATACGTATCTTTTAGGTGAACTCGTTAGTGTTTGTAATATTAATTATAAGGAGTAATATTTTACAAATGTTTTACAAACAAAATATCAGTGGTTGAATGTCAACTTTTTAATGCAGTTCTAGTTTCTTAAAACTTGATTTTTCATAAATCTCTACTTGAGTTATACATTGATGATCATATCCTAATTCAGATATTTAAAAGAACATTTTTAGTAATACTGAAAATGTATTTTGTGCTTGTGACGTTTTTGTTTGAATTGACAAAAATATATTTAGAGCATATCGGACATTATATATATATTATTCATAATGAACAAGAATCAGTTTTTATTATCATATTTTTTTTCCTCTAAGGCTTATTAAATTTGAGGATAATATTAAAGTGAAATTTCTATTTTAATACCCTTTCTTCGTTGTATTTCTGTAGTAGTTACTGTGCACATTTAGGTCTTGGCTATTGAGTTAATTTGTTAACAAATGCTAAATATAGCATTATTGGAATGCTTAACCACAGTTATGTTAACTGCTGCATGGTCCTACCACAAGAGAAAGAAGGATAGTACAGTATATTATGAAAGTAATTGTAATGTGTAGTGTATAATTACATATAATATATAATTATTTCATAATAGCACCTTAAGCAAAGTATTGCAAAGGTAACTAAAATGTTGTTTTCAACAGTAATTTTAAAATTATTGAAGTACCTGTCCTTGCTAAAGCCTAACTTTTATGCTAAAGATAATGTGAAAATGTAGATTAATTTTCTTTTTGGTTTTTGTTTTATTTCCAGGTGGAGGATTGGCCGTTGGAACCGTTCTTCTAATCGGTTAGTGTATCATACATACTTCCTCTTCCTGATCTGTTGTGCATAATGATTTTATAGGTTTTCCTATTCAGAAATTAAGTATTTAACTCTCTGCAGGAGTTAAGGTCAATTAGAGAGGAATTGCCTTAAATTCTAACTTAAATCCAAACTTGAAATAAAGTAGGCAAGTATATATGATAATGTGGCTCTTATAATTTAAAAATGTTCACAGGGCATTGTGCTCCATTAAAAAAAAAAGACTGAAATTAATGCCAATTGTTTTTTTTTTTTTTGAGAATCTTGCATTTAGAGTGGGATTATTACAGTAATTAGAGAAGTTGATGTACTAATAAGTATTACATATATATATATCACAGATTTTTATTATGCTTATTGAAAGAAAAGTAACAAACTGATAAATTATATTTTTGTTCATCTTTAAAGGTACAATGGTTCTTATTCAAATATACATTCATACCCCTGTTTCCCTTATTTTTTAGTTTTAAATCAGAGAATCTTGAAATTGAAGTAAACCTGGCAGTTATATAATCAAAGCTCCCATCTAGCCACAAATCACTTTTCCATAATCTTTGACAGATATCAAATACCCTTTGAGTACCGGTTATCTAGTTTAAGGGACTCAAGACTTCACAAAGCAATGCTTTGTCGTTGAAAATGTTATGATTTATTGGAAAGTTCCTTTTATTAATGTTTAATCCATCTACCTATAACTGATTTTTTGTTCTTAGTTTGTCCTCTGATATAATACAAAATTAACATACATAATCTTTCACATGACACACTTAAAATATTTGAAAATAACTATCTTATCACCTCAAATATTTTCCAAACTAAATAGACATAGTTCTTAAAGTGGTTTTTATATATCATGGTTTTCACCCTGGTTTTTCTCTCATCACATCTGGTCTGGCATTGTCTCTTCAGCTGTACTCTGAACTGAATGAATACAGTATTACAAATTTAGAATGACCTATACTAAATTTGCAGAAATGGCGATATCTGTTACGTTTTTTAAAATTTATCTTTTAGTAAATAAAAAATGATCAAAGGATGTTATGGGGAAAATGCAGTTTTTATATAAATAAATACACAAAATACAAAAGGATATGTAGAAAAAAATACCTCATTCTTCTTAAATACTACATAGGATTTCATTATATGGGTATGCATAATATATCTAAATCATTTTCTAATAATTTTAGGTTAACTCCATTTTTCTATTGCTAACAATGCTATTGTGAAAATCTTGTACATAAACATTGGATACATATGTAAATATCTGTAGAAAAAAATTGTAGATATAGACTTGCTTGACTGAGGCATGTTAAATTGTGTGAGATATTATTAGATTGCTCTCCAAAAAGATCATGCCACTTTATACTTCAATCAACAGTTCCCTCACCCTTGACAACACTGTATATTACCAAACATTTTAATCTTTACCAGTCCAAACAGGTAAAACTTAAAGAATGGCATTTCATCATTTGAACCTGGAATTTTTTTTTTTGATGACCAAAAATTTGGAGAATTATTATAATGCTTTAAAACATATGCAGCTGATTTTAATTATTTTCTCCATAGGAAGTATCTGTGAATGATACTAAGAATCCAATGATGATTGATACTTCAGTCAACAAATGTTCATTGTAAACTCAGGCGTTTGCTAGACATTGGGGTTACAAATATAAATAAAATAACTCTCTTCCCTTAAGGAATTTTGCATCTTTTGAAGAGACATATGTAAAGCAAATAATTACAATATAATAAGTTTATAGCATAATAGATGTGTTTATTTTGTTATAGTTTATCATTGGTTGTTAGTACAAGGAACTGCCATTGAGTTTCGTATATTGAGTTTTGCCAGCAAATTTTGAATAGTTTAGAGTCACTTGAACTTTCTAAGCAATCATCTTCTGCAAATATTGACAATGTTATTTATAACAGATTTTGGTATCTTGGATGTGAATGCTTCCATACAAAATACCTAAAAGTATGGGCGTGGCTTTGGGCAAAGGATAGAAGGATTTGGAAGAGCATATGAGAGAAAGGCGAAATTGCCATGAACAAATTTTTGGTGGAAATTTGTACTTTGAAGACACTGCCAATGAGGGCAAAAGGAAATGAGGTCCATGTTACTGAAAGCTGGAGGAAAGGAGTCCTTGTTATGTAGAGGCTGAAAGCTTAGTGACTTTGTCTGCAGTTAAATGGAAATAAAGCACATACCTAATGAACTCGGTGATCTAACCAAGGAGATTTGCACGAATAATGAAGAAAAATTCAAGAATAACTAAAACATAGTAACAGGTATTTTTAAAAACTATTTTTGATGAAATGTCAATTCACCAAAATATGCTAAGTATAATACAAAATATTATACTATGTATAAAACAACAACTATTTGTTAAATTTGTGATCAAATAAAAGAATAAAAATTATAAAGCAAAGGTCTTGCCTTTATATTCTTTCCATAAAACTTATTTTGAATCTTCTATTATTTATGCCCTACTGTCATCTTCTTCCAAGTGTATAAGATTTTTAACAATATGTATAACAAGTAAATTTAGTTTTTTCATTTATTACCTTGTTTTCATTAGAAAACCTTAAAGCAAACTTTGCAAGCATTTTTAAGTTCTTGGAAAGATTAGGTTAACAGGAGTCTTATCTTTGTTATGATCTGTACAATGGATAAAATCTGCCTTAAGAAATAAATGAATAGTTCTAAATACAAAATAAATATGAAGATTTAATATTAGTGGTTAGGAGCCTAGGACATTACTATATTGCTTATCACTCAAAGATTTTTTGTTTGTTTCAGAAGAGAAAATTAAAGCATGCAGATGATTTGCCTTAATAACTTTCACTATAGATTATCAACTTCTTAACCACTTTTTTCTTGAAGTACATTACACATTTACCAAGACAATTCTGCATACGTATAAGTGTGTACATGCATGTGAATTTGGGCTTGCAGAGTAGTGTATTTACAGTTTCAGTAGCAGTGTAGCTATGAAAACTAGAGATAACTTTAGGTAGGTCTATTTTAAACCTTTTCAGTACAACAAAATAAATTAATATAATACATAAAAGGTGATTTTCTGAGAAATAAATTGAAGAAGGACCTCCTACATTTACCTAGAAAATTGAAGGTAAACTTTTTTTTTTACTCTCTTTGAGCTAAACTGACAAGATACACTGGGGAGCAAGATCTCAATTGCTCTGTGAAGAGACTTCTTAAAACATGTTTTATTCCTTAGTACTAGAATAGTCTTCGAGATATTTTATATTTAAATTGTTTTCTGTAGGTCTAGTACATGGGTAAATTTGAAACACTCGAAAGTATCAAAAGTAAAGGGAGGACATAAATATTTAGTGTTTATACAGCTTTTTAAATAAAGGCTCGATCTGTTTGTGGAGATACTGAGCATCAAAAAGATTTAGTAGAAATTGTCAGTAATTAAAACACAAGTTATATGACATTTATGAATGTTTTATTTTTAAGTTAATCTCTCTATATAATTTTAGTAATAGAAGTAGGAAGTAAATGACATGTGATTAGACAACTAATTAGAACTAGTTATGAGTGTATTTTTATATTTATTTACCGATTGTTGTATAACAATATTACCACAAACTTGGCAGCTTATAAACAACACACATTTATTATCTCACAGTTTCTGTGGGTCAAGAGTCCAGACTCAGCTAAGCTGGGTGCTCTACAAGGTGACAGTCAGATGTCAGCCAGAGCTGAGTTCTCACCTGACAGCTTGGCCATTGAAAGATCCGCTTCCAAGCTCACTTGTTGTTGGCAGCATTCAGTTATTTGCTGGATGTCACCCAGAGGCTGCCTCTGCATAGGGCAGCTCAACATGGCATCTTATTTCTTCAAAACCAGTAAGACAGATGTTACAATCTTATGTAATGGAAATGACATCCCGTCACTTCTGCCATATTCTTCCAGTGAAAAGCCAGACACACAGATTCCACCCATACTCAAGGAGAGGAAATTATGCAAAGGCATGAATACCAGGAAATAGGAATCATAGGGTCACCTTAAACTCTGCCACAACTTTCATAATTTTATTTTGTTATTTCATACAATAGCAAAAACTAAGCACTCTCAAGATATCTCTCACCAGATATGATAATATTTGCTTGTCACTTGTCTTCAACCTTTTTGAATTTGCTGAGCTAGGTTTTTCTTCTACATCATATAATAAATTCTGAGCTTTTTTCTTATTTAGCACAAGTTGGCAAACTGCAGCCTGCTAGATGGCAACCTATCTACAAATAAAGCTTTATTGGAATACAACCATGCTTATTGATTTACACATTGTCTGTGCTTGCTTTTGTGCTGTAAGGACAGAGTTAAATAGTTTCAACAGAGACTATATGTTTTACAAGCCTGAAATATTTACTTTCTAAGTCTTTAAGAAAAAGTTTACTAATTCTTTTGTATTATTATATTTTTATATTCTTAATTTATTTTATAGTGGAATAACTTGTTCAAAGACTGAAGTAGGTCAAACTGATATCAGGACAGTTCTCTAGTAAAATCACCAAACTTTTGTTTGAGCCATTTAAGCACCTATAATGTGTTTAACAATTAGTATAAATCTTGGTTTTTACCCTTTATGAACTTAAACTGGATGGCGATTGCACATGAAATAACTGTGAACAACATATATATAATGTGCAGATGTTTATGCAGATGTAAGGTATGGACAAGGCTTAAGTTGTCCCCAATGTTCCCTTGCTTCATTCCATTTTTTTATTGTAGCCAGAATGAACTTTCTGATATGAAAATCTGACCATGACATATCCTTGCTTAAAACTCTCTGTGGTCTCTATTGATCTTAACATAAGTTCCAAGCTCCTTAACTTGGTCTCTAAGGCCTTTAATGATCTGCCACTGCTCATTCACTTTAGCCTTACCTCTCCTCATCCCCTCACCTCCTTCCTTAAGCTTTGTGTTTATCACCCTAAGCTTTTAATTCCATCAAAGTACCAATCTCTTACCTCTCTCCAGGCCTTTGTTTAAGTTCTTTCTTGCTGCTTCTTTTATTCCCTCTTTTCCTAATTCTTAATTATCCCTTAGATCTCCCCTTAGACATGTCTTCCAGAAAGTCTTTCTTAACTGTTTCTTTTCTTCCCCTCATCCCCACTTAGTATCCTTTCTGTGTACTTCTGTAGTATTCTTTATTTACCTTATTGTGGCTCTCATTATACTCTATGGAAAATACCTGCTCACCTATCTTTTTTAGTAGACTGTAAGCTTTGTAATCATGAGAATCATGTAGGGGCACAAGGAATAAATGAATGCATTAATGAATTAGCTATTTGAAAGCCTGGCTGAAAACAACTTATAGTGCTATGAAATAGGTAGTTCTGAAATATTTTGAGCATGAAGGCATTATGAAGGATATACTGTAGGAATAAAGTAAACATTTGAAGTGATAGAAATACTTATTGTCTTAATCTAAACGTGAGATGATATTAGTTACTACACTTTTAAAACTTTAATCATAAATTTACTACTGTAGTTTGATGGCATAACAATACTACCTAACTCTTCTATTTCTGCATTTCATTATGTATATAATTCTTTAGCTAGCTATGCTTACACTGTTCTGATATGAAATGCCATTTCCCTACATTTTTCCTCTTTTAATAGATTTTTCTCAAAATTGACTTCTACTCCCTGCTATATAAATGTGTGGGAGATGGAGAGACAGGAGATAGAAGGATTCTTAGGTTTTTGGCCTGAGAAAGTCTGGAGTTACTACCATCAGGTGAAGTGAGGAAAGTAGGAGAATGAACAAATAGTGAGGTAAAGTAATGAGTTCAGTTTATGCATAATGAATTTTATGTTCCAAGTAGTTCTACCTAGTAGACAGTCGAATATTTGGCTAATAAATTTAGGCTAGAGAAAAATATTTGGGATTTATCAACATTATTTACTAATGTTTGTTTATTTTATATATTTTTTTTAGTTGAAGTCATATGCGTGTAATAGAATGCCAAGGTTTATAAGACCTCAAGGGTGTAGAGATGGAACTTTGGGGCTCTCTTAATTCCCTGAAATGACATGCAAATTTTTGTATGACTGTGTATAATTTTAGAGTGGCAAATATAACTTACATCAAATTCCCAGAATGGTCTGAGACTTCAAAAAAGTCTAAGAACAACTAGAATTAAAAAAAAAAAGTCAAAGTCTAAAACCTAGACACACCAGTATTTAAAGGATAAAAGAAAATAAACCCATGAAAAAGATTAAGATTATAGCCTCTGGAATCAGCTGCCTAGATTCAAATCATGGCTCTGCTATTTACTAGCTGTGTCACTTTAAGCAAGCTGCTTACATTCTCTGTGCCTTAATTTCTTTACCTATTAATAAGATTTATAAGGTTATTATGAGGATTAATTGAGCTAATGCATGAGAAACACATTGCATTGTGTTTAATATATAGTTAGTGGTCAATAAGATTAGCTATTTACTATTTTTAGTAATCTGTTGAGTCCCTTGAATTGTTGGCTAGCCCAAAGTGAGTAAAAGACAAAAGTTTAAGTTCCTTCTTTTTAGCAATTGGAGTTAGACACCTCCTTTTGGGCCCAAAGAACTAGCACAGCTACTTCCTCATTACTCCACTCCCATCAGCACCCTCACTAGGCAATGAAGGCATCGATTGGAAAGAAATGGAGTGTCCAGTGTCCACAGTAAAAAGTGACCCCTCGCTCAGGCAAGTAAAAGAGTACAACTCAAAGAGCATCAGTCATAGACATAAGGATGCTTGCAAAAAGCAGAGACTGGCTTTCTTGTTGTCTCAACTGATTGCTTGCTTAACTTTTGAACCTGCAACCCCCTCAGTGAGTAGTGCATGTCAAGAGAGTTCTTGGGAAAGCCCACCTCACATCTTCTAGAGTTTGTCAGCGTTCTCGAACACCGAGACTGTTTTCTGAGTCTGATGTAGAAAAAGGAGGGAGGCCTGATGGAATAGATTATGTAAACAACCTGAAAAAATAATGACAGTGATAGCTAACATTTCCACAGAAGAGACTGAATGTGAATACCGGCCAGCCCCCACCATCACCCCACCCCCCCAAAAAAACACCTGATGGTGACAAATGGGGCCAGAATGAAACAGCACAACCCACAAAAAGCACACTTACCACCTACACAGAAACCACCCTAACTTCATAGATTACCAGGAGCAGGCTTAAATAGACCAGATCAGAGCAAGGCTAGGGACATCTCTGCCTATAACAGGCAGCCAATTATGTGAGTTGATTTCTGCCACTCCTTTTTCCTTGCTCTTCCAATGACAGACTTGGAGAGAGAATATTGGGGCAGAGGTACTTTAGAACTTTTTTTTCTTTTAGAACCTCTCTGCCACACTAAGACCATCAAACCGCATGTTTAGTCTGCACTTAAGGAGGAGGAGGAAAAGCTTTGCACTGAATAGTAAAGTTTTATACTTGACCGCTCCAAGTTTTAATAACTGAAACTGCTGAGAAAATCAAAGAATCAGCTCTAGATGTCATTAAGAGAAAAGGAAGATTTTCATAGCATTGTGTAAAGTAGTGATTAGAAAAAAATAAAATTATTTTATATTTCTATACCAAAGAATTGAGAACTGCGTATATACTATTTGCATATATAAAGGATGGCTAAAGAAGCAGGAAAACTGGGATCAGGGAGTGTCTTACAAACAGGGAATGCGAGTGGGGAGGGAGAGGATAGTTCCAAGAAAATTGTCCATGGTACTAACTGCAATAGACAAATGAAGTCAGGTAAAGATTTAAAAGAGTCCAAGAAATTAGACAATTAGAAAGTCATTGGTGACTTGGAGAGCAGACTTAGTGGAATGACAGGCAGCTCATTTGGATTTCGATATTAAGGAAAATTGATATTCCTATTTTCTATCCACTAGGCTTTATTCTAACTCTTGGAGGCATAATGAACAAGTATAATTCCATTTCCATATGATAGCCTATCAAGTATTTGAGGACCACTCTCCTGTATCCTTTGGGTCTCTTTTTCTTCAATCTAAATATCTCATTTCTCATGCTTTCAAGTCCGTTTACCATCCTGGTCACTACATTCTGAAGATGCTTTAGTTTATGTAAATACTCAAATGAAATATATCATTGTCAGTCTGGCCGACTACTAGAATAGAATAGGACAATCATCTCTCTCAACCTAGGAATTAGACTGTTAATTCAGGCCAAAACTACATCTGCTTTTTGGCAGTTCTGTTGCATCATTATCATTTTTGTTTGCCCAGTGTTATGGGGATTCACTAAATAGATTAATTAAATGCTTATTGTACAACCTCAAAATTTGTTTCACAAACTTGATAATTTTCAGCTTGAAGAGCTTAGTTTTTTTTGCTAATCCCTACGTAGGTAATATTCCTCCTCTTAGTTTTTTGTGCCTTGTAGGAGTCTTTTAAAAATTAAGGTTGGTAGCTATTATAGAATGTGTATGTGTGTGTGCACGTGTGCACGTGTTATAAAAGGGTGTGTTTTCAGGCAAACTATAGTAGATCTGGCTGATACATAAGACAAGATAGATTTTTGTTTGTTGTTTTTCCCTCAATTAATTCTGCAGGTATTTACTAGGTGTATACTATGTGGCCAGTACTAGAGATATAACAATAAGATGCATTCTCTGCCATGAGAATCTTGTATCTCAGTGGGGAAATTTCAGTAATGTGTATTAAATGCTACTATAGGAGTTAACAAGATTCTCAGAGCACTCTGATCATCTCGCCCAGCCTTAAGGGAAACTTCTCCAAAAATGGGGTTACCTAATATGGGTCCTGGAGGATTTGAGGGAGTTAACTAGCCAAAAGGTGAAGTAATTTATGCAATGGTCCAAAGTTAAGATGCAATATGGTTACTGGAGATGGTAATTTAAGTTATGAGTGTAGATAAGATCAGTAGGAATGGAGTGTAGGTAAGAAAAAAGTCAAAACCCTCTTCTCGGTTAAGAGATAGGTAGAAAAAGAAGAACTCTGTCATCTAATTTAATTGTTGTATCTTCATAATGATAAGTCACCCAATATTTTTGATTATCTACAAGTGAAATTCACCACTTTATGTAGTACTTGTCTAATATAGTTCATTCCCATACTGAGTATTGTAGTATGTGTCCTTAACTTTTCAAATATTCTTATTCTAGTTATAATAGTTTATTTCTTTACTGAAAAGTTGTTAAAGAACAATCGTGTACATTTTGAAGGAGGAAAGTAGCAGTATATACCACTTTTAACACAAATATTTTTAGGCACATTGAACTCTGCTGTTTGGCCACAATCTTGTACAGCCTATAGTCCAGGTTAAAGCATTTACTTCTTCCTTCCAAGAGCAATGAGAAACCACTGGAAAGTATTCAGTAGGGAAGTGACGTGATTATTTTGTATTTTGAAAAAGTCATTACTAAATTGAAGGAGTACAGTGGATACAAATAAATAAGCAAGAGGCAATTGCAGTTGTGTATGCAAGAGTTGTTGGTAGCATAACTAGGGGAGTGTCACTGGCATGGAGGAAAATGATTAAATTCTTTGAAAATGAATTTAATGGGATCTTAAAGATGAGAGAAGAGTATTGGTGAGAAAGAAGAGGTATCAAGAATAAATTGAATGGAATAAAATAATGAGTTACTGAGTTCACCTTGGATGTGTAGGATTTGAAGCACCTTTGTAATTGTGTATTTAATAGTAACAGAAGCCTGAAAGCAGCATAAAAAGTCCATGGTAGGGGATGACTAAGTAAATTATGGCACATAAATTTATCAGAATATTATGTATCCTTAAATATGATAGTTATAAAACTATGAAACGTGAGATTAAGTGAAAAAAGTAGGATACAAAATTCAGTAATAATCATAACCATACAAGAAGATATCCACAAAAAAGTACCAAAAGGAATAAAAAAAAATTTAGCAATCATTTTGTGAGGGTTATGGATGGTTGGTGAATTTTTTAAAAGTTCAAATTATCTATGTTGTAAAAATATCAACCTTTGAAGTTAAAAGTTTAGTACCAAATTTGTTTCTTACATTAATTGATTTGTAGTGACCTTGGTTTATATGGTTGCTTCTGTAAACTGATTTAATAGTATTTAAGATAAATTTAATTCATTTTTAAAACATGATTTTCTATTTCTAAAGTTGAATAAAGACAAATTCTTAGTTATATAAAATGGGCATTTTCCCCAGTATGACAGCCGTATTAATCAATAGGTAGAGCTGGTCATCTCACACAATTTTGCCTCTGCTAGATTTTCTACCCATCAGCTGTAAGCAATGTAGAGACATTGAAAGCGTTTTTCTTTTCTTTTACAGACAAAAACTCATAAAATGCTCCTAA
Organism: Pteropus medius; assembly: GCF_902729225.1. NCBI lineage: Eukaryota > Metazoa > Chordata > Mammalia > Chiroptera > Pteropodidae > Pteropus > Pteropus medius. Next base: position 8,944,995 of record NW_024340696.1, read on the forward strand.
ATTCATATTAAGCCCATTTTGTGTCTTTTAGATTTGTAGGTGTTTAACTTGTGATGGATGGTATTAAAGAACTAGCAATGTTCTTTATAAAATTAAACTGCTGTGCTGAGACGGTTTATAAACAAGTTACCACCTGGTGTTTTACTTGCTTGCACCTTAGGAAATTATTTTAACAAAGCAACTTTACTGAATTATAGTTTACATACAATAAAATGGACCCAATTTAATTGTATATTTTAGTGAGTTTTTACAATATACATATTTATATAACCACCACAGAAATCAAGATATAAAACCTTTTCATCATCCCCCAAAATTTCCTTGTGCCCAAAAAGTTTCCTGGCACCAAAGACCTATCTATGTCTTCTTTCTATCACTACACATTAGTTTTGCCTTCTCTAGAATATCACATAAAGGCATCATGCCATATGTACTTTTTGTGTCTGGATTTTTTCACTGAGCTTAATGTTTTTGAGATTCATCCATGTTGTTGGGTGTATATCAGTAATTCATTTCTTTTATTGTTGAATAGTATTTCATTTGAGACGAGACCATTTGTTTTTCCATTCATGAGTTGGATATTTGTGTTGTTTCTAGATTCTGGTAAAAAAATAAAAAATAAAAAGCTACCATAAACATTCTGTATAATTTCTATGTATGGACCTGTGTGTTTGTCTCTTTTGGGAAAATATGCAGGAGCGAAATTGCTGGTTTCTCTAAGTTTATGTTTATCTTTATCAGAAACTGCCAATCTATTGTCCAAAGTAGCTATACTCTTTGCCATTAGCAATGGAGGAGCATTTAATGTGCCCACATCTTTGTTAGTACTTGGTATTGTATTTTTATTTTAGCTGGTTTAGTAGGAATGTAATGGTTTCTAGCAGCATTTTTAATTTACATATTTTGATGTTTAATACTGTTGAACATCTTTTCATATGTCTGTTGGCCATTCATATGTCTTCTTTTGTGAGGATGTATTCAAATATTTTTGCTCATGTTTATATTGGGTAGTTTATCTTCACTGAATTCCAAGAATTTTTAAATATCTACTGGATGCCAGTTCTCTATCAGATATATGTATTGCAAATATTTTCTCTCTGTAGCTTATCTTTTTTATGGCATCTTTTTAAAGCAAATGTTTAAAATTTTGATAAACTTCAAAATTATTCATTTTTTTCTTTTGTGGTTCATGCTTCCATGTACTATCCTAAGAAATCATCTATATCAAGGTTGTAAAGATTTTTCTCTATACTTTCTTCTAATAGTTTCGGTTTTTATATTTATTTTTGTGAACAATTTTCAAGGTAATATTTGGGTAGTAGAATGAAGTAAGATCAAAATTTTCTTGATTTTGGATTGAGAGTAATATGAAGTAAGATTGTTTTTTGTTGTTGTTGTTTTAATACTGGTATCCAGTTACTCCAGCATTATTTGTTGAAAAAAACAATTGTTTCTTCACTTTTGTCAAAAATCAATTATGCGGTTATTTCTGGACTCTATTCTTTTATATTGATCGATATGTTTATCTTCTTGCCAATTCCATATTGCCTTGATTGTTGTAGCTGTATAGAGTCTTGAAATCATATAGTAAGTCCTCTAAATGTGTTCCTTTTCAAATTTGTCTATTCTAGGGCCTTTGAATTTCTATGTAAATTTTAGAACTAGATTTTACATTTCTCCAAAAAGCTTTCTGGGACTTACACTGAAATTCCTTTAAATCTATAGATCAATTTAGAAAGGTTTGAGTCTAACATCCCATGAACATGATATCTCACTCTATTTATTTAGGTTTACTTTCTCTCAGAATATTTTGTACTTTTCAGTGTAGAGTTAATTCATGCACATTTTTTGTTAAATTTACCCAAAATATTTCATATTTTTAGAATCAGTTGGGAATGGAATTTTTAAAATTTCAGTGTTTAGGGTTTGCTACTAGTTTTTAGAAGTACAGTGGATTTTTATACATTGACTTTCCATGCTAGAACCTTAATAGGTCCTATTACCTTTTTGGTAGATTCCTTAAGATATCCTACATATGTGATAATGTCTGCATGTAAGCACTGATTTACTTCATCTTTTCCAACTTGTATGCCTTTCATTTCTTTTTCTTGGCTTATTACATGGCTAAGAACTCCTGAAAAATATTGGTTAGAAGTAGTGAGAGTGGATATACTTTCATTGTTCCTAATCTCAGGAAGAAAGCATTCCATCTTAACCATTCTGTTACCTAGAAGTTTATTGGAGATGCCACTTATCCAGTTGAAAAGGTTTCATTCTATTCCTATTTTGGTATAAGTTTTTATGATGAATTGCTGTTGAATTTTTTCAAATGTTTTTTTCTGCATCTATTGGAAGGATCATAAGGTTTTACTTTTTTAATGTTGTTATAGTACATTGATTTACCAAATCAAAAACCAACCTGGCATTTCTGTGATAAATCCCACTTAATCATATTATTTTATATTTAATATATTACTGGGTTTCATTTTTTAGTATCTTAGGAATAACTTTCATATATGTTCATGAAGCATATTAGTCTATAGCTTTCTTTCCCTCTGATGTCTTGGTCTAGTTTTGGTTTCAAGATTATAACGCATTATAAAATGAGTTTTGAAGTGTGTTTCTCGACCTTTTTTTCTGAAAGAGTACTTGTAAGATTGATATAATTTCTTCCTTAAATAGTCTATGCTTTTTAAAAGTCTTTGGTTTAGGTACCAGAATAATAATGGATATATATAGTGAGTTGAGAATTTTTTTTTTTTTTTTTTTTTTTTGAGTTTTTTAGGATTAGTATTTCTTCCTTAAATATTTGGATTTACTAGTAAAGTTCCCAGCCCGCCACCTCCCACACCTGAAGTTTTTATGCATGGGTGGAGGGGGTAATTTTTATTATGATTTTAATTTTGGTTTCCTGTTTCTTTTTTCATATTTGTTTATCCATATCCTTCAAGAAATTTGTCTATTTCTCCTAGTTGTGAAATTTTTTTGGCATAATTTGTTCATAGTACTTATTTTGATGCTTTCAATGTTTATAAGATCTTTGGTGAAATCTATTTTATTCTCAATGTTGATAATTTGTGTCTGTTCTCTTTTCTGATCAGCCTAGGTAGAATCTTATCAATCAATTTTATTAAATGGGCTTTTCATAAAACCAGCTTTTGATGTCACTTTTCTCCTTTTTATTTTTAGGTCCAGTTTTTCATTAATTGATTTTCCTTCTTTATTATTTATTTTCATTTCCTTTGTTTTTAAATCAACTTATCTATCTAGCTTTTTAAAATGAAAGCCCATTGATTTGACCTCTTATTTTCTAATTAAGCATTTAAAGCTATACATCTTTTTCTATGGTCTGCTTTAGCTGTTCCTCAAAATTTTTCATATATTGTATTTCTATAATCATTTAGTTCAAAATATCTTCTAATTTTTTAATTTATTTTTAATCTATAGTTAGTTTCTGTGCTTTGATTTTAAGATACCTAGTTTTTCTAGATTTCTTTTCAATATTGAATTGTAATTGAATTCCATTATAATTTGAGAATATGTTCTGTAAGATTTTAAATTTTTTGAAGTATACTGATACTTGTTTATTGGATTAGCATATGGTTTTTCTTGATGCACATTCTAGATGCACTAAAAAGTAGAACGTGTATTCTGAAACTGCACGAATCAGATTAAGGTGGTTGATGAGGTTCAGATTCTGTTTTCTATTTTCTTAATGATTTTTCTCTTTAGTTCTGTCAATTACTAAGAAATGTATGATAAAATCTCCAAATATATATCTCTCATTGGTTCTATCAGTTTTCCTTTGAAGAGAAATTTAAAGAAAATATAATTTATCCACATACATACATATATCTGTATAAATATATACATTCATGATCACCATGTTTTATAATTTCCCATATATTTATCATTATTTGTATTCTTTATTATTTCCTATAAATACAAGTTACCATGTCATGTCATTTTCCTTTAGCTTTTAGTGACCTGTAGTACAAGTCTGCTGTCCATGAATTGCCTAGTTTTTTTTAATCTGAAAATAATATTTCACCTCAATTTTTTAATATGTTTTGCAAATTTACAACTTTTAACTAAGTTGGGTTTGCTTTTCAACTCTTTGAATAGATTATTATCATTTCTTCTGGCCTTGTTTCTGTTGAGAAATCAGTTGTTATTGTGTTATTTACCCCCATATATCATATGTCATTTTCCCCTGCCGCTTCCAAGATCTACTCTGATATTCTTAGAATTGATTTTTTTCACATTAATCCTAGTAGAGGTTTCTTGTGCTTCTTGGATCTGTAACTGAATATTTTCATCAAATTTGGGGAATTTTTGGCTATCATTTCTTTAAATATTGTTTCTGCTTTGTTCTGTCTCTCAATATCTAGGACAATTAAATATTTGTTGGGCTTCTCTCTGTTGGTCCACATGTGCCTAGGATTCTGTTTAATTTTCATTATTTTTTTGTTCTGTAGATTACATAATTTCTGTTAATCTGCCTTCAAGTTTATTATTATTTTCCCTTCTTTTATCTTTAATTTACTTGTGAGATCACCAAGTAAATTTTTCATTTAAGGAATTATGATTTAAGATATAAATTTTCTATCTGGTTCATTTTTATAGTTTTCATTTCTCTATATTTTTTCTGTTTACTTATTGATGCCGTATTTTCTTTAATACTTTAAATACACTTTAATTCTTTGAATATACATATATATAATAGATGCCTAGAAGTCTTTCTTTTAAATTCAACTTTTGAACCCATTTGGAGTTTCTGTAGGTTGTGTTTTCCTTATTATGGGTCATATTCAGTAATTTTTGGTTGAAATCTGCATGTTGTAAATAATACATTGTAACGATTCTGAATTTCATTGTTTTTCTGGAGATTTCTAGTTTTTTGTTTTAATAGACAGTTAACTTGCCTGTCTATTAAAATTATTAGCTCTCACTTTGGTATATCATGAAGCAGATATTATCTCTACCCAGTTTTTCCAGCTTCGTGATGTTGCTTTTTTAGCCTGGTCACATGGGGTTGTCCCCTGCAATCACAAAGTTTACTCAACAGTTAAATATCTGTACAAAATTTATACTGAGATTTGGGGGCTCACACTTTTTATGGTCCTCGCTCCTGTTTTGTCAATAGACTTCAACTTTCCATTGTACAAGATTCTCCTCTAAGCTTGGGAAAAACATACCTCCAAAGGAGCAGCAAATGTGCAAATCTCACATGATTCAGTTATGTCTTTCAGCTTTATGCTATTCTCTTTTCTTTTGCTTGCAGTTTATTCTTCCAACTCACGCATAACTTGATGGTCAACTAGGGATTTGGGCATAGTTGATAAAACCTTCTGGAGCTCTCTTCCAGGATTTTCCCCCTAAACATTCAGCTGTTTTGACAACACTGAACTCTGTATTCTGCCACCTTAACCTGGAAAGGATATGATTTAAGGTTTCCAAAGCTAAAGAAGGTTAGGAGATTCTTACATGGCATGATCACTGTCTTTAAAATGGAAACTGAGGTGATGACTGCTTGCTTTTCATTGCTTTCCAGAGCCTTCAAATAATTATTTTTTAATGACGTTTTATCCCAGTTTTACAGATATAGTTGTAAAAGGTTTTGCTAACATTACCACAAGTTCAAACTTTCTTAGGAATATTTATTAACAGTGTGATTTTTACAGATATTGGTGATGTCTAGCATATTATAGGAATTCAATTAATATTGATTGGATAAATTAATAATAGCTACTCTCTTTTTAGATAATGCAGTAAATTTACCTTTGTCTCTTTGTGTTGTGTTCAAAGAATAAAATTAAAAAGCTGAGATAAAGTATAGGCATTTGGCTTATCAGTAATATTAAGAGAATTAAGATATATTCAAGTTGTCATTCTGTAACAAAATCTCAAAACTATAACACATTTTTGTCTGAGAAACCCAATTTATCATTTTTTTAAATTAAAATTCAGAAAGAAGGAAAGATGAGGGAATAATAACAGGTAAAAAAATTATTAGGAAAAAATTTATTACAAATTTAGTAACTGTCAAATTAAAATCTTCAATTTTAAATTATTGTTGAATTTAAAACCCAAAACCAGAATGTAAGAATAATACTAGTTTTGGAAGTATCAGTATTAATACTAATATTAATCATTAGGCTACATATACTAAGCGCTTTATTATTGTGACATGAAAGAAATGAAGTGTGAGTTTAAAAACTGGTTGGTAGGTAGTAATGGCCATTTTAGAGGTGCAGTGCCTGAGAAAATCTTATCAAAGAAAAAATATTTCTGGTTCCTTTGATGTAATCGTATATAACACTCTACGTTTTGCAGTAGAGGTAGTGTAGTAGATGGAGAATGATTTTGGAATCAGAAAGACTCTCTTAAAAGTACCTACTTCCCACTGACTATCTAGATAAGTTTCTTCATCTATCTCACTGTACCTTAGGAAGATGTAATTATTGCCCCAGCTCATATATTTGTTTGAAGGAGAAAAATTATAAAAACATCTGAGTGTACTTGTTAAATGGTAGAGTTCTAACTACAATTTTTTTTCTTTTTTACAGAAGAGGATAAATATAATATTTATTCTCCTTTGCTCTTCAAATATTTCCTGGCAGAAGGAATCATCAGTGGGCATACTTTGTTGGTTGCATCTGCAAAAGATGAACCTGCCGAAATTTTACAGGTACAGAATATAGTATATCTTATATATTCAATATTGCGTTTTGAATTTTTTATGAAAAAATATTGTTTATAGATGTAAATAAGACAATATGTTTGTATATATGCAAACTATATTTAAATGTACTAATGAGACCATACATATTTTTTCTCTTAAAGAAAAGTATCAAATTTATTTAAGCATATAGTTTCACTTTTGAATTAGTGTTCTTGAACAATTTTTTTTAACTTAAGTTGAGAAAAATGAATAAGCTATTAAAAACTGACAATAAATAAAGTTATAGTCATGATAATAAGAGAACTCTAAAAAGTTAAGTAAAGAAAAATGACTGCAGAATATGATCAGATATTATATTACCAATGTCCCAAAGGTATAAATTAGAAGAAAGATACAGAAATTAAGTACTCATTTATTGATATTATTTTGCTTTAAATGTACCAGCAATTATTCTCTTCCAAGAAATATGCAATAATAAAATATGTGATAAAAATACCGTGTCTTTTTTAAGTATCAGACAGGGCAATTCTGACTTTTAGAAATCTTAATTTTTTTGTCCAGAATAGAAACTTAATTTAAGGCATTATTTAAATAGAATTCATAATCTAAACTTATTTTTTCCATAGGAAGGTTTTATATCCATGTATAGTCTGCAAAATGGCAAATGACTAAGTCATTTATAAAGAATTTATAGCGTAATTAATACTGATTTACAATAACTGTCAACAAACACCAACAAACTTCTATATGTCTTATGTTCAAAATATTTATTAATAACCTTATGCTGGTTTTTCTGTAACAAAAAAATTCATATTTAAATTTATTTTAAACTTCTTGTCTCAAAAGAATTTGTGTTAAACACATTTCTTCTCAGTTCAGTTATTACAATTAACATTACATGCAGTGTATCAATAGACAAAAATTTTTATAATACATTGCTTCATTAAGATGTATCAGTGGATAAATATTGCTAAAATGGGACAGTATTCAGCATCAATTATATTCACATTTTTTGTTTTTATGGATGTGAGCTGTTCACAATTAAGTAAAAGAAAATAGATGTTTTGTTGTTTCAGTGTCCCTCAATTTTTTTTTACTTTTTCTGCACAATATACACCAAAAAAAATCACAACATGTCTGTCATCATAAATTGTTTTAAATTATTTGTCTGGTCTATCAGGTTCACCTAAAATTTTGCTGAAAACAATGAAAAAAGAGTAATTTCTTCAATTGTTAGAGCATTCACATTTTCTGTACCAAATAGATAATTTTTAAATTATTTCTTTTGTGCTCTGGAGGTTTTTATACTTAGGCAATGAGAAGTAAATCTTTCATTTGGAAAGTGAGAAAAGGGTGATTTGAAAGGAAATGGAAAAGGGGGAACCTGCACTTCTGTCATCGGCACATTCTCTAAAGAGTCGGTTTTCTGTCTGAGTACTTGTGAAAGCTGAAGATCAAGGAATTGATTCCTGTAAAAATACCATGATCATTTGCTTCTTTGAAAGTCTTCATATACCCCAAGTTTAAAGATTCCTAGTTTTTTACAATCAAAAGTGATGGAAACAAGTCATCTTACCTGATCAATATTGTTTCTAAGTTTAGACTACCATATACTCAATATAAATAAATCCAAATATTGATGTAGCCCAGTAAACCTGTATTTACATTAGTCTATTCTAGATAGTGTACTGCTAACTAGCATTTATTTTATATCAATTTTTTAAAAAGTACATTACTTTGTATTTCAAAGATGTAGGAATAATACCTTTTAAGATACTATTGCTCCATAAAAAATCTAAATAAAGATTATCTTGGCTAAAAAATGTTAAACTAACTGATCAGACTTAGAATTTTTTTTATGAAAATTATACCTCTGGAATGTTACATTACATGTAAATGCATACTGTCTTATTGGAAGCAAAGAAACAAAAGAAACCATTGGTGATATTTTCCTCTTATCTTAAATAGTATTTAAAAGATGATTATTTTAAATAAATTCCCATTGATTAATATATCTGTCAATTTTCCTTCAGAAGTACTGTTGGTTTCAGTGTTGACAGCTATTTTACTTGATTTTCCATATTTGAATTTTTACTATCACTGAGATCCAATTTATAATAACCTGCTAGTCAATATCCTGGAACTTAAATTTGTATTATGTTTCAAGGGAAATACATGTTAAAATGGTTTCACCATTTATTTTTAATATTTTTAAAGGTTTCTCTTGCTCTGGACTAGTATAGGTGTTTTCAACTGAAGAATGTGTTCTAGTGTCATCAGATGAATTGTTCTTTATCATGTGCACTTCTACTGTATGTTAAAGACAGTAAAATTGCTGCCACAAAAAGTTAATGGTCTTATGCATTAGATTACTTTATATAACATTTCAGATTTGATGCTGCATTTCAAAGTTTATTTCATTCATCTATTTTTGAGTAGCCTAGAACGAGTTGTTTTTATTTGCATAGCAAGGTTGCTTTACACGATAATTGAATATTAATCAATAATGTATTCAGTGAAGTTAAATATTAAATTAACTATAAAGTTGAATGTGTGGTTCCCAGGAAAAATTTATCTTCTTTGATCTTAATGCCATTATTTGCTTTTGACTAAAATCACTTATGTAGGCGAGTAATGAAAGTAGTTAAAGGTTGTACATGCTAAGTAATATCCATATTTAACATTTCTCTACATAAAAAAATATTTAAAAACTTAAATTTAAACTGTTTTAATTTCATTATGTTCTTAAGTTTAATGCAGCTCTACTCTGAAAATACATCTGGTTTATTAATAGAATTTTCTTCACTCATCAGTAATATTTCTTAAATTCTCAATCTGTCATTTTATATTTCTTAAATGTTTAATATGTAATAGTAAAACAGTATTTGATTTATAAAATAATATGCCATTTTTATTTTTCTATTATAAAAAGTACAAAGAGTATTATTTTAACACATACATATTTAATGTGGTCTACTTAGTGTTCACATGTTTAGAATAGACTGGATTAAAAAATTATGGCTGATAACAATTTAAATTATTTATATTCTTCATAACACCATTGCATAGACAAAGTTTTTAGCATCTCTCTAAGAATAAATAAAGTATTTTTGCAATTCAAAATGAGATGTTGACTACTAATGTGGATAAGTAGGTTTTCTATATAATATTCAGTCAAGATTTCAGTGTGCCCAACTCAGAGTTATACTTAAAACTTCATTTGTATCAAACACCCAAACAATGAATGACCAAAACCAAGGCATTAACAGTGTTTACAGATGCAGCGTAGGAGGAAAATGCTGTACTTGCTTAGTTTTAATTTTATGATATATATGATTGAGGATTTCTGGAACCTATAACCAAGGCAAATATTGCTGGTAAAAGAAAAGGTAAAAGACAATCTTATAGACCATAATTATCTTAAAACTGTATATAACTAAAAGACAAGTAAAGGATAAAAAGCCACATCAGCTGCCTAAGATATCTTATATAACCACCCAGCAATTTATCCATCATCCTTTGAAAACATATTCATGCCTATTGTAGTCAAGGCTCCTTCAGGAAATCAGCATTAAGATGTAACTCTGAAAAATTACACCCCTTAGATAATCCTATAGAACAATATACATGATGTTGTTAAAGCTTTTAAAAACATATGGTAAGTATTTTTCAGTTAAATTTTTTTATCTAAAAGAATTTTCTTGATCATCTCAAAAAACAGTGATAAGTATTCTCCATGAAAACTTTCTATGGAATGTTTTCTAAAATACCAAAAATTATAACTTATGTTAAAATATTTAAATATTTATCAGTAGATAGGCTGATTTTTTTATGAAATAAAAAACTATACATGCATGCACGTACATTTCCTTTGAACTTGAGAATACTAAGATTTTTCTCATGTTCTTTTCATAATTTTAACAATACGATGTTATGTATTTATAGAAATTAAATGATTTTTAGAAGTAAATTTAAATGCCACTTCATAATATATTAAGGTTAGTTTTAAAACTTAATTTGAATATTTTTTTAATGACATGCCAGATAGATAATACTCACACAGGGAGAGACATCTAATATCTAGAGCAAAGGGTTCATTCTTGACTCTTTCCATTAACTCTTCGAATTATCTGTTATATGCACTAATACTGTCCACCATCAACCACAGTTAGAACAAAGTAGGAAGCTAGGATTCTTTTACAGCTTAAAAATTGTATTTTTTAATATATACCCAGGGTAAGTACATGCTTACCAGCAGGAGTGTTATAACTACTTTCATGTTTACTAAAGGTATACAGTATATATTTAACATCAAACATACTAGTAAATAAATAGCTCAAATATAAAATCAATTATGATAAAACTTCCCATATTTAATATAGAGAAAATCTTTCATAATTGAAAATGGGTTGCTTTATAATAATCCATAAGTTATAAAGTAAGCAACAATTCATTTAAAATGAACTATATAATATGTGATGAGTTAATATAGCAACAAGATATTTAGTACTGAAGTATGAAAATTTAGACTAATATCTTCAGAATTCTTTTTATGGCCTTTAAATATCCATAAGAAAAATTAAAATGTTATCTAATAATTAGAAGATATTATTTTATATCCCCAAATATCAGTCTTTTACCCAAATATTGAACTCATTTGTTAAGATCTTATTCATTGTACCATGAGTCTTTTGTTTTATTCGATTCTTTGGTTATAATTAAGATGAGAGATACTAATTGATTTAGATGAGACACCAAAAAATATGGTGACGAAAGGAGATTTGACTTTGGGTGGTGAATACACAATGTAATATACATATGACATATTGAATTGTACACGTGAAACCTATATAATTTTATTAACCACTGCCACTCCAATATATTTAATAAAGTTCTTTTGATATTGGGAAAAAAATTAATATAATTGAAAAAAGAAGAATTAGGTGAGGCAGTATTATTGGCTAAACAACGTAAAGTTGAATTTCTATTTAAAAGATTTCCTTCTGTCAGTTTGCTATCAAGATTAAATCTGTGTTTACCCTCCATCTGTTATTTACTGATCATAGAACAAGAATTAGAAGTCTGAATCCAGTGAGTAGTCAGTTATTTGCTCTTAGTACATTGTAATACAGTCTGGTCTTTCTAAGTAAATAGAATACAAAAATATCTCAGCTTTATCTTGTTTTCCTTGTTCTGCCAAAAGTTGAGATAGCTGTAAGAATGAAGATAAGGAAATACCCCTTGATTGGCCAAGTATATTTTTTAACATTTTTTTTATCATACTCATCTCCAATGTTGTAGTTTTAAAATGATTTGCAATGAAAGCAATACATCATGTTATAAATAATTAAAAATTATTTTCTGGCCCTTCTATCATTCCATTTTGTAAGTTTTATGCATGCCCAATAGCATAAGTAGCACATTTTCTAACACCTTTTTACCTCTTCTGGCCTATATAATTTGTTGTATTTCCTATCAAAACTATTTTGTCACTGTATATCCTTTTTCCATAGTGTAAGCACAAATATTACAAGAACCCTTTGAAGGCAGAGCTATAATCAGTATATATTTTTCTTCATTTCTTTCTCAACATTTATTTGTTCAGAAAATTGTCAGGCTGTCTATACGATTTTCAGTGCTTACAACTCTGAAGTGCTAGTTGAGCCAGAAATTTGCTGTTTGACCCTGGAGTTTCACTCTTTATTTTTTTTCACCCTCACTACTTATAAGAACTTATTTAAAATTCTAAGTTCTCCCCTGGCAGCCACAGTTAGAGCTTCTTTGGCAAACTAAAAAGACTAAGAAAAAAACATGCAAAGGCTCAGTACTGCTTCCAGTGACCTACATTTGTAGCCAGTTTTTAAAAGATGGCATGTGCCTTATTTTCCAATGAAAAAATGAAAGATACGATAAAAATATCAAGGAAAATAAACCCACTTCTCTTTCACTAGTTAGTGAGAACTATTTCTAATATAACATTAAAATAAATACACATTTGCCATGATGTCTGTATATTAATCAACAAGAGCAAGGAATTTCGCATGCAGAAAAGTGACCTAAGTCATATACCAAGAATGCCGTAGTTTGTAATATTTATCTTCAGGAAAGGGAAATATATTTGAGATCTGGGCTTAGATTTTAATGTCTATATTGCTACTTAACTAGCTGCAGGACCTTGCACAAGTCACTTGGAACTCTGGAATAAGAGATATTATCCTAGCTACTTTATTTCAGAGTTCCACATTAAAAATTAAATATCTGGGGGTTTTGCTTTCTTAATCTTAAAAACACTTATTCCTCACCTCACATTTACTTTCAAAAATTTTTATGTTGAACATACAAAAAATGAATGGTTGTCAATACTTGATGGTTATTGTTAGGCTCAAAAGAAATGTTAAAATCTTGAAACTATTAGATAGTACTTTATCATTCTTTGAAAATAAGCCACACAAAGCCAGAATTGGGAATATTAGAGTTTATTTTTCTTCTGAATATTTTTACAAAAAATAGTATTCAGAAGAAATTATTCAGTCCTTTTGTGTTGGGGGTGGATAACAGAGGAGGAAATGACTCGAAATTCTGAAAACCAAAGCCATTAAAATTAAAAGGAAATAACTTTTTCATCAGCTCCCCAAATTAACATATTATCGCATTAAATAAAACATTGAAAGCCATGAAAAAGACACAGTTGTACCATCAAGGGTCATTAAGCAGTCTGTGAAGATTTCTTATGTACAAAAAGATAACTTTACTGTGTGAAAACCCCAATGAAGACAGGACTATCTCTCCATCTACTGTTGGCATGATTCTGTCAGTGGCCAGTGTTTCTTTCCTGAAATTTTAAGTTTTATTCATCAGAAACTGACAGGCAATTGCAGAAAGTGACCTTTGTTCGCTACATCTATCTTTTAATATTATGGAAAATTAATGGAATCAGAGGCATTTGAAATGTGCTTATCATTTTTATAAAATATTCTTACACTAATTTGTGTATGTATGTGTGTGTCTGTGTGTCTAAAAGTCTGTGCTATAGATTTCAAAAACAGGGTAGATAGCATTAAACTGAAGACAATTTGAAAGTAGGAAATAGATCTGAGAGTATGAAGTGAAATTTTTTACCTATATATTCCCTAAACAGATTACAACATATAGGTTGCTATAGAATTAAAGAAAATCTATTTTATGCCTTTACCCAGCTTCCTCTACTTCTCAGTTCTCAATGAGTAGAAGGAGAACCAGTTCGGTCTATAAACACCAAATGTACTACAAAATATCATTTTCAAACTTAATAAAAATAAAATGATATCCAGTTTCATTTAGTACCTCACAATACCCTAAGAATTTTTGTTTATGACATTTTCTATAAGCTAGGAAAATGAATATGACATCAAACAAATAAAACCAGTCACTTGTATTTTCCTAATCTAGGGATTTAACTGATCTGGACCTTATATTTCGAAAAATTTTAGTTTTATCAGGTTTTTAGAAATTGGTTTAGTTTATATTCAATAGGGACACTTAATAGTTAAAGGAATTTTGTAACCTGTTTGCTTAATATAGATTTTCATAATCATGTTTTCTTAAAAACAGATTGATATACATCCTTATACAGTAAACATTTACTAAAGGAAATAATTACACATGATTTTGGTAACTAAACCTGCTGATACCAGTGATTAAGTGGAGACTTTAGTCTACTTTTTAAAATAGTTTTCAAAATATATTGTAATCAAGATATTTTCTATTACAAGGACTACATTGTTCACTGTTTATTATTTTTTATAACTAGTGATATACAGACATGTAAAGATATTCATACACATATATACATATATATACACTATATACGTATGTATATATACACACTATGTATATATAATACACATATACACACATTTAGGAGTTCACATGTTTTTAACAATGGTAGTTAATTACTACTTCTTTTTAATTTATAATCTCTCTGAGTAAGTTTTATTGGTTGTGCAATCAGAACTAGATTAAACATTGACAGCATTTAATGTATAAACTTTGCTTTGTAAAGGAAACTAGAAAAGGAAACTCCAATTGTTATGGCTAGAAATATTAATAGATACCAACAGTGTATCCTCTCTGAATAAAAATATTTGTCCCTCTCTGAAGAAAAATATTTGTTTTGAAGTACAGCGAATGCTTTGAAGAAATATGTAATATAACTTTTATATTTTGATATATAAAATATATAAATTCTGCATCTGAGTTGATATATGAAGAAATATTTTAAATTCATATAGACCACAGGGAGACTTGTTCTTAAAAGCTTAACAATTTTGATTTTTTTACATATGTGAGAAAATAATTATGAAAGCAAAAAATATCAGAATGCCAAGAAACTCAATGCAGTTCTCTCTAAACTCCTTTTAAGTCAGTGCCATCAGTAAGCAGTCTTGAAATCATGTGGCCGCCTTGGTCAGGCATATTGCTAGGACCTAGATAAGGAATTTAAATTTGCCTGAACCTCATTTTCCTAACCTCCCTCCTAGCTTGCAGTAGGACTCAGGGATTAATTACATGTCTAAATTGCTTTGAGATCCTTCTATGATTGATGCTTTTAAAAATATGGTGTTTTAGAATGTAATCTTAAAAATAATTAGATTATGGTTTGCATTTAATTGGAAGTAGTTTTGTTTTTTTTTACTCAGTGCCAGCCTTTTCCTTCATTTCTGAATACTTCTAGCACAGACTTCCATTTCATGTTCAAGTTATCTTTCTCCTTCTCCCTAAGTCAAGAAACTTAAGAGATTTTCCAGTCTTCTCAATGCATTTCTGGTTTACATGTTAAAGAGAAATGTGATGTGGATCAATGCAAAAATATTGAGAATACTGGTTTTTTATTTTCCAGATTTATGTTAATTGATGTAGTTGCAAAATTAAAAGCATCATTTTTTGTCAATAGTTTAATAGGAAGTTTAGTTACAATATTCTTTGTATACCAATTTTACTCTTTCTTCTTGTAACATGAGCAATTTTGCCACCTTTATATTCAAGAAAAAAATCTGATATTGCACTACGATGTCCCCTGATAAGTACTGAATTTACTTGAAATGTGGATGGAAATAAGTTAATTCATGAATTACTAATCTTAAAATCTATGAGGTTTTTAAAAAAAAAAATTTATTATTAGTTTCAAGTATAGTTTTAAAAACGTTTTTATGCACCGTCAACTATACTCCCGGACTTCTGACTTATTCCATGCAGTCTACATTTCTGAATGCTTTTAACAATTAAAGTCACTTCTCTCCCTATACTTTGAAATATTTAAATGAAGATAATGTGGAGGACATACTTTTACTATATGGATTCTCAGTTTAGACATTTGGAGTATTTTGTTTTCAATTTATGGTAATATCTTTAGATTTGTTTCTTTTTCTAACTTTCAGAAAATAAATGTCCTTACCCCTGCCCCAAGAAAAAAACCCAAATCAACAAAGTTATATACTTACTGATACAATAAAATATACTTACTGATACATGGATAATACTTAAGTAGTATTAATTATACAGTTACCAAAACCTGCAAGGATCAAAAGATTTTATTTTTAAGAAGGATTTCTCATGCTGCATGGATTATGTTGCTACATAATAGCTCAGTAGTACTTTTGCTGAATTGTAAAATAGCTTAGAGAGGAGTATGATGCCCATACTTGGTGTAATGCATTGGTAATTAAGAGGGTGGGAGGTTAAGCTTCATTAACTGCTGAGGGATTGTATCTTGGGTTTTATTATGCCCTAGAGAACATAAAAAGTGAGAAGGGTCAAACTGTTGGAGTCAGATTTTGCTTGTGCATCTGCCAAAACAAAGACCACAAAATAATATAGCAGTAAGCACAGAATGTCATGGATTGAAAAGGGAAGAAATATATTTACAGCAGCCTATGGATACAGATAAATGTTTAAAAAAAATAAATATACTTAAACACTGGAGTATATTTTGGAAGTTTGCAATAATTTGGTTTTGTGTAGAATTTTTTTTTAAGTAAGACAAACAACTGTTTTTGTCCAAATGTAATGGCAATTTCTTTATTCGTGTTAATTTTCTAACCTGATTCATTTGATTAAAAGAGAGAAATTTTATACTTTCCATGCTATCTTCTGTGTAGAATTTATGAAGCCTGATTTTCATTTTTATTTATTCCTGATCCTTGCGACCAAATTTATGGGAACTGTAAGCACCACACTGCAGGATAAAAAAATCCGATAGTCTTTCTTTTAGGAAACAAAGTTATAACAACCATATGGTGTGTTTTATTGGTGCACTGGATGAGAAATCAAAGACTGGGGATTTTCAAAAGTATGAAGGAAGACCCTGATCTGTGATTGACGTCTGTAATAGTTGAATATTGAGGACTTTATTCATAGCATTCTCTTGAAATAGAGATTTTATCAAAACATTTATTAAATTTTAGTTTGATTAGTTACAGACATTGCAACAAATAGTAGGGATTACCGCAATGCTCATCTTGGATAGGGTCAATGAGTCACAGTGAGCAGGGTAGTTGATGGCATACTTCAAAAATCTTAGGGCTCACAAATATAACAACACATTGGATACAAACTCTTACATAATAATTCCTGAATATTAGAAGACAAAAATACCAGAATATTTCTTTTTTTTTCCAAAATATCATTTCTTGGTATATCTTTAAATCCTTTCTTTTCACTTGAATTCTGAATAGCAGAATTGAAATCACTAAGACAAAATTTTCATAAAATGGATTTTTTTTTTTTGTCAGAATTATATAGGATGATGTGGCACTATTATTGCCTTAGGATTGAGTTCTCTACATCACAAGACTTAAAAACTACACTACTGATGATTCTTAATTTGTATAGACCAATTTTTTTTACTTTCTCCTATTTTCGTTCGTATTTCTGGCTAAAAGAATGATAAAAATGCTGAACAACAACCAGGTATTCACGTAGGTCGTAGCTATGTAAATTATTAGCATGCTAACATTTATCCATATTATATTGGGATACAAATTTATTATGTATTGATGGAGTGCTTAGAAACAGAGATGCTAAGAAAATTTTGGCCCACTTAAGAAATACCATATTTTATCAAATCTGAGATGCCATCGATTATAAGATTCATCATTATTTTATATACCCGTATGACAAAACTACTGCCAAATAACTAGGACAGGATAGGTTTTTTTTTTCACTTAGAATTTTTAATTATTTTTAGGAGTTTTTTTAGACATTCATTTTTAAAATCATATCACACTTGTACATAAAAAGAGAGAAGGTAAACAAAACATATAACTTATCCATAAAACTTCTTCACATTCATATTACTACTGTAATAAATCACTTTCTGATTCATAGTCATTAGCATCAGTGCTCTCTGTGTAATCATAAACATTGATGATGCAGCATTTCTTAAAAGATACTTCACTATTGCACCCTGGTTTTATTCTAAAGCAGTGACGTCCATTGTGCAAGTATTGTTGCAGATGCTTTCTTAATTTTCTCGGAAAGTATCAGTGGAAGTTTTCTAGAAAGCCAGATTCATATTCATATTCTTTAATTGAGCCATATGTGGGTTCTTGGATGAAATGCTGAAGAATTATATCCGTCTACTTACATACCAGGAATAACAACCAGGTTTGTACATATTGCAAGCAGTGATAATTTTATATCTGCTGCCCTGACAATTTCATATACTATCTATTGTAAAATGCAGCCTGAGTTCAGAAATGGTAACATGTGAAGAAAAAAAATGTGTCCAAATTAGTGGAACAGTTGAGTATATGCCTCATTTTTGAAACTGAGCTTTGATATATTGGAATTACCCACTAGTTGTCATACATCTTAATTGCCCTTGCTCACCATAATGCCACCAGTGTTAAAATAATTGCCACTCTTAATGTATTGATGTTTTCTTGATAATACTTCTGTGTCTTGTGAAGTTAGAACTTAATCTGTGTTTCTTAAAGTGCCTTTCTTAACATTTCATTTCGCAGTACCACGCATAAACCACTGTTTTCGAATCTCTAAAATACTAACAATCATATAAGGGAAACAATCCATGAATCAGGTACTTCTAAGGAAGTGCTTAGTCCTTTAAAAAGTGGGTAAACTTAGTATGCTGCAAGAAAATTAAGAAAATTTACCTATATTTTAAAAATCTATAAGCCATATTTTGATAATATTGATTGGACTGGTTAATATAGTTGTCATTTATAAAATACATTTTTTTCTCAGGAACTCTTTCACTGAATTTGTGATTAGAAACATTTTATAACACATTGCAACATTGAAATTTTGGAGAATTTATTATAAACAATGCAAATGGTGGTAAAAAAGAAAATTAAGCAATAATACAGGAATTAAGTTGAAAAGTGAAATTCCTCCCACCCAGTGCATTTTCACTCTCCCTTATGAAAAGTCCCCCAACATTGATTTGTGTTATTTTTAATTCCTCCAGTAGTTACCATTATAATTTTAAGTTGTGCTTTTTGCCTTTTACTTTTTTGACCACCCATTTTAGATTGTACTATTAATTCCATGTTATGTAAGATAAAGTTATCACTATTTCTTTTACCATCTCTCTTCCTTTCAACCTGTTATCTCTTGTTAGCTATAACTTCCTTGCACATTATAAATGATTACAACTCTTAAATTCGGTAACTGTTATGGAGTCTTCAATACTTCATTCATAAGTTCATTTTACAAACTGAAAAATAATTAAGCTCATTTAAAACGTAAAATTGTATAAATATTTCATTTCAAAATCAAATAATATAATTGAACACTTTGAAAAGAAAATGCCATTCTGTGTCACTAAACTGGACCTCTGAAAAAGGAAAGGAAAATGGATTTTATTTCTTATTCCCTCAGTTGCTCAGTATCATGTCAACTTTTTAGTACCTTCCTTTCCTTCGTGTTTAACTTTTTACTTTCTTGTTCTACTTTTCTCTTCTCAGCATTTCTTTTTTTGATCTAGTTTTATTGAGATACAATTAACACATAACTATCAGTCTTATAACCACTAGGAAATTGTTTTTTTTAAATGTTTTTTAATGTTTTTAAAATGTTTATTTCTGGTTTGCTTTGTTCCACAAAGGATTTGAATCAACTTGTAAAAATTCATATTATAAAAGATAAGTATTAAAAAGTTAAATAATTGGGGAAAATAAAAGCTACAGGATAAGATACACAGAAAACAGTGCCTAAGCAAAGAAGGCAGTTCATGATGTTACATGATTAATTGTGCATGAGTCAGGGGGAAAGGGGGGATGACAAGGTGCAGTAACTTTTTAGGTACTGAAAAATAAAATAATCTCCTGATTTTAATTTTAAACAATTAAGTTGTGATGCTTCTCAATATCCTGGTTGATATAAGTATAAAGTATATCACTGACAGTATTAAAATGTCACAGAGTAAACAATTTAAATTGTTAGATGAATAAATAAATACTTATTTCATTTTCTAGACTAGCGATGACTAATAGATATCAAAAATATCTTCTTCCTTCACTGCCTAATAGAGTGTCCATTAACCGCATGTGGCTACTGAGCACTTGAAATGTGGCTAGTACAGTTGAGGCACTGAATTTATCATTTTGTTTAATTTTAATTAACATAAACTTAAATTTAAATAGTCACGTGTTGATAGGGGCTACTATATTGAATAGCAAAATTCTGGACCAGTGGTTTTGTAAATAATGCTGATTTGTCTTTATAACAGATTAATAAAACTAATTCAGATCACAAAATGTTTTTGATATCTAGATTTCTTTATGTGGAAAAAGACAATTGAGAAAAAACAAATTTTAGACAATTACACGTGGAAATAGATTCAGCAAGCTAACTATAAATATCAAATTTAAGTTTTTATGATATCTTATTTCAATGTTTATTTACTTCCTCATTTCAGAAATAAAAGTAGTGATTTTTCACCCTGAAGATAGGGCTGTGGAGCAGGAGAGTTAAAAATATCAGAATCTCCAAAATTCTTTTGACATTCCGTAAGGTTTATCTTTTCTCCCCACAAGGCAATAAAAAATATTAATATTATCTGTGTGACTATATAAAGGCAGGAAAATAATTGAGAGCCAATAATTGAAGATAATTTACTTTAAAATAATTTGTAGATATAATTTAGAGGGGGAATGATAGCTATCAACCAATATATGTAAGAAGACAGGTTTTAATATGTTTGAAATGTTCTCAATAGTTCAATTAGTTCTTATGGCAAGGTTATGAGTATTTATTCCCCTTTTCTCTGTGTTAGTAATCTTCCTAAAGATCACTTAAGAATTATTGAATATGGAGATTGGGAGTTAAGATATCAGGGTACTGAATTTGTACCATGGACTCTCCTACATTATCAAACAAAAAAATAATTTAAAATACTCCAAAATTTCAGCTGTACCAAAGAGAACAAGAAAAGTCAGAGCCCAACCGAATGCCATAAATTTATAAAGTCCATGGCCAAACAAAAGTCACCATTCAGTGCAGTTCTTGACTTCACTCTCTTACCCAGAAATCAATGAATTAGCATAATCTCAAGAGATAATTAGGGCTGATGATCTCAAACTAAAGCAAACGTTTCAAAAAGCAACAATGAATTGGGTATATAATCCACCATCTTCCAAATGGGAATAAAATACTAAACCAAGTGCTATGAACACAGGAAGCTAACATTTAATGAAATCTTATAAGAAAATAAAGAACCTAGGTTTTCTAAAAAAATATGGCATATAGCTCTGCCTAAGCTGTCATAACCAGAAAGTACAGAAAAATGGGTAGATATGAAAATACTTAGCCTTCAAACTTTAGCTAGGAAAAAACTCAATCTGGAATAAAACTCAAGAGAAGGAAATTCTTCCATAAGAGATTTATTAACATGAGTTCAGTAAAATAATATTAAAAATAAAATGAGAAAACATGAGAAATAGATTTTTTTAAAAGGATAATTGTAAGATTAAAAATACACGCTGACTTAATGTCATTACCCAATATAGTAACAGCAAGGAACAAGTTTGTGACAGTCACAATGAAGTTAGAGAAAAGAGATTTGAAAAGCAAATGAGAATATAATTGCATTGCAGAAAATGGTTTATTTAAATTTAAGTAGTTGGTAGCTACTATATTGGACAGAACAGTGTAGAACATTTCCAATATCCCAAATTATTCTGTTAGTCAGTGCTGGTCTAGAAGATGGGAAAACATATTTTTTCATCTAACATTTTAAATTGTTTACTGTGCAGTATTTTATAACTGTCGATGATACACCTAATACTTATATCGATAAATGTATGTTCTATTTTAGTGTGAAACAGAAAAATAAATATGAGACAAAAATTTTGCTTGAAATTAAGAACTTCCACTTAAAGGGGCACCTAATTTATAGGTAAGAAATAATACAAAGTGGGACACATGAATATAGTCCATTGAACTGCAAAGATAAAGGAAGATTATTTGGCATTTAGGCAGAAAAAGCAAATCTACAAGGGAGATTTTAGCTAACAATTCTGACTTCTCCACAGCATCATTCATTGTCCAAAGACAGTAAAGCAATATCTACTTAGTTCTAAGCAAATGAAAATATTATATTCAACTAAAACATTAGTTGAGTAAAAATATATGTGAAAACATAATCTGTTTCCTCAAGGAGAGCTTCATTAACTATCCTATTTAAAGGAGCCCCTCCTTTCATTGCTCTGTATTTCCCCTTTTTTATGTTCATTCATATCACTACCGCTCTAGAACATGACTCCATGAAAGCAGGGACTTTATTTTGTTCACTGCTCTATTCATAGTACCTTCCTGACACTGTTGAATGAGTGCAGCTGTCAATTAAGGAAATTTAAGAATGGTGGAATGATGGTAAGAAGATCAATGATCGAGATAATCATGCTAGGAGAAATAAGCCAGACAGAAAAAGTTGAAAACCACATGATATCACTTATATGTGGGATATAAACCTAAAAGCAACAAACAAACAGAACAAACGAACAGAGACTCACGGACATGCACAATAGACTAGTGGTTACCAGAGGGGACGGGAGAGGCGGGATCGGGGAGGTAGATGGGGAGAAAGAGTCAAATATCTGGTGACAGAAATCTATGGGTGGTGAACACACAATGCAATATATATATATATGCTTTACTCTTGAAATGTACACCTGTAACTTACTGGATTTCGTTATCCAATGTTACCATAATATAAATAAATTTTTTTAAAGAAAAATAAGTTCATTTCAACAAAAGCCTAAATTAACTCTGTTTCTTACTGCAGACATAAATGTAAATGCTATGAGCCTAGACAATAAAGAATAATAGGGGAAAAAAACTAAACGTGGGAGAGAGGAGGTGGGAGAAAGTGTATAAGTGCTAATTTCCTCATTATTTGTAGGAGAGAAAGAGAGAGGAATTAGTTTTATTGAAAACTGAAATAGGTAAAAAGGAGCACAGTGACTCCAGCATCTTAATGGGCTTCGTAGTCACATTTCTAACCTTAGAGGAGAGTGTGTTAAGAAATAATGTCTCCTGAAGTAAAGAATCATTGATCGAGTCAACAATTCTTTCAATTCTACTTCATTTTTGTTTTCTTTTATAAATTAAAGTAAAATGTTAATTTAAAAATTATTAATAGCATTCTATCATATCCTATTTTTGTGGAAATATATTGTCTAACATCCATGTCTATACATAAGTATGTGCTGGGAATATTGATTACCTAATGTTAATGATTATTGTGGGATGGGTTGGCTTTTTAATTTTTTTAACTTTATACCTTAGTTATAACTATTAAGTGTCCTTGAGATTGAAAAAAAAATGTTAATCCAAATATTTATACTAAATATTGCCTAATATTGACAATACGAAATATGGGGTTCTGAGTAATGGTTAAGACAATTACTTGGCTGAATTCTCATAATCAAACATCTGTTGAGTGCTTAGTATGAAGCAGACACCACTCTCTGCATTTTACATTTTTAATTCATTTCTTCCTTACAACAATCTTTTGAAGTGGATACTTTTTTCTCCATTTTTCAGATGATAAATGGAGCCAGAGAGAGGTCCAATAGGTGATCAGCATAACCATAGACAAAGCTACCAGTGTGTATAGTCAACATTTGGACCAAACAATCTGGTTACAGAATTCAAATGCATATCCACTATGTTGTATTGAACTATACTCACAAATATTTATTTCCATTGGAAAAAGAACTTATTTCATTTTTATAAGATACTAATGCTGTGCTAGGAATGATGGGTTCAGAGCTTAAATGATATAACTAGTTTCTAATACTGGCATAAATTAAAGTGTGAATCTATTTCGAGGTCTTACAGGAGGTGACTAAAATATATGATGGTTAACATATTTTCCACCTGATTAGTTGACATGATTCTGACCGTAAATAAATTTGGTCTTGAAAAGTAAAAGTTGAAATATATATTGTTAACGACAGCACAAAATTATATTCAATCTAATGCCCCATGTTATCTTTATGATTGTGCCAAAGAAAAAGTATTATTGCCTGTTTTCCTTCTTCAAGAAACATATACTTTTTTCTTTGCATTATCTCTGTAGTACCTTCTAATAAAAAAAATCTTTTTCATATGTTTTTGTAGTCAATCAGTAGGTCAGCTTCCAATTAAGAAAAGGTAAAATTGGAATGCATTTTCTCTTCATTTAATCAGAGATTTTAAATTCTGTTTTTATTGTTAAAAGAAGAGGCCTAAGCTTGCAGGTGCAAAACTAATGTTTGATATGGACAAAATAAATGTCTTTATTCTTAGTTCTTATTCACCCATTATTTCGGTGAATGAGTTTTTTGAATTCTAGAATTACAAACCAGTAAACAGATTGCGCACATGCTTTATTTTTACCTTGTGGCAAACATAACAATAATTACATGTAATACGTAAATGCTAATTCTAGACTTTGCTTTAAGTGTATAAATTTAAAATATGAGCACAGCCTCTTTTTGCAATAGCAATGCTTTTAGTCAGAATAAAAATTTGAATTTTTTAAAAAATCTAGCTCATTGCTAAAAATTTAAACTGTACTTTTAATATTATGTTTATCTCTTTTCTGTTTTAGATATCTATTGTTCATAACTTTATGCTTGAACCAATTTTAAGCCATCGATTTTGCATATGTTGGAAAATCCTAGTATTGCTAATATTATTTAAGAAAATCGTCATATTTTTTACAACACATGCTTAATAATGTGTCATTCTGTCTTCTTAGGAACTTCCTGCACCATTACTTGATGATAACTGTAAAAGAGAATTTGATGAAGGTGTATATAATCATGAAACATCAGAATCTAACATTAAGATGAAAATAGCATGGCGTTACCAGTTGTTACCCAAGATGGAGGCAAGTCAACAACATACAATTTCTAAAATTTTCAGATGTATTTGTTTTCATTTTTTAGAATTTCTTATCGCATACTTGCTATTCTTTAGATGCACTACCATGTATATTTATTTAAATGACTAGGTATTTCATTTATAGAGGATTTGATCAAGATGACATATTTCTTAAAAGTAAAGCAAATTGTGGTGGTTTTTTCTTTCTTTTTGTTTTTTTTTCTAAAATAGACTATTTCATTTCTTTCATGATCTCCATATAGAATCTTTTATGGAGGTTGCAGGCCAGATTAAATGAACTAACAAAACCATTTCAAACCATTTCGAACCAACATGGTTACCTTTAAATATTCACTATAAGTGGTAGTTCTTTGCAATAACTATTTTTTATTCCTATACATTTTCAACCATTATTCTTTTAAACACAAATATCTGGTAACCTAACTTTTCTAGGATTGACTAAGAGATAGGAAGTTAGGGAAGTTTTTCTGAGAAGTCAAAATATGTCAGTAAATCTGCCCCACTAAAGCTCATGAACTCTGCTTCTGGTGAAGCCGCTGTTCATTCATTAGCTCCTTCATTTGTTTGTTTGTATCATTCGTTTTCAGGACACTCTAATGTCTACCAGACATTATCATACTGGTAGAAAGAGAAAGAAATTCTGATCTGATTAAGACATAATTCCCAAAGTCCACCCTTCTCTAGTCTTCCACACTGACATCTGTGTTACCTTTCTCAAGGACAGAAGATGGTTTACAACACTACTTAACCGCAGATGCCTACTTCAGTTTCCTGTTTCCACTACTTCTTTCTAAATATATCGCAGACTATCAGTCATAGTATCCTCCTATCAAGTTTAGACATATTAGAATTCTCCGTAGAGTGTTCTGGGGGATCACACCAGTTAACGAGAGTTAGTAGTACATGAGATGAAATCTGTTTGCTGTTATAAGCCTGCAGTATGAAATATAAACTTATGATTGTATACAACATCTATACAATTTAATTCAAGCCTACCCTTTTAGTCTCCTCCCTGTGTGTGTATATAAAACACTATATTCACCCATCCTATGAGAATTGCCTTTCATAAATTGCTTATATTTCTGCTGCTAATGCTTTTCACTTTCTTATAGTTGTTATTATAACTCTCTTCTCCATCAAACAGAATTCTCTATGAAGGTAGACAATTTGTTCTATTTTCTCTGTATCTCTAGCACCTTTACCAATGCCCACATACTCAATAAACATTTAGTGAATGACAAATGTATTTATTCATTCAGTCAGCAGATATTAATTAAGCATCAAATACGAACCAAATATAAAATATGTTGTAATAGATACATATTAAGCAGTGGTAAATTGTTCTAATTTAGATGGGAAAGCTATTTGAATAATATGATTCTTAAGCAGTGATTTAAATGACTGTGAATAAAGTACAAACTGAAGAGAAGATATTTACAACTCATATAATAGAATAAAGAAAAAATATCCACATATATAAAGAACTTCTAAAATGAATAAGGAACAATCTACCAACCCAATTTTTAAAATGGGCAAAAATATGGAAAAGAAATCCAGGTGGCTCTTAAACATACAAAAACAGATGCCCAATTTCAGTCACAGTAAGTGAAATTAAAATTAAAACTACACTGACCTGCCATTTTTTCTTATCATGTTGTCAATAATTTAAAAATGTTTGGTAAGACACTAAATTAGCAAGGGTTGGGGAAACTAGTACTCTCATACTTTGCTGGTGGAAATTTCAGGAGATATAACTTCTGTGAAGGTTAATTTAGTATTATCTCTCAGAATTAAAAAAACATATACCCTTTGATCCTTTCAGAAGTTTACATGGTGAATATATTTACTCAGGTGTAAAATAAAATATATATGAGCTATTTATGCAGCATATTTTTAATAGCAAATGATTAGAAATAACATAAATGTCCATCAATAGGCAACTACTTAAATAAATATTGGTATATGTATACAGTAGAATACCATAAATTTGTATTAAAAAATAAAAGGAAGCTCTGTGTAATTAATAGTTGTTGTAGGCATAGCCTAGCTTGGATGTGACTGAGAACTGGCTTCAAGAGGCCAGAATAAATGTAGTTAGTTATTCTGTTTAGGAAAATGTGAGTTGAGTGATAGCGTTAAAACAGACAAGGTATGTATAACTAGCCCTTGAGAACCCTAATGGCAAAGAGCTTTATGTCTTTGTTTTGGCAAGTCATTTACCTGGGCATACTAGTGACTCTTTTATAAAGAGTGACTGTATTCTAATTTTTCTGCTGTTATGTTCTGAAAGAGTTAATAAAAACATAAGCTCTAAGTCAAATGTAGCTGTTTTGTGAAAACAGTATACCAAACCAGTTTTACATTATATGTCACTTGTGTTTTCCATTTCCTTTATCTTTATTTTTATCTCAGCTGTTTTGTTCTTTTCATTGGTTACTAACATTCAAGTGAAATTATCAGTGAAAATGCAAGTGAATGAAAATTTAAGCATTTTTTTCTTGCTGCTTGTTATAAAATCTGTTTAAAGTTGGAAAGATCTTTGTTTCTTATAATTCATTGTTTCTTTATATGTTTTAATTATAGATGTTATTCCTGCCCCCTTTACATATAAGTAGTAGTACATATCCCATTCTCCCCTTTAGAGCAAGGTGTACCTGCAGTTTTGATTATCTATCGGAGTAAACTTCTCAGAGGTTACATATTAACACATAAACCCAGTGCTCAGTTTTCAAAGTTTACAGCTTGAATGTTTTAAAAATTGTGCTCTTCTTACAATAGTCTTCCCCAGATGACTTATTCTCTCACTTTCTTCAAGTCTCCACTAAAATATCACTTTATCTGGAATGTCTTTCTTGTCACTCCATCTAAAATAAAACCACTCTTTCTTTCATCTCCTTTCGCTGCCTTATTTTTCTTCAGGGCCCTTATCATCATCACCTAGCAGAAAGGATAGCATCTGTCTCCTCCACCAGAATGTGAGCTCAATGAGAAAGATGGACTTTGACTATTTTGTTTTACTGGCATATAGTAGGTGCTCAGTAGTTATTTGTTGAATACATGAGCAAATGAATTATATACTGTATGAATTAAATGTGAAACTAAGTTAAATTGCATTCATTAATACAAATGCAATAATAGCTTATTTTGAATTTACAGTCAATGGTCAAACTTAAGTTTACTAGTATTTACAAGTGAGTTCTGTCAAGTTTAGAAAGTAGAATCCTCTTCTGGCTTCTTTGCTTTTCTTTGAAATGTCACCAGCATGTAATTTTATGTAGGGTGATTTGCCAAGGCTGATAGACATTGGCAATCACTCATCATCATCTACTCTATAAATCCATGCCTTACTCTGCCATTATCAGTTTAAACAACAACAAAACCGTGGGTTTTCTATATATCACATGGGCCAAAATATAGTTAACACTATTAGGAGTAAAGATTAAACAAGTAGTCTAAAACTAGCTGTGTCAGTTATCAGACATGCCTTTTAATATAAGTTGTCATGAGGTGCTAAGAGTGTAGTCATTTTCCCATTTAGAGAATGCCAAAAAGGATAAGAATATGCATTCCTAAATCAATAGCAATAGCTCAGAGCAGCATAAGCAGCATTTCTTCCAGTTGGAGTGGTATCGAGTTTTTAAAAACACCCTTCCTCGTCCTATGATTTTGACTTTCTCTTCTAGGTGCACATGTCCACTTCTTTCCTAGCCAATCATCAACCCTATTCTCTCTTCACCCTAAGAATTGCTGGCCTGCAGCACATCCTGAGACTTAATTTTTTTAATATCATAGAGCTCTACTATAGTCAAAGCCTACAATGGCTCCAGTAATTCATGACTATGTATTAGATCTTTATTATGTTCAATCCTCATATACTTTGGTTTTCTGCCTTAGTGATTCAGCCAGAACAGCCCTGTGAGGATGTGCGCATGTTGTAGAATTCAGTGGTCCCCAACCCCCGGGCCTGCGGACCAATACCAGTCTGTGGCCTGTTAGGACCAGGCGCCACACAGCAGGAGGTGAGCGGCGAGGGAGAGAGCAAAGCCTCATCTGTATTTGCAGCCGCTCCCCAGCTCTAGCATCATCGTCTCAGCTCCACATCAGATCATCAAGCATTAGATTCTCATAGGAGCACCGGTCCCTGGTGCCAAAAAGGTTGAGGACTGCTGTAGATGACAACAAATATTTTTCAATAAGGCAGTATAATTATAAAGAATGGTGATGAATCTTCTCATTCACTAGTGGATTATGACACAATAATAATAATAGACAATATTTAATAGTGCTTTATAATTTACAAAATATCCATTGCCCAAATTGCATTAGATTCTCACAACAGCCTAGTGAAATAATAGTTTTTTTTTAGCTCTGATTGCTTATGATTGAACTGAGGCTCAAAGTGGTTTAGTAACCATTTGGGTTCTTGCTTTCTGTTATGCCATACTGAGAAAAAAATATATGATCGTGAGAAAATGTCTTATTTAGACTGTTTATTTGTGGTACAGCTTTTATCTGAAAGTTTCGTTTCTTTCTAACATACTTGAGTTGCGGGACTCAACAGTCTCCCTTTTCCGTATATTTTCCTTTAGTATAGCAAATTTATACTGAGCCATGACAGTTTGCTCTCTTCTACAGTTAACAAAGTTAACGGGTAATTTATGAATGTGAAATAGAAGTTTTCATAAAGTAAAACTGAAGCAAGATGTTCTTATTATACCAAGTAAACTGACTAGTTATTGATGATAGTTTGATTTTTTAAAATGCATCTTTTTTCTGTGGAGTTGGCAGTTTTTCCTGGAATGTTATTATTATCATTATTATTAGATTTAAACATTTAGTTGTCTTTTTTAGAGGAATTATTTTAAGTGTTTTATAATTCTAGGCTTCAAAAGATTTTCGCAGCATTTAAAAAATTTGCGATTATATGTTGGTGCTAGGTTTCTTGGGCATTACTTACAAAATTGTTTTTTCCTTGAAGAATATATTTATTTTTCATTTCAATTTTTTAGTGAAGGATTAAAATTTGTCATCATTAATAAACTTTTTAGTGTCTACCTGTAAATATTTTGGTTGCCATATGTCATCTTAATTTCTAAAAAAAAATTAACTTAATTGTAATAAAAGCTTCCAAATTTATTTTTACATTTTAATGAATTATATGTTATCTATATGTAAACTGTCACAGCATGAAATCGATTTTCTGCCTTGATTCATCCCAAATCTGAGTCTATTACATTAATATTATAATTAGAAACATTAATAGAGACCGGCAACTTAAAAAGCATACTTTGCTTCTTGACAATTTAGCATATTTCTCTGAGTGCACAGGACTTCAAGAACCTTTAGTCCACTAATAAATTTATTAACTCAAACTTAAAAGAAGGGGAGTCTCTCTTTCTTTCTCTCTCCCCATGGCCAGTCTGCTAAAATAGATTATTCATGCTTATTTGATTCAGGTAGGCTTTTGCAAGCTTCCCTACTAGGCCTGGGAATGTGGTACATTGAGGCCTTTTCAGAGGCTTCTGACATAGACCAAGCTTTTATTGCATGGTATTTTATTATTACCAAATCCTAGTCTCCACCCAGTTTGTAGGCACTCTGCTTATTCTTTTGAATCAGGAAAGGTTATCACCTACCTTAATCCATGCAGCAGTGTGGATTAAGGACACCAGTGTGCCCCAGGATTCTCAAAGAGGATCCTGGAAACTTCTTGTTTCTTCTTTTTTGCTGTCTTTACTAAATTCTATTGGGCCTTAGAGGGATTTGCATCTGAAATGGGCAACCTGGTGTTTTTCTCAATGAAGACATCAGATCAAAGTTCAGTTAGTCAAGGCCTTTCTAAAACATTAAGGGGGTTTGGACTTACACAATAAAAAGATGAGCTCTAGCAGAGATTGCAGTAAAAACATTCTGAACCGTAATCCGGATAAAGAATAGATTATAGGCCAAAGAACAGACCTTGTTTAAATTGCTTTAGACTAATAACTTTACATTTTAAAACTTTACACCCTATTTTTAGGAAACAAATTTTAACATTACATAATTTATTAGTCAATACTTTCATGGTAAATAGATAAATCATCTTTTGGGAACCATACTTCTGAATATTGTATTGAAAAGATTATATTAAGCTAATTAATAGGTCTCTTTCATTAATGAAAATAAATAGTAACTTACGGAAGGATGAAAAATCATTTTATTTAGAAAATAAACATCAAACTCACAGACTGAATCTGAGAATAATGTTTTTATTGGACTTAAGTCTTTTTCATTCTGTTACTGTATAATGTTTATAGGCATTGAATTTAAGAATATGAATCCTTAAAGTCTTAAAAATGCAAATATTTAGTGTCAAGCAAATGTGTATTTCTAAATTACAAAGTTGTCAATTCTTTAGTAAAATAAGTTAAGAACTTATTGTGTATAGTTCTTCAATTTCTGTTGAGATTATAGTTTTGTGAAATGTTCTGAAACTTGTCTCTTTTGTAACATTCAGGACAGTTGAAATTATGTAAATTTAGATCAGAGATTTCAATAGAAACTATTGCCAGGTGGAATCTCATAGTAGTTCAGCTTTGGATAGAGGTACATATATATTTCTAATGTGCTGAATAAAAGAAATCAGCCCAGAGTTTATTCAAAACATATAAGAGTAATATTATATTACTAGGATTTTACTATCGTATGTAAATAAATGCAGCATCAGTAGAGATTTGAGTGTCTTAAGAGAAAGGTAATTTGTCGAAGAAATTGTTAGTAGAGGGCACAAAAGAGGAATTGTTGATGAACTAATGATTATGCCAAATTTCTGTTTTATCTAATGTAGCTTATATATATTCTCTCACTTTACATGTGCTTTGTTCCCATTTGGAGTACCCTAATACATTTTATCCTATAAGTTTAATATTAAGTTTATAAGAAATGTTGAATACACACACACACACACACACACACACACACACAGTCTTGTGAGAATTTAGTTTTAAAATGATACTCAGTTTAATATATTTAAATAGCTAATTTCTTTTGGGCCCCTCACCAGTAAATTAATTTGGCTTAAGTTTTCATTGGTTCTTAGCGACTACATATTTAGTATGTTATTAAAACCTAGAATTTTTAAATAATTGAGACATATATATTAAATTTTTGAACTTAGAAGGTATACAGTATAGTAAAGAAGCCAAAGATATGTTTAAATTCTTATCAAACTTAGGGAACCACCAGGAGTAAAGAAACATGGGAGATAAAAAGGTCGATTTCTAACTATGTAGTTTAAAATAAGAAATATTGTTGTATGTTTCTTCGAAATTTAATGTCCATATATCAGCTCTTATTAGCATAAAAATATATGAATATATGAGTGTTGCTGAGGGTAGGACAAATAAATTGTAATTTTTTTTTAAAAAGCTATTTTTTTTTTTACAATGAATATGGATTTTCTTAACAGGCTGGACCAGTATCATCTTCAAGATTTGGTCATTATTATGATTCTTCAAAAAAGATACCACAAGAACTACTTGATGCTTCAAAATGTCATGGATTTTTTCTTCCAGAAAAAATATCTTCAACTCTTAATGTAGAATCCTAGTAAGTTAATGTCTCAATTCTGATTTCAAAGATTAATAGAATGCATTTTTACCACACTCTTTGAAAGAATGCATATCAAAAGTACACATCTTAATAATAAATGTTAGTTTCTGCATAATATGTAACCTTAATTGTGCATATGTCTCATATTATTTCCTTATGTATTGTATTCTTTTCCTGGTCTTGTAAACTGTTGAACATGCTATATTACTCTTATTTTGCAATTTACAAAAAGCCTGGATACCAAATTTACAATACCTGCTGTTTTTATTTTCAAGAAAATGTGGAATAGTTCTAAATCTGGGTCTTTCAGGCATAAATGCAAAAAAACCACCTAAATATTACTTATTAATAACAGCAGCAGTGAAAATGGTATAAAGTAATGCTATTTCTCCATGTTGTTCAATAAGAGCCCTTTCAAAAAGTAAGCAAGTACATGTTTTCCAATATTTTATTTATTATGGGTTTCTATATCTAGTTCTACTATAAATAAAACAACCTATATTTTTTAGATGACTTAAGAGAATTTAGGATTTGAGCTTTACGATAAAGAGTTTCAAGTATTAAACCAACACGTGTTTATAGTGCTACTCACTTTAAGGTGAAACTCTAAAAATTACAGTACGCGACATTGAATAATTTATAAAAGTGTTAAGAATATTCAATTGTAATTCTTACTGCAGTCAGATCAGGGGAAGGTAATCCATGAAATATGTCGTTGCCTTTATTTTCTTTTGCACTGTAAAACCATTATTTTCAAAGTGAGATGTTATTAAATGAACTGAAATGACTTAAAAATCTACAGTTTTCCAGAAATATTACCGAAGAATTTAGTGAAGAGTATCCTATTTATTTTTACAAAATGTTTCAAAGAAAACATTCTTCACTTCATTATGGTATCGGCTACAAACTTGCTTTGATGTTGTCTTAGTATACTAATTGTTACTATTAATGAACGACTACTATGTGTTAGTCACTCTACTACATACTTTACTTTTGTTCTCTTTGCTACAAAAGTAAATATTCCCATTTTCCAGAAGATACTGAAATTCACAGAAGTGATTTATCTGAGGCTCAACTCTTAAGTGGTAGAGTCAGGATTAACCTAAATCACATCTCTCTCTTTTTCTTTTTGCATTACAAGATTTTCATGTCCTTCACCTTTACCTTCCTGTGTTATGGAAGAAAGCATACTGACAAAAGAAATTTTAAAAATCTGGGTTGTGATACTGAGTTCATCCTACTGGTAACCTACTGGGCAATTTTCTTAAAGTCCTTGAAAATAAATATCCCCGTATGAAAAATTGAGGGAGGGGCAATACCACTTGTCCTACCTACATCGCTAATATTTTTTTAACTTAGAATGATTATATTGATTATAATAGTTCTTACGTTTTGCCATTTACTGAACCAGACATACATATACATACACACTTGGGAAATAAGTCAAAATAACTTTTCCATGATTTCATAAATAGTAAATGTGGAACCCAGACTCAAAGTCAGTTCTTTCTGACTCAGAAATTTGTGTCAACAATGATGCTATACTGCCTCTATTCATGGAGTGCTTAGAGAATAAAAAATGTAAAATGTACAATAAGTATGATGTAAATACATGAAAAATAATATGGTGATACTTTTGTGATTAAAAAAATATTTTTTTAAGGATAAAAATTTTTTTAAGACAAAAAGTACAGGTTTTTATTCATTCATTCAACAACTGAAGTCGAATACCTGTTCCATGTCAGGCACTATTCCAGGCATTTAACCATAGGATATCTAATTTAATTCTTCCAACAACTCTCCAAGAAAAGCAATATTATCCCAATTTTATAGGAAGCTGGAGGTCACGAACGATAAGTAGCTTTCCCTCTATTGTAGGCTGTAAGTGACTGAGCTGACACTCAAACCCAAGTCCCCAAAACCTCTGCTGTTTTTTCTGTACCGGGTGTCTCCATTTACTGCTGCAGTGCAGGCATGGACCATGAAGCTAGATGGGAGAAAAATGACTCCTTGATCAGCTGTGAGAATATAGTCCTATAGTCTTTAAAATAATTTTTTTCAGAATATCTTTTGAGAGCTAACAGTTTTGCACAGAATAGGAAAATTTATAGATTTTAATTATCAAGGCAGTATTTCATTTCATAGTAGTTAACTGATAATTCATTTATTTCATATTAAACTTAAATGCTTAATTAAATGTAATTAAACTTTAAACATGTAATTAAATTAATTTTGAAAATGGGTACTTTACCATGTGAGATTTATTTTAATTTATGAAAAGCGCGTGCTCATTTTACTAAAATGAACTTTACTGGTTCATTTATAAAACAATAAAGCTAAGCTTTACAGTTGTCTATACTCTTCTATAATTAAGACTAGAGGATATAGCTGTATCCCACTATCATATGTGAGGCTATAATATATAATTTCATAATTTCTAAAAGCACCATTGAAACATGTAGAGTTTTTTTTACAGTAACTAAAACTGAAGGTCATTTAAAATTTTCATTAACAAATTTAAAATTATTGATAGGTTTGCCTATCAAAAATGTTCATGCATACAGTATAAATTTTTAAATTAAAGCCTGGATATAAAAACCTGAGATGTATCACAATAGTATTACCCAGATGATTTTGTTTTGGTATTTTATTGTCATAAATTGGATAACCTGAGTCACAGAACAATTATAGGAAAATTGATTTTGAAAATAATACTGTAGTCTAAGATTTAAACTTGACAATGTTTTGAATCAAGCTTTACTAATAGGTGTACCCAAATACACTTCTGTTTCTCAGTAGAAAGAGTCCTCGTTCTTCAGGGTATAGATGGTATCTCAACTTTCTTATTTATTAATAGACTTACTAAAATATTCCTTCACCTACTGTTACAGACTGAATGTTTGTGTGCCCCAAATTCATATGGCGAAGCCATAATCCCCAGTGTAATGGTATTTGGAAATGGGGCCTTTGGGAGGTAATTGGGGTTACATGAGGTCATGATAGTGGTGCCCAGGTCTGATAGGATTGATGTCCTTAAGAAAGAGGGAGAGACACTGGCTTCTACTCTCTTCCTGGGCGCACACTGAGGAAAAGCCATGTGAGAAGGCGGCCATCTGCCACCCAAGACAAGCGCGCTCACCAGACACCAACTCCGCTAGCACCTTGATTTTGGACTTCTAGTCTCCAGAACTGTAACAAAATAAATTTTCTATTGTTTAAGCCACCCAGTTTGCAGTTATGGAAGATGAGAGCCCACACTAATACACCTACTGTATTGTAAAATATTACTTTTTTATTATAGATATATCAGGTCTTGAATGTTGAGTTCACATACAAATTGGTAGTAAATAGAATAAATTTGTTTTGATATGTTTCTTTGAAATGCAAGATTTTATTTTTATATATGTATCCTAACAATAGATAGTAGTTTCTTACATTAACTAAACATTTTGTATTAAGTTGAATGAATTGGATTCTGAGACAACCAGTTAGCTTTCCTGGAGAAAATCAATGCAAAGAGGATAGGAATAATACTTAAGATTTTAGAAGTCATACCATTTTTCTTCTCCTGCCAAATCTCCTTACCGGCTTAAATGGAACCTCTCTATAAGGTTTCTATAATATTTTCCTAGACAAATTGTAGTTATGCCCCCTACATTCCTGCTTACTTTTGTTCATACTTTTGTCAGAACACTTATCAGATTGCACTGCAATTATTTGTTTTGTCTAAACCCTTATCTTCTTTCTCAAGCATTGGAAATCCTTGAGGAAAGGGTTATGTTTTCTTCATTTATTTATTCCCTGAATCTAGGACACAGGTGTTGAGTTGATAGCTGGTGACTTAGTGGAGCTCTCACTTGGCCAAATAAGAGATAATCTGAGCATCAAAATAAATAGATAGTAATGAATTGTAACTCCTTTAATAAAACAGGAAGCCATTAGTACGTACTTATACAAATAAATGAATGAATAAGTTATTGAGGAACAAGGTATTTACATAGCTTCAAAGTATCTTCCCACAAAATATTTAATGACTAAAAAGGGGAAATAATACATTTATAGTGGAGAGACCTGGCAGACATCATCTTAATCAAGTTAACATTACCAGTAATGGGGCAAATTGAAATCGTGTATCACCTGATAACATGCAATGAGAACTCAGCAACACTTCTGTGATATTCCTACCAAATTTACATAACTTAAACCTAATCATAAGGAAGTTCCAGACAAACTCAAATTGGGAACATTCTATCAAATACTTGGCCTATAATCCTCAAAATTGTCAAAACCATAAAAGTCAAAGGAAGTCTAAGGAATTTCCTGTCGAAGGAGACTGAAGAGAGACATAACAATGAATACAGCATATGATTCTGAACTGTTCTTTTCTATAAAGGATGGTGCTGGGACAAGTGTAAAACTAGAGTGGGGTCTAAGGATTAGATGTGTCAACTTCCTAATTATGTCAGTATCCTAAGTCAGATGTTTACATATTGTTATATAAGAGAATGTCCTTG
The DNA here is from genome assembly GCF_902729225.1 of Pteropus medius. Taxonomy (NCBI): domain Eukaryota; kingdom Metazoa; phylum Chordata; class Mammalia; order Chiroptera; family Pteropodidae; genus Pteropus; species Pteropus medius. Next base: position 8,982,177 of record NW_024340696.1, read on the forward strand.
TTTGTAAGAATTACACCCAAGTTATTCAGAAGTAACTTGTCATCAGGACAGCAACTTATTCTATAGCAGAACAGGAAAAAAACTTTTTTGTTCTATATTTACAACTTTTCTATAAATTTGAGATAATTTCAAAATTTTAAAAAATACAAACATTGGCATGTATGTGTGTATATATATTAATTAATACCTTTAGTATATTAAGATTATTTTTAAATTGGTAAGAACAAGTCAAATATCCAAATACAAAATAAGCAAAAGATATCAATAGGATGTTTTCAAAAGAAGACACAGAAATAGCTAATAAATCTCACTAGTAATCAAAGAAATGTAAACAATAACCAAAGAATACCATTTTCAACTATCAGATATTTAAAATGATAATGCCCTGAGTTAAAGATGATATGGAGAAACACATGTCACTCATATTAATTGTAAGAGTGTGCATTGTTAAAACAATTCTAAGAAAGGATATCTATAGTTAGAGTGTACATTATCATTCTTGCCATCATACCATATCTAGGAATTTATCATAAAGAAATAATGACACGAGTTGACAAGTTATGATCATCATAACTCTGTGTGTCATACTGAAAATCTGGACATAACCTAACAATTGTCATTATAGATTGGTTAGTTAAATAATGTTGCATCCAAATAATGGAACACCTTGCATGCAAAGGGAGGAGATTAAAAAAAATTACAAAACAATATAGCATATATAATATAATAATATATAATATATGACATTTGTAGAGAGTAATGTTGAATTGAATTATTTTCTTGCATTTTTTTAAATTTTAGTAGTTTCAAGTATACAGTAGTACATTGGTTAGATGTTTATATTGTTTATGAAATGATCCCCCTGATTCCTCTTTATCTCCTCTGGCTCTACACCTAGCCATTACATTACTGCTGACTGCCTTCCCTATGCCATGCTCCCTATCCCTGTGACCATCTATCAACTACGAATTTGTACTTCTTTAATCCTTCACCTCTTTCTCCCAGGCCCCCAACCACTCTCCTCTCTGGCCATTATCAGATTGTCCTCTATATTTGTGAGTCTGTTTTTGATTAGTTTGTTCTTTTTGTTTCTTAGATTCTACATATAAGTGAAATCATATGGTATTTATCTTTCTCTGTTTGACTTATTTCACTCAGCACTCTAGGTCCATCCATGTCATTGCAAATGGTAGGATTTCATTTTTTTTTTTTTTTAATGGCTGAGTAATGTTCCATTGTGTACATGAAACATCACTTCTTTATCCAATCATCTGTTGATGGGCATTTAGGTTGCTTCCATATTTTGGCTATTGTAAATTGTGCTGCCATGAACATAAGTGTACATAGATGTTTATGAATTATTGTTTAGGTTTTCTTTGGATAAATACCCAGAAGTACAATTGCTGGGTCAAAAAGTAGATCCATTTTTAATTTTTCGAGAACCCTCCAGACTGTTTTCCATAGTGGCTGTACCAACTTGCAGTCCTATGAAAGATGTATGAGGGTTCCTTTTTCTCCATATCCTCACCAACTGTTGTTCTTTGATTTATTGATGATAGCCATCCTGACAGGTGTGAGGTGATATCTTATTGTGGTTTTAATTTGCATTTCTCTGATGATTAGCGACCTTTAGAATCTTTTCATATGTATATTGGCCGTCTGTATTTCCTCTTTGAATAAATATCTATTCAGATCTTCTGCCTATTTTTTAATTAGATTTTTTGTTGTTGTTGAGTTATATGAGTTCTTTATATATTTTGGATATTATCCCCTTATCAGATGTATTATAAGCGAATATCTTCTCCTATTCAGTTGGTTGTCTTTTAGTTTTGTTGATGGTTTCCTTTGCTGCGCAAAAACTTTTTAGTTTGATGTAGTCCCTTTTGTTTATTTTTTCCTTTGTTTCATTTGCCCAAGGAGATATATCTTAAAAGAAATTACTAGTAGCAGTATCAGACAGATTACTGCCTATGTTTTCTTCTAGAAGTTTTATGGTTTTGGGTCTTACATTTAAGTCTTTAATACATTTTGACTCTATTCTTGTATATGATGTAAGAAGTGGTCCAGTTCCTTCTTCCTTCCTTCCTTCCTTCCTTCCTTCCTTCCTTCCTTCCTTCCTTTCTTTCTTTTCTTTTCTTTTCTTTCCTTTCCTTTCCTTTTCTTTTCTTTTCTTTCTTTTTTGCATGTATCTGTCCAATTTTCCCAACACCATTTATTGAGGAGACTGTCTTTACCCCATTGTATATTCTTGCTTCCTTCATCACATATTAAGTGAGGTTATAGGCATGGATTTATTTCTGGGCTCTGTATTCTGTTCCATTGATCAATGTATTTGTTTTTATGCCAGTACCATGCTGTTTTGATTTCTGTAGCCTTGTAGTATAGTTTGATATAAGGTAGTGTGATTGTCATAGCTATTCGGAGTCTTTTATGGTTCCATATAAATTTTAGGATTATTTGTTGTAGCTCTCTGAAAAATGTCATTGATATTTTGAGAGGGATTGCATTGACTCTAGATTGCTTTGGGTAGTATGGCCATTTGAATGATGTTGATTCTTCCTACCCTTGAGCACGGTACATGCTTCTATTTATTTGTAACTTCTTCTGTTTCTTTTTTCAATGACATAATTTTCTGAGAACAGATCTTTTACCTCCTTGGTTAATTTGTTTCCCAGGTATTTTATTGTTTTTGTTGCAATCGTAAATGTGATTGTTTTCTTAATTTCTCTTTCTGAAAGTTCATCATTGGTGTATAAAAATGCCACTGACTTCTGAATATTAATTTTGGATCTTGCTACTTTACTGAATTCATTGATCATGAACTGAATTATTTTTCATGTATCCCTTTCCGACAGTGGATTGTTTAGCCCATGCATGCACTTCTTGCATCCTCATGTTCTTAGTATTTTCTCAACTGTGAACTAGAGGTAGGTCTGTCCTGGTCAGTGCTCTCCTTGGTTTCGCTAATCTATTCTTAATATCTCTATGTCCTCCTCTTAGTTGAGTATCCATGGTGAAGAGACTCAAACTCAATGTTGTTTGAAAAGCATCAAAAAAGGATGAAAACCATCAGGAAAGAAAAATTCATAAATGACAGCCTTTGGGGTAATGGTAATAAAAAATTTTTAACTTGAAAATTACTTGTGAATAGACTTCACAGTCTTTATAGTCACAGGTAAAGTATATGCTAATATAACTGTAGCTCAGCAAACTATTTTACGCAATTAGTCAAGACATTTGATATTGTACCTATTGCCTTATAAGTATATCTCACTATTTATCATAGGTGAACACCTGAAATATGTGTGTAAATAGATTTTTGATAATACAAATCATATTTTCTCAATAATTTCAAAAATGTCTCATCTTCACTTTAAATTAATCCTAACTGGTAGTGATAACAATTTCACTTTCTAAATTTTTCTATCAGTTAAATCAATATTTAAATGTACCAGAAGTTCTGATTCTTTAAAACCCAGGAATGAATCAGTCTAATGAGAAAAATTATTTTTAAAAAAGAAAATTTCATTCTTGTACCATATAATTTTAAGTCTAAATGGACAACAGAGATTATCTAGTGCAACTCCTCCAGTTTACAGATGAGAAAATTTTGAAGCTCAGAACAGAAAAATTAAAGAATTTGCCCATATCATACATTTATCTACAGTCATTGCTATAGATAGAACTAGAAACCACGTCTTCAGCATACTTCTCACTGTACTGATAAGTAGTTTATATATTTGTAAACACTTTTCAACCCATTTCCTGTTTGCCCAGAGAATACACAGCACTTGTGGCCACAGAGATTACCCTGAGATAATGGATTACGGTTCTAACCTTACCCCCAAAGTTTGCCACAAAATATCTTACTTTTATTATTATTGTGTTTTTATTACTCTAGTATATCGATAGTTTTCAGAAACAAATGATATCATTCTATTTATAGCACTCATTTTTTAGTAATGGTATTTCCATTTACAAAATATAGTAATTCTCGATTGCTGAAAATGTCAGATCCTAGAAAACATAGCAGTCCTACATGTGATGTTAACATCATTCTCAAACAATTGTTAGCCGAAAATTCATTTGATGAATCCAATTTATGTATAAATTTCTGTTACATCAGGTTGAGACAAATTCTGCTTAGAAATAACTCCAAGAACTGTTTTTATATTTTATTTTCATATTGAAAACCAGTCAGATTTGCTTCAGCTAAAGAGCGTGTTTAGGTAAAATTAAATTACTGCTGGCAGCGAGCTGCACTTTTTTTTTCTAAACAGGAAATGGGTTAATATTAAATTTTTTTCATAAATCATACACAAAGTTGATATAACTGAGGCCTGTTGGTAAAGATCTTATCAATACAACTAAGAGAAATATCTCCTTAAACTATATACCTGAATACTTTATTCAACTATGTTGAATGTAGCCATGTTTAAATTTCATCTGAGCCACATTAGTCTATTTGAACTCACAGACTTTTGAATGAACCTGGATCTCTCTCTGAGGCTCTACCTTAGTTTAGCCAAAGAGCAAATAACTTGGAGTTTTAGAAAACTCGAATTTTTAAGTGCCACTTTTATCACTAATTGTTGTACAGCCTTGGGCAACTCACTTAGCTTCTAATGGGTTAATTTTCTCAACCATAAAATGGAAATAATGACTGTACTTATCACTTACCACTCAAAGTTATTGTAATAATCAAATGTTACGACAGTGATGCAATGGTTTTGAGTATTTACTGTGTACCAGACATTTACCAGTCGATAAAATTAAAATCAAGTAGTCTTATTAGAAACAAACCCAAGCTTATTATCTATGACCAAATCTTTTACTTATCAAACTTTTAATTTTATATATACATTATTTTATTTTCGTAATTTATCTTTTCACAAATAAAATCTGTTACTCAAGCTTTTTTGTTGTTGTTGGTACAACAAAATTGATTTATTCTTTGATCATGGTAAGACTTTTGTAAGTATTCCTTTGTTCATTGTTTGAGAAACTGAAAGGTAATCATCTATTCATTATCCACTTGATTTCTAGATATACTACATTTGATTCTCTTTTTTTCTGATTCTCTTATAGTAGATTTTTTTATCTTTCTTATTGAGATTGCAAGAGAAAAATTCTTTTTAAAAGAAAACCAATGTCATTCGTTGGTAGAAATTAAAGCTTTCTGATGTAAATGACCATCAGACCGCTTGCTGATATAGATGGGCACAAAATTTTTTACTGTCAATTTTTTTTTAAATGTTAAACTTTTTCATCAGTATATAGTTTTACTTTGGTGTCATTGGGCTTCTTTTGCCCATGTTTGTATAGTAACATAAAGAAATAAATTCCTGTCAGACAACATGGTAATATAAGCAGACACAGGAATAATGTACACAGTACAACTTTTTTTCACTAAAGAAAATTTTAATGCTTGATATTTTAAGGTAAAAATTAAAGTTCTAATAATTGTTTTTATATTCTTTGTACTATTATAGTTTTAAAGACATTGTAGAACCTCGAGAGATCATTTTACCATAAAAGTTATGAAAATTATGAAAATCATATGAAATAGTATACATTATTTGAAATGTGCTGCCTTTGGAATACATTGTAAATACTTTGGTAAACTAACCTTTGTTAAAGGTTTGGAAATAATAAGGAAGCCAAAGTCATATTTGTAACTGGATTTCCTTTTTGCCAACTCCTGTTTTATGAGTTACTAGACTGCTGAACAACAAAATAAAAAGGCAACATTCTCAAATAAAGGAGTTTAATGTAAAAAATTTAAATGACAAGAGAAGATATTTATTTTCAGCAAAAAAAAATTATAAATGTTGCTGACAAGAAAATGTATCATGAAGATTAACAATACTTAGTATTTTAATACCAATACCATATAAATTACAGCTTTAAATGCTATAATTTCGTGTATCCAAAAATGAATATTCTCGATATACCTAAATGTATCGAATTTTCACCATTTTCTTTTGCTTTCAAAGTATTTATTCTCCTAGAAATCGAATTACTTTGGAGAAATTTATTTTATTGCTTATGAAGTTCTAAGCATTGCTGGTGATTGAGTTGTTTGTATCAATGTTAAATAAGGAAAGAGATTAAGACATATTAGCTTTATGTTTTCATTTTTGTTTTCATATCTAAAGAAACCCCCTTACCGTTGAAGAGAATATTAGATCTTTTATAGTTATCTTAACAGACTGTGAGAATATGAAATAAATAACAGATCATGTTGGTTGGATAAATGGTGGCAACTAAAAACTAAAACTAATTTGTATACATGGTATTTAATAATGTGCCTTCAGATAGCAAATTTACTACCAAGTTACCTAAGGCAGATATTATTGACCAATTTTGGCAGGGGGAAAACACTTTAAAATTTTTTTGCATAGATGAAATAATAATTGTCTTAGGTAGATTGGTTATTCATGGATTAAGATACACTGAACATATTCTTGATCCACCCTCCTTTAACCCATAGTGACATTCGTCAAATGGTTGGCTGGAATTCATTTCATAATCTAGGACCTTGGAGCAGATTTTACCCCCCATGCAAAGCTAATTGACCCAGATAGGAATTAAATCTGCTGTGTTTGAACAGCAACACTATGTCCTGAAAGTTGAGCTAGCCAGGACAAATATGTGTTAAGATATGAAATAGTCACAATATTGCCTCTATGGAATATCATTATTCATAGGCACATTTCCTCACTTATGAAGGTAGAAAAATGTGTTCATGTAATTCATTGTATTTTCACTGAAAATGGAGAAATAACTATGAGAAATAACACTGTCGAATCCTTCGATTGGAGCCAATGTTTATTTTGCACAGAACAGGATTCTTTTCTCTTGTTTTTGTTTTGTTTTGCTTTGTTTTTGTTTTGTTTTGTTTTTTGTTAGATAGGTACTTTTGGGCTAGGTGTGACTTTTCAATAAAATGTTACAGAGACGTGCATATATTTTTGCTAAACCACCTACTATTGATTTTGCACACTAAGCAGTCTGCTACATTTACTAACTTTTCTATTCTTTAATGTCTCATGTATGATTCAAATTATATTTCATTCTTTAGGGCATTTCTTCTGCCTATGTGATTGCTTTATTTAGGATCACAGTAAAGCAAATACTTTTGTATTTTTAGGGTCACCCACAGCTTTTAGATTAGGCATTCAGTGTCTATGCCCCAGAATCTCATTATCATGACCTTTAATGCTCAGCCATAGTGCACACGTCCATTATGAAGAATGTTAAATTCAGTTAATGTTAAAGCAGATTGTCTTCACTCTTACCAAATTTTATTTGAGATGTCTTATAGCATTTGTAAAATATTTTAAAATAGTAACATTAATGCTAATATTCATATGGGAAATAATTTAGGTCATCTTACATTCATACATTTATTTTTTTGTCTTTTGTTTATAAATGAAGTAGAGTTTATACTCACTTGTCTTCACTTGTCTTAAAAGATCAAGTTTTCATATTAATATTATTTTAGCACTTTGTTCAGAGAAAATGAAAACTATTGTGGAAGACGAACTCAGGTGATCAGTACATTGATTCAGGTATACTTGGCAGAACCGTTAATTAACTATGTGTTAATTATCTATGATTACTCCTGAAAAGCTATAGTGGCTTCATCTTTTAGGTTGCTTCATTAAATCATTAATTGTCTTGGCGATAACTAAGCCTGACATAATTAAGTCATCTCAGTCTCCACAGATTTTTATCTTCCCATGATGTCAAGAATACTGAACTAGTTAACATAAGGCATGTAACTTGCTCCCTGGATGTATTGACTTTATTTTTTATAATTATTTATACTGTTTTTGGCTTGTTTTTTTTTTATTTAAGCAATCTCATAAATGGATACCTTTTAATTATTTACTTACTGTTTTAGCTTACATTTGTATTTTCTGTACAATAAGCCCATTTATGTATTTGAACCACTTCTTACCAACAGTTCTTTGACCCATGGATACATACAGCTGCTTCAGTTTATCCAGAAAATTATTTATGAGGAAGGATTCGATGGATCCAATCCCCAGGTATTGAGTACCTTCAAAGCCTTTTATAATCATGTATGTAATATTATTTTCAAGCTCTCTAGGGGTGCACCCAGAAGGTCTCAGAAAAATCCACGATGAACAAGCTGTTTGCAGGCACCGAAGATGTAAATAAGCAGAGCACAAGCAACCTTAGTTTGACTATTGATGTGTGTTTAGAATTTTCACTGAGTTCTCAGTGAATACACATAAGATGTACATATACATTGTCAGCATTATTTTTGAATATGTATTTATAACAACTGGAATTAATAATTGAAAATTACTCTTAAATATGCAAGACTTGTCCTTTTCCTATCTAAATTTTTTATATTTCTGTCATTCAGCCCTTAATTTTGTATTGCTTTATGAGGAAGAATGAATTATTTTAAGATTTTATTTCTTATTTCAGCATGCTTTGAGTTATTTCATTGAATAAAAGATGCATTTTTATTTGCTATTTTAAAATATTTTGTAACTTAACTGTTTTTCTGTAGCTCTATTTTTAAAACCTTCCTTCAGATTACCACTATTAAAGATGCTCTGGTTAGTTTAACTTAAACAAAATTTGGGAAATTTTATTTCTAGATATCATGCCTCTCAGAATTCTTCCTCAGTGATTTTAATTACGATAGCTGCTAAAAGATTTGTGTTTCATTTACATTATTTTAGCAGAATTATTTCTAGAGAATCATTATTTTTATTGAAGGAGATAAAGAAGCAAAAAGTCTTATTTTTGCCATTATCAACTACATTTGTTTTTAATTCATAGATTTTAAAATATTTTTATAAACTTTGCTGCTATATTTAATACTTTGTCCATGGAAAAATCAGTAATTTTTGAATGTCTTGATCATTAGTTTAATAGCAGGTTGAAAATCCTTATGTGTATGTGTGGTAAAGCACACTCATTCATTTATAAATGGCTTTCATACGTGTTCCAGTTTTTGTAATGGCCCTTGGTATTTAGTATAATTTAATTTGCTCACTGTTGCTCAATTTTTGGTCCTAGCTAAGATTTATGGGCACCATGTCTTCTCTTTGGTGGCGGTGCCTGTCTGGAAAGGTAAACTGGTCCCTGACAGACACCTCTCCCCACTTGCAGTGGTAACTATGGAAACAGGCATGTCATAACAGTTCCTACATTACAATGTGCAAAGCTGCTTCTCTTGCACGATGATGACATGTCTTCTAAGAGCAAGAAATTTTTTTAAAAAGCAAAAGCTATGGCATAAAGACATACTTAACATGTATATGTACATGAGTATACTCTCACATATATATGTATGCTAACATACACGCACACATACATGCACACACACTCAAAGAACCGTTAATAAGTAAGCTTTTATTGGAATGGAAGGTTTGTTTTCTTATTTGAGTATGAAAACACCATTTTCAATAAACAAAGTTTTTAATGAAAATTGATAGACAACAAATTGAAGCTGGTTTGGCTCTCAGCCTTTGTTTTTGTAATTAAAATATTAATGTATTCCCTGTGTGGAGGTATTATGTATTATATTCTAATGTGCTGTGTACCTACCTCACTTAAATATTTCTCATTCATTCTTTGGTTTAATATTTTCATTCATATATCTATCAAAGTCACTAACCTCCTGTAGTTCTCCTGATTCATTTTTGTTCTAAACTTTTAGCAGGTACTTTTTTATACAATAGTAGTAGGTACTGGTGACTGTAGGTTAAAATATAGCCAACCTTTAGTTTCTGAAATGTTAACAGGGAAAATAATGTAATTCGGCTCTCCTTTTACCTTCAGATTTCATTTTAATATCTAGATTTTTTTTTTTTTTAGGTAAATTTTTCTCTGCCTTCTTTTCAGAGTGTTCTTTCTGTTGAGAATCTAACTTAAGCTACAGTTCATGTGATAACAAGTTTAAAAATGAAAAATGAACCTTAATTTTATCATTTTAACTTAAATCCTGAGTTTCTAAGTAATACAGAAAAAGGAATAACCTATGATATTTCACAGATATCTTACACAAATTCACCAGAAACTTATGTATATTTCTAACATATGCCCTGCTCTGAGACATCTTATTACTTCATTTCATTCAAGTAATGCGGAAGTAAAAAGAAATTTTTTATGAGCTATTTAGGATCACAACATACGGTATCTAGGTGGTTGTCTATCATAACCTTAATACAATCAGAAAAGAAAAATTAGATCAGCTGCCTTGGTAGTGTCATCATGCATTAGGTCCTTGGAGTCAGGAAGCTTTTTCAATTGTGCTTAGACTAAAGTCCTCTTTCCATAATCTGATTCCTATAGTTTTATCCAGGACATGGTGTCACTTTATATATTTGAAGTATTATATGGTCTCATAGAGCAATGTTCTATCCTATCGTTTTTGTTTTAGAGCTGAGAAAACTAAGCCCTAAGTAATGTATGTGTCTTACCTAGAATCATACATCCGTTGAGTTGAACAGTCCAGACTATGGGTCTCTCTTACTCATCTTACTAACCACTGTCACCTAGGTTTTCTTCTTCTATTATTTCAGTATTTTATTCATTTTGTTTGCTTTTCTTTGTTGATAAATTCTCCTTGAAAAGGAATACACAAATTCAAATTTTATCTGTATAATATCAAGGAGATATATTGTGTTTGGCAATAACTAGTCGGATAATAAAGTTTATTAGTGATATTTTATAGCAGTAGCAAGGGGTATATTTTAAGGTATGGTTTCATCAGTTATCATACTGTCAAGTGACACATGTTCCAAGTCTTTGCTTTAAGAGCTAAATCTTATTTTTCCCATCAGAATCGTAATAATGATTTTCCAATTATTTCCATGTGCCAGGTTTTGCTAAGATCTCCTTCCTTTGCCCAGAAATTTTGCTGGATTGCCAAGGAAAGCATTTACAAAACATTTGTTTAGTTAGAATAATCCAAACAGTAGAACTTATTATAAATACATCTATTGGCAAACACTTTTTGACAATCATCCTAGGTTTTATTTAATGGTTTTTATTTAAAAACCATTTCTTTTCCCCCCATAAATATCAGTCACTATTATTATGACCTTAATATTAGTAAGCTTGAGTTCTAAATGTTCACATGTTGTTTTATGAAAAGTGTTGAACTTAGATTATTGTAATAATAGCTGCAAGAAGCAAAAATAGAAGCAAGTGTAAAGTGTAAAACCAAAACATACATTTTTAAACTTCTTTCAAACAAAATATCAGGCAGGGGTCATGGTAGAATTAAGTGAGAAATATCGAGCAATTTATCATTTATTGAAAGACAGAGAATTTTATAATACTAATAATGGTTTCTAAGCACTCTAGATTTTCTTTATTATTAACTGTGATTTGTTATATATACTGTTTCAAACAGATTCTTAGAGTAGTCACTTAAAATTTAGAAATAATTAAAAACTTGAAGCTTATGATACTCTTCAAATTTTCTAAAAGTGGGAAAAAAATCAGTTCTGTTATTTTTTTATATTCTCGTAATATAGATTTTCCTTATATTGCCTTATTATTGTTGCACATAATGCTTTTTACCGCCTCTATTGGCATTATCTCCTTGATTTATTATAAATAAAAATAAGAACTGGCAAAGTAAAGGAGGTATCCTATTGGTTAACAGATCTTAATGTGTTTACCTCTTTCCTTTAGAAAAAACAGAAAAACATTTTAAGAATAGGAATTCAGAATCTTGGTTCACCTTTGTGGGGAGATGACGTTTGCTGTACGGAAAACTGTGACAACAGTTACAGCCTCACCAAGTTCCTCTACATTCTCCGTGGTCTTCTGCGAACCTCTCTTTCAGCCTGTATCATCACAATGCCAACACATCTTATCCAGGTAAGAATTTTTCCAAACCACTTTTTTCCCTAACTAGCAGTATATAATGAAAAGAAAAATATAAATGCTTTATGAGTCTGATAAATTATTTTCATATGCCTCTTAGATAAAAGAGATTTCAGATGCTTAAAAATTTTTTTCAGGTTTTTATTTAAAATTTATTGTAATGGGATCTTCACAAAAGGAGGGGGGAAGGGTGGGGGAACACAGGAACACGATGACATGGCCAGGGCCACAGCTTCTGTTTTGGGGGAGAGGGATGAAAAGAAGAGGCCAGGCTGGAGCTGAGATGGAAGAGGGAAGGGAGAGACAGTGGGGCTGGATTCCTCCACCTCTTGAATCCCCCCATTTACCCTGGTCCCCTAGGTTCCATCTCTTGTCCTGCCTCTGGTCCTAGTAGCTTTTTCTTTTGCTACCCTTGAATTATTTTCCTCTGACAGATTCTTAAGTAGGATGCTTAGGGCCTAAACCCAAAAATCTCCACCTTATAATGTCTTTCAGAGTGGCAAAATGTCTTTTATTTAGATTATTAAATTCTTGTGTATTTGTGGTTTTAATATATGATCAGTCCATTTTTTTAAATTCTTTTTCTTTGATTTGTTATGCACTCGCTAGTATTGTGATGTGAGGTTGACTATTGCTGTGATATCTTTTAATTAATCATAAAGCTTATCTGAACATAGGTCTTGAAGAGATATATGTAAACCTACGTTCACAGCAGCACTATTCACAGCAGCACTATTCACAGCTAAAATTTGGAAGCAAACCGAATATCCATCAACAGATCAACACATAAGCAAAATGTGGCATATATTACAATGGAATATTATTCGGGCTTAAAAAGGAAGGAAATTCTGACATATGCTACAACATGGATAAATCTTGAGGCCATTATGCTAAGTGAAATAAGTCTCACAAAAAGATACTGTGATTCCATTGATATAAGATACGTAGTCAAAATCATAGAGATAAAGTAGTACAGTGGGCGCCAAGGACTGGGGGGAATTATTGCTTACTGGGTACAAAGAGTTCTGGAGGTAGTACATAGTGATGGTAGCACAACATTATGAACATATTTAATATCACTGGATGGTATACTTAAAAATGGATAAAGTGGTAAATGTTATTTTTTTAACATTTAATGTTATTGTGTGTTATTTTCATTATTAATATTTAATATTTTTAAGTATTTTTTACATTTCCCACATGATTTTTCACCTATACATAAACAAAACTTAAAGTAATGTGTGATGAAATTAGTTACGAAAGAGCGAAGATTCGTATGAGCGAGGATTATCCCCAGTTCATTGCAAGCCTCAGTCACAACTGCACCAACAAAAGAACTGGATGGAGCAGCAATATATATGTCACGCCATTCCTTTTAGCTCTGTCTGCATTATCCCTGAAAGAAAAGAAGGCATCAGAGCTGATAGAAACTTCACTACGTTTGTCAATCCATTTCTTCTTCTCTGCCTCAGTTAATAATTCAGGACTTCCTCAAACAATGCTTTCCACTTTATTAAGTCTTCATCTTCACCTACGGTTCCAGTAATATATTGATTGATGGCATTGGAGATTTCTGCTGTCTTCACTCCGGTTGTAAACTTCATTGAGAGTACTTGTGGGTGATGTCTAAGCCACCAAAATTTCACCTTATCTTTGGCCAGGCATGTGCTGTGTGTCCAAGATTGCTGTCCTGCTCCAATGCCATTAACCTGACCATTCTTGGCATAGCACACAATTGGACTGAGTATACTTGACAGCAGTGGTGGCCACGATGAGATCTCGGAGCACAGATTACAGCAAATCTTTATTCTTGGTAACAACATTGCTAAATAATAACCTGTTGATGGCACTGTTATTTCTCTTCTGGTTTAAACGAAGACCAAAGAGAGTTTGAACTTCATTCTCATCTGGATTGTAAGACTGGTCCATCTGAAGAACGCAGTAGTTCCCATTTTTCTTTTTAGAAAGTATTCTCAAAGCTGCTTCTTCACATCCTGGGACAACATACCGTCAGATACCTCTCTGGAGATAACTTTGGCAGTAGGGACATCACATATATCAGCTACTGCAACGGTCACCAAATGAAGACATCCTATCGGCCCCTCTTGCTTTTGCATATGCAGTTAGTCGATAAGGATGTAAGGGTTTTGTACCTGTCATAGACCATGCAGACTTTGGCCTCATCGTCACAAAGTGGAATTTCAGCAGCAGCATGTGCTGGACTGACATGCTTAAAAGAGGCAGCGGCTGGAATGCCTACAGCTTCTTTGAATTTTTTCACCAGCTGCCAGGCATTCAAAGCATCACACAGGTTTATAAATCCAGGGGCTCCATTTCGAACTGTAACGGAAATCTTGGGCTTCAGTGTAGAACTGGGCAGGAGTTTGATGTGGGTTCGTTCCATACCTCAAGGGCATCTGAGATATTTCTTTACTATGCTTATGATGAAGTAATCTGAAATTGCTTCATCATATTGTGCTGTATGAGTGAAAGCCTTCAAGGTTAACTGACATCTAGTCTCCAGGGAGGTGTCTTTACTGTGGGGAGCTCTGCATCTCTGTGGACACTGCCGCATGGTCCTCTGGTTCACACACTCCTCAAGCGTGGTTTTTGGGTGCTGCTCTCAGCAGGGTTACCCCACCAGTATCAATTTGCTCAACAGCCTCTTCAGCAGTTACACCTGGAGAAGCCACTGTCTTCACAAAGGGGTACAGATTATAAACAACAACTCATAAGGTTGAAATCAAGTCTGGCCATGTCAGCATTACCTTCTGGGATGTTACCAACCGAGATTCCAGCATGGATTGCAGGATGCAGGGTTTTCAAACGTCCCACTATCATTTCAGGAAATCCCATCAGCTCTGAGACCTCTCTGCCAAGCCAGCATCCTTGAGAGCTTTTGCAGTCCCTCCAGAAGCTATCAGATTCAAACCAACAGAAGTTAGGTTTCTGGCAAATTCCACAAAGCCGGTTTTGTCATAGACACTAAATAAGGCAAGCTGGCTGGGTGCCATGGCCGAAGTGGGGAGTCCAGGGTTGAGCGTGGGAAGCAGCAGCGACGCCACGTACAGAGGGAGGTGGTGTGGCCGAGAGGATCGTGATCCGGAATCCGGGTTTTATGTTATTTTTTTTTTAAATGCATACACTAAAACACTTTGATTCGAAATAGTTTTTATAGTAGAGAAGTTTGAGGTTGTTTTGATTTACTTCTCTAGGAAATAGCAATAATAGCAATAACAAGAGCAGCTAACAAATACAGATTATTTACTTTTAAGTCAGGACCTAACAGTTCCCATAGAATTTTTATGTAAATACTATTATTAACTACATTTCACACATAAGGAAATCGAGGTACAGAGAAGTTAAGAAACTACATCTAGGTTCAATACTTGAGAAACTGTAATTTGAACCCAGAAAATTGGGTTTCAGAACTGCGTTATAGGAAAACTCTGCTAGAATTATAACAGGATTTTATTCTGGAAGTCAGCCTCTCGAAGCCAGCAAGTCTCAAATCTTTAATCTTAGAGCTAGACTTAGGCTAATCTGAGCTGGGCTCCTGCCTTTGACCAAGTAAAGTATCACCTCTGTTTTGCAACTGAGGTCTGAACTGAAATGACATTTGTTGAAGCAAATCTGAGAAACAAGGGCTATACTCTGTGAGACTGCAAGGGTCTATGAGAATGTTACATTTAGTTAAATTAACAGAAATATACTCGATATAATTGGGACTTGGAGTTCTCCAAGGAGATAAATGCCATTTGAAGATGCTTTACCTAAAATATACTGTCCAGGTGTTAAAAGCTGAGACTTAGAGGGCTATGAAATTTGTGAAACATGTCACAATCCTTGAACTTGCCTCTAATCTATAGTAAAAGTATTTGCATTTGTTTCATATCTGCTTTTAAGGAAAAGTTGCTATTTTAAGTGACCGTTTAAAATTTTTAAATTTACTGATATAACACCATATTCCTTCACAAGCAGAGGAAGGATATAATTAATAGCATACCTCTATACATTGTCAGTAACACTTTTGAGCTTCTTGAGAGTTACTATAGCAACTTCCTGCTGTTCAAGGTAGCACTTTTTTAATAATTACAAAATTTTAACAAAATAAAAATTAGATCTAAATCAAAAAAAAATTCGACTTTTCACATCAGAGTTTCTTAAATCCTCAACAAATTGGAAAAAAAAAATCTGTACTTTTTACAAATTTAGTTATTGAAGCAGTGGTTTATTATCTTTAATCATTTACTCATTCGTTTATTTCTTCTACACCATTTTTGAGTAAATGATATGTACTGTGACCCACTGTATATATCATTGGAAATTTAAAAATGAATGAAAGACACGGGAACTCTGTAGTAGGGAGGTAAACATTAAAAAATGTGTTATAATCTGAAAATGAGATTAAGAAAGCAATTACATTCACGATAGCATCAAAAAGAATATAATATGTAGGAATCATTTTAACAAGAGAAGTATAAATACTTCTTATACTCTGAAAACTACAAAATGTTGTTGAAAGATCTTAAAAAGAATCTGAATAGAAAAACTTCCCATGTTCATGGATCTAAAGGCTCAAAATTGTTAAGATGACAATACTCCTCAAACTGATCTATAGATTCAAAGCAATCCCTATCAAAATTCCACTGACTTTTTTTGAAGAAGTTGACAAACTGATTCAAAATTTCCTGTGGTATTTCAAAGGACTTAAATAGCCAAAACAATTCTTAAAAAGAATAAAGTCAGAGAGCTTGCATTTCTCAATTTCAAAACATATTACAAAGCAATGATAAAACACACTGTAGTACTAGCATAAGAATAGGCATATAAATCAGTGGAACAGAATTGAGAGTTCAGAAATAAACCCATACATGTATAGTCAACTGACTTTTGACAAAAGCGCCAAGGCTATTCAATAGAAAAAGAATAGTCTTTTTCTATAAATGGCATGGGACTAGATAGTCTCATGCAGAAGAATGAAGTTGGACATTTACCTCATACTGTGTACAAAAGTTAACTCTGAATGGTTCAAAGACCTAAATGTAAGGGCCAAAACTATAAAACTCTTAGAAGAAAACTTAGGAGTAAATTTTCATGACCTTTGATTTGGCAAAGGATTCTTAGATATGACATCAAAAGCACAATTAAAAAGAAGAAAAAAATAGATAAATTGGACTTTATCAAAATTAGAAACTTTTGTGTTTTAAAGAACACCATCAAGAAAGTGAAAAGACAACCCACAGGATGGATGAAAATATTTGCAAGTCACATATTTGATAAGGAATTTGCACCTACAATATAAAGAATGCTTACAACTCAATAATAAAAAGACATATAACTCAATAAAAAATGTAGAACGGATTTGAATACACAGTTTCCAGAGAAGATATACTAAGGGTCAATTAGCACATGAAAGATGCTCAACTTTATTAGTCATCAAGAATGTGCAAATCAAAACCACAATGAGATCCCACTTCATACTCTAGAGGATGGCTAGAATCAAAACTCAAATCATAGTAAGTGCTGGCAAGATGTGGAGAAATTGAAAATGTCTTATCTTTCTAGTGGGAATGTAAAATGGGGCAACTCCTTTGGCAAACAGTCTGGCACTTCTTCAGTGCTTAAACTTGGAGTTACCATATGACCTAGCAATTCCACTCCTAGGTATATACCCAAGAGAAATAAGAACATGTGTCTACATAGAAACTTGCACATAATAGCCAAAAGATGGGAAACAGCCCAAATGTCCATTAACTGATGACTGGATAAGTAAAAAGTGTCATATCCATGTCATGGAATATTATTTGGCCATAAAAAGAATGAAATATTGATGCTTGCTACAACGTAAATGAATCTTGAAAACATTATGCTATAAGTAAAAAAAAAGCCATCACAAAACAACACGTACTGTATGGTTTCATTCATATGAAAGTCCTTAATAGGGAAATCTATAGAAACAGAAAGTAGGTAATGGTTGCCTGGGACTTTAGGGTGTGGGAAGACTGAGGGACCTGGGGCACAAGGGGTGTGATATGCAAAAGGTTTGAGGGTCACTCGTTTGTTTTGAGGTGATGAAAATGTTATGAAATCGACTATGGTGATAGTTACAAATATCCGTGAAAATACTAAATAAAAACACTGAATTACTTTAAATGGGTAAATTGGATGGCATGTGAATTCTATCTCAACAAAGCTGTTGAAAAAAAGATGAGTTATAAAATAGTTGATGGATTTGATAGTAATGAAGATACCAAATCACAATTTTAGTCCAGTGGTTATCAAACTTTTTGATCTCAGAACCTCTTCACCTCTTAAAAAATATTGTGGATTTCAGAGTACTTTTATTCATTTGGGTTATATGTGTTGATATTTACCATATTATAAATTAAAACTAAGAAATTTAAAATATTTATGAATTCAATTAAAATAATAATAAATGATTACATGATTGTGAAAAATAACAATTTTCCAAAAAAGTTTAGCAAGATGAGTAACATTGATTTACGTTTTTCCATAGTAGAAAACAGCAAGTTCTAATATCAACTTTTTAAAAAATCCATCGTTATGGTTGCAGCATTAAAAGAAAATCTGACCTTACACAGAAAAAGTTGGAAAAGGGAGGACTGTTTTAATAGCCTTTTCATATAATTGTGGATATTCTTTTTAGATATGTACTGAAACTTGACAAGTAATAGTTTCATAAATATTAATTGCAATGTGGAATCAAAAACTATATTAATGAATTTTTTCAGGCTATGCTACGCTAACAGTCATTGGTTTATCTTGCACTTTATAATGGGTCTTTTATCCTTTCAAGATACTGAAATATTATTCTTTGGTCATTTGGATAGTATTGGTTCACTGAGTTATGTAGATCTTCCAAATATTTACACATTTTATTATATAATATAAAAAATCACACTGGTTAATATCAGTCACCATCCACAGTGTTGTATGTGTTGCTGGGTTATTTGTATCATTAATTAGTTTTCTATTGTAAGAATATACCACAATTTCTTTATCTTTTCATCTACTGATGGACATTTGAATTGTTTCCAGATTGAAGCTGTTATGAATAAAGCCACTGTGACAATAATGTATAAGTCTTTGTGCAAATATGTATTTTCACCTCTCTGGGAATCACATCTCTCCAAAACTTTTCATTTTCAGTCTTTTTTATTTTAGCCATTGTAGTCCATGCAAAATATGACATTGTGATAATTTGCATTTCCTTGATAACTAATAATGTTGATCATCTTTTCATATGCTTATTGGCTATTTGCATATCTTTTGTCTAAAGCTTTTGGCCATTTTTTTTTTTAATTGTCTCATCGTTATCAAGTTTTGATTTTTCTTATATATTTTAGGTACAACTTCGCAATGATTTTCTTCTAGTTTGTGAGTTGTCTTTTCTCTTTTCTTAACAGTATCTGAAGTTTTTAATTTTGATGAAGTTTAACATATCTATTTTTTTAATAGTTGTTTCTCTTCCCCACTCCTCCTATTTTGCAAATCTTTGCTCTAAGGTCTTTTTCTTGTGTTTTCTTCTAAAACTTTCATAGTTTTATATTTTACTAATGGATCAATGCATTCTGATTTGAATTTTTATGCTTTAGTTAGTGTTCTCAAACACCTTTGGCCTTATTAATTAACATCCTAATTATACGTTAACATACTTTACATTCACTAGTTCTCTTTTTATGATACTACTATTTACCAAAGTACATATTGTCCACCTCAAACATATGATTTCATATAATTCGATATATCTAATACATTGTGGTCTCCCCAAAGGCAGGGACACATATTTATAATTTTCCTTTTAGCTTGCTTAGGGTTATAAATTACTAAATGCAATAAAGTATAAAAATTCCTAGCACAGTACCTAGTCTTTTTCTATATGTTCAATAAATGTTAATAAAAAGAATATTGCTTCTTACTTGGGAAATTATTTCTAATACCCAATTGTTGAAACTACTTGATTATTTATTTAAATTTATATGATTTTAGTATCTTTATTCTAATATTCCCAACCCCTATCTATAAATGGCAAATTTATTAAAATGTCATTTACTTACATTAATTATATACAATATATTTCAAGTTTTATGACTGAAGGGTTTGACATAAAGAAATGAATTTTAACTCCTTGTCTATAATAGTTGTAAGTGGATAACTCAGTATCCCTTTAAGGGATTTTCACATACTGTGCTTCAACCTAACTTATTATTATGAGTTTAGAGTCATACAAATATTATAAGGAAGCTCCTTTCTCTAATCATCTTAGACATTGTACACATCCTTATATTATTTGCATTGTTAATAATGTTGTCATTATAAAGTTAATACTTTAATAATAGTTTGGTTAAATTTAATGAGATTCTTGATTAAGGTGATGCGTAAACCTAGAACAGATACCAGTGAAAATACTAGAACTCGTATTACAACTACATGTATGCTATTACTACAGATATTTGTCAGGCACACACTACATGCCAAGTATGATACAAGTATTATGTCTTTGCATCTTCACCACAACCTTTACCTCTGTTTTCACAAGCTCACACAGCTAATAAGTGGCAGAGCCAGTCATCTTCTAACTCATCTTTCCCTGACTCCAAACCTCCCACCACCTTCACTGGGAGGTTATATAGTTTCCCTAATCATCACAAAAACTCTGCAAGTTAGGTGTGATGCCAATTGCAAAGAAGATTAAACTCTAGTGATTCTCCAAAGTCACACATCTATTACACATTTAAAGCTAGTATTCAAGCTCATATCTGTTTAACTAAAAATTAGACCCTTTCCTCTCTGTTACACTACATCTTTATGTGTCTCGAGTTATTAACTACCTGTGATAGCAGTTAACTTTACATTAGAGAAAAAAGTTCTAGGCTAACATCGACATTATTCAGTGTTTTTAGCACCACACTTTAACCACCTGAGCTAACAGGCCAGTTGTTACTCAGTATTTTTAAAGAGAAAACAATGGTTGTAAAATCTTGGACAAATGAGTACCTGTGAAAGATGAAGCAAAAAGTTATATTCTAGACAGGGGAGGATAAAAAAGATGGAAGCTTTTTTTTTTTTTTCCATGTACAATTGTAAAGCAAAGAAAAACAGTTAAAAAATAAATACATGTATACATGTAATTTTTTATGTATTCCAAAAAAAAAAGAAAAAGTGAAAAATTTTTCAAAAACCATTTTGGTAGTGATCATCTTTATTATTTAGAGAAGATATTCCCAATCTATTGTGAATGTTTGTGACAGTGACTCCTCTAGCCTCTGAGTAAGGAGTACAGCAGTAATACTATCAAATGACCTCAAATCACCCTAGCTACACCAGTGATTAAATAATGATTGAGTGGTAAGATGGACTGGATGTCTGAACATTAAGCAATGTGTAGATTTTGGTACTTTGCTGATATATTTAAATCTTTGTATAACTACAATAGATATAGTTTAAAATACCAGTAAAAAGACTACTTTGAAATGGAAATAGGAAAACATAGGATCAGACTTTGGTGAGGGTTATACAAAAGTCTCTTCTCTAGACAGTTTTGCCTAGTTATAGTAGTCTTCTTGCCCTAATATTAGTTGAGCTATAAAAAAGCAAATAAATTATTTCCTTGCTTTTTGAACATAACACCTGACCATGTATTTGTTTTGTATATCAAAATATTTAGGAGAAAATGTGAAACTTAATAGTTTGCTTAAACCAGTCTGATATAAATAGGGGATAAAACTCTTAATAACTCTGAAAGACTGGCAAGGAAAATCACCATGTTTAGGCTAAGGAAAGAATAAGAACTAGGAGCAGTACGTTTACAAAGCTTATCAAAGACCTATGAATACACAGAACCAGAGGACTGTGAATTTATTTAGTCAAAACTTACATAGTGATGTCTATGGGCCAGTTGCAGTCCTACGATCTTTTCAAATATTAACTCATTTAATCCTCATAATAACCCTACATGGTTGATGCTATCATTATCTCCATTTTACAGATGAGGAAATAAGGGACAAAAAATTTAAGTGACTTTCCCAAGATCACACAGCTAGTTGAATGGCAGGATTGAGACCTAAGCAATCTCCCTCTAATTATACTCTTAACCACCATGCTACACTGCTTATTCTATGGGAATTCTAAAATCTGGTCAAAATTAAGAAACAGACTGTTTCTGAATGCAAAGTAATATTCATCATAATCAACGATAGAAAGATCCTGGGCTTTTGGAGGCAGATAAACCCAATCAGTTATTTGGTCTTAGTCAAGTGTTAACTCTCTGAGCCTCAGTTTCTTCATCTATAAAAACGGGGCAAAGAATATCCAATTGAGAGGATTAGCAGTGACATGGGCTGACACAGTGCTGACACATAGTAGGCACTCAATATATGTTAACAATTGTCATCTTCACTATTATCACTTAAACAGACCTCCAAAACTGAGAATTTATAGAGATCAGGCTACAAAAAATAAGATGTACCAGTCCATTGAAGCATAAGAAATTTTTAGCTTTCTGACTCATTCTATGAAAGACACTGACAGGGTCTTCTCAGGTTAGTCCTGAGACAGACCAGCAGGCCTGGGTGAAGTCAGATGGCCATCCAAGTCTTTTTTTAAGGCAAGGAAACCCTTAGTTGACCTCACAGATTGCAAGGACCTTGTCAGTTTACAATCCCTTATTTTTTTATTTTTTATGCCTACAGCACCTGGTCTTTCGAGGTGGTCTCCCAACCAAGTACTAACCAGGCTCGACCCTGCTTAGCTTCTGAGATCAAACGGGATTGGGCTTGTTCAGGGTGGCATGGCCGTAGACCATCCAAGTCTTAATAATATCACACCATATTGTAGCATGACTCTTTAACATCATATATCAACTTCCCGTCCACTATAACCAGTGCTATTTGTGCAGACCCTTAAGTCAGAATTTAAATAGTGACTGAATGACTAAGTATAATTTAACTTATTTATTCAACAAATATTTATTGCAGGCACTGTTCTAGGCACCCATGAGGATATAGTAGTGAACAAGACAAGCAACGCCCCTATCCCTGTGGAGGTTTTTCAACAATGTGGATGGGGCAGAAAATTAATATATGTAGGTATTTGCACACTTGAGCTTGGAATTTGATAGTAAAGTAGTTTCTGGCAGGAAAAAGAAATGTAGTTTGATATCCTTGGAAATTTCATCATATAATTAAACATCTGTACATAATAGAATTGTGATACTTTTATTTGAATATGTTATATAAAGTTACACTAGATTAAATGTTATATGAAATATCTATATCTCTTAGATTGGTGTAACAGCCAATTGGTGTTCTTACTTTAGTTATTAGCATTCTGTCAGACTTGTACAGTAATGATTAGTTACCCTTTATTATACTTTTGGCATGCTTCCCATGTTTAATTTCATTGTAGAAAAGGGACACATAGTTAAGGAAATTGCAAACAGGGTAAAAAGTTAAAATAGGTAAAATAATGACAGATTTAAAACTGACTTAAACTTACTGTTATAACAAGACTTTTGCAAGTAGAATGAGAAAGAATTATTTTTAAATATTTGCATTTGAAATATTTTGTGTTCAGCCTCACAACTTTGAACTTAAATTTTTTTATTTCCTTTAAATTAAAGATTATCTCTATAACAGCACAGGAAAAAATAAGCATCTATATAAACAAATGTGTAAAAATAAATTCTAAATATCTGTTACGGAAACACTAAAATTAGGCATCAAATATATACATTATGTCTTAAAAATATGTATAGTCCTAAACAATTTTCCCTGTGAAGTAGTAGTATTCCTCATCTTGTTTCTTTCTAGAATATAGTTTTAGTATCTGCACAAAGACATTGTATTGAAAATGAATGTGAAAATGGCCAAGTTAAATACAGACTTTGTTACATGCTGAACTATGGAGTAAAGTGTCATTAGAAGGAGCAGAACTACGGATGGCTCCCCTATATTCCAGCATTACTCAGTTCCCAGATCCCTGCTGTGTAGTTGTTCCACTCGCCAAGAAGCCTGTTAAAGAGCCCCCAAGAGCATGTGTACAGCCCTCCATGTTAATAGTTAATTGGTGAGGATGGCAAGATGAGAGGACAGCCGAACATGTGGTCTCTCAGACTCAAGCAGTAGACAGACCTTTAGTTATAATAACAACAGCTGCTCACATTCTCACAACTCAACTGTTCAAAACTCCGTTGTCAAGTGAAGGTTGTCGATTGGGGAAAAAAAGGAAAGATTACATCCAAGAAAAATAACTAAAAACCTACCTTGAAACTCTTACTACATATTATCTTAAGTATAAGATTATTTCTGCTTTTTAAAACTTAAGTATAAATTACCACATTAAAGGTTGTTATATTTCAGCAACACTGAACATTCTGTTGCTTTTTTCCCGTTTGCTGTTGTAAACAGAAATGTTTACGTACTCTTTGAAACTTCTTTTTTCTATTACAGTCAACATTCAGTTTTGGTTTCAGGTATATAACACAGTGATTGGACGTTTATATAACTTACAAAGTGATAGAGGATATTATGCTAAATGAAGTAAGTCAGAGAAAGACAAATACCTTTGAAACTTTTTAATGACAATTTTTTTTGCAAAGTGATAACTTTGAAGCAGTTACAATAGGATACGGTTTGATTTCCAAATCTAGCAAGATATGAAACTTTAATATTTTTTGGTTTTATAAATGGGAACTGGCTTACTATTAGTGAAATTTGTCATCCAAATTTGTCACCCAAATTTCACTAATAGTAAGCCAGTTCCCATTTATAAATTATACAAATATTTTATGCCTCTTAAATTAATTTTGTTTTCAATTCCCAGCGAAGTTGTGTTCTTGGGGAAAAATGGTGACTGATAACATTCTTTTTGGAAATAAAAACTTAGTTTCATGATATCATGGTGAGGCAATAGGAAAATAAATTTCCCTAGCTTATGCATTTTATTTATACAATCTATAAGGGGTCATTCTTATTTGTATTTTTATTGATAAAAGTACCCTTACCTGAAATTGTCAGGAAATATTGAAGCATTTAGAATTATGTTAAAACAAGGAAAGATTTTTTTCATATATACCTTTCTTATAACTTTCAGAAAGAAAATTTACTTTTTATAATTGCTAATCTAGTCAAGCTGTCATAATCTACACTTTTAAAAAATTTTAAACATAACAACCTAATAATACAGGAATAAAAACTTCTTTGACATTATTGATAATAAAGTATGAAATAACATTTTTTCATTCTAGAATAATTCTAAGTATTGCCAGCATTAAATGTATTTGCTTACAGAACATTTGTTGGTAAACTATTTAAACTTTCTTTTATTTAGAAAAGATTACAGATTTGAAACTGGCCTGTAACGTATTTTTATTGGCTATCATTGGCACTTGCTCAATTAATAGTTTTATTAAGTTTTTATCTATAACTAATATTTTCCAACAATTTTATCCGTGG
Organism: Pteropus medius; assembly: GCF_902729225.1. NCBI lineage: Eukaryota > Metazoa > Chordata > Mammalia > Chiroptera > Pteropodidae > Pteropus > Pteropus medius. The sequence goes on from NW_024340696.1 coordinate 9,007,544, forward strand.
AATTTTTTCCGAGCTATCTCATTGAAGAAAACTATTACCGGCATGTTAGCTTATACCAAGGAAAATTACTTTTCTGAAGAAAAGCAAGAAGAAAGCGCCTTGTTATAATGTCTCTTGAAAATTGAATAAGGTTTTATTTAGTGTGTTAATTTATGTACAGTATTTTCAAATTAATCTTCTACAATATTAATGTATTATAGCTTTGAACCTGCTGAAGTGAGTGATACAGTATGTTTCAATGTAAAGAAATTCAGAACAAATCTTTTCACATCCATAAACTTTGGTGTTCACGCTGAGTATTTTAGCAGCTAAACTATAAGTTAAGCAATAGACTGCTTTAGAACTAACCACTAATATGAGATTATGAAATGTGGACTCCAGTGGCCTTGTGAATTTCTCTCAGTGTGAAATCTTTTATTCTTAAAACAAGAACTAAGAATAATTGCATGGTGAAGGAACAACGGGCTTTTGTGAGTTTATGACTAAAAATTTTGGAAAATATATTTAATGTAATTGTTGATATGAGCATATTTATAGGAAAGCATAATACCACCTTCTGTCATATAACAATCTATTTAAGTGGTCTTTTAAATATGCTTTATTAAAGAGAATATTTAAGAATGACAATTACAGATTTAATCTCTTGATCATAACTATCAATTACGAAAGGATAAAATCAAATATTCTGGCTGTCAATTTTTTATAAATTCCTTAATCAAGATATTCTAAACTGAAAATCTGCCTTTAATTTTTCTAGATCTTCTCAGCTACTCTGAAATAGATTATAAGAAATTAACATTTGTAAAATTTAAAAAAAGCAGTTTTTTAAAAAAAAGAGCTGAATCATATTAAACCCATATTAACTTTACACTATATTTGTCAAATTCCAGTCTTTGAAAACTTACTAATTTCATATGAGTCTGATGAGTTGTAAACAGAATCTGTTTTTCTTTACAATAACAAATAGCGTAACCCTGTTTCAACTTATAGCTCCACTTTTTCTTTTTTTCTCTTTCACATTGCACATGCTGGTATCTGATTGATTTTTTAAATCTAATCTTAGTTTGTGTGCATTATATATATGTATTTAATTTACTTTCTTCATCAAGGAGATTTGAAACTTTTTACATAAACTCAAAATTATGTATAAGTTTCTGTCTATGTAGAGCATTAGTAACAGTGTATGTACCATTTTATCTTATTGTAAATATTCGTATTAAATAAGAGCAGGACATTTTAAATTGTCAACATGATAAATGTGCATCTTTAAAAGAAAAAAATTACCATTTTGAAACCTTTTGTTATATTTAATCTAACCAAAGCATATTCAGTAAGCCATAAAAAGAAAAATAATTTTTGTTTTAAATGTGTTTGCTCTCTCTAAAATAATTTTGTGGCGTTATAGTTCATATTGCATGTCATACTGTAGTTCTTCGGTGGTTGTTAAAGTACTACTTAGAGCCAAAATTTTCAAATGTATCAATGATAGAAATGGAGAAATGTCTCATCACTGTATGGAGATTGAGTCATCTGTTTGGACATATGGAATCTTTGGCTGCTGGACGGCATAATCTTTATAATGCCCAGTGTCCAGGCATGGACGCAAATGTTCTGGGAGCAAAAGCAGGCAGGGATCTCTGTGTTCAGTCCACTAGAACATGGTAGAAGAAAAAAGGAGAAAGAATCTTTGACATTTTTATAATGGGCCATCCTGTACTACATCACTTTTTGTATACTGAAAAGAAGTACAAGTTTTTAATTTTGCATTTATTTTACAAATAAAATTACTAAACTCTTTATCTTTGGTGTTACAAGCTATCTGAAAAATACCTATGAGCAAATGTAAGTTTTGAATTACTCCTATTTATATACTTGAATGCATACCTTCCCTTGAAGAAAGATTCTTCAAAAAAAAAGATGATACTTATTTTTTAGTGTTGAAACAAAACATGCTCGTGACTAGTTATAGTTCAACGTTGTTTAAGTACCAGGTCATATATTATATCCTAACATTATGTTTTAGCCCTTTGCTATTAATTACATTATTATTATATAAAGAGTTCCTGCTTCTTTAATGTTTTCGCACTCTACGTAGTTAATCTTTAATGTTTGAGAGGACGGGGGTGGGGGGTGGGGGGGAAATTAAATTAGCCTTGTAACCTCTTTCTCTCCCAGGCTGGTGATGGAAAATAAAAGCTCTTAGCCACAAAATGTAACACTTAGAATTAATATTTAATTAGACTAGCAAATTGTACACTGTGGCTGAAAGCTTCCAAAGAGTTGTTAGTGCCACAATTGACCTACAGGTTTAATAATAACTCACTTCTAGAAGCAAGTGCCAATTCAGCATAGTAGAGCCACTGTAAGAAAGTCCTGAGAGATTAAAATCAGCAAACCAAATGGCAGGCAGGGATTCCTGGGATGGAGCCTTCTGGAAAGCTGGGAGCTGGAATAGCTTTTAAGCCAGGATTCAGATGAGAACAGTGGGTGAAAAAGCTGATCCCTCCTGTTCTGGGAGCTTCTGGTTGTAGTCCAAAATCTTGGAACAGATTTTTACTAAATGTTTTTGCTGCAGCTATTAACTTACATTGAAAACCAAATATTGAATAATGTTTCTGTAAAATTTAACAAATTTTTGTGTAAATGTCAGTTCTTAATTTCTTACATATTAGTACATAATATCTGTAAACTCAGATCATTAGATTATCAGATAGGTTTGGCGCTGTACATCTATGCTGTTTTGCTGTGACATGCTGTTTCCTTGTTCCCTGTATAGTTGATTTATATGGTTCATTTCTATATTATTTCATTACGGGGCATTATGCAGAGCCCAAGAAAGAGATTATGAAGTCTTTAGCCCAAGAGTTTTTTGTCTTCGTGAAGAGGTATATATTGACAAACATAATTCAAAGGCATTTTTAATTTTTGAAAGCCTTATATTATAAGAGCAATGCTACATTTGCTTATTTTTATGATGCAATTTAATTACAAGATAAATAATTGGACCTCCTGGTGATACACAGGATCTTTATATTTCTGACAAATTAATCTGATGAAAATTAGGATGCCACAAGTTTGGAAATGTACAAACATAGGACAACCAGCTGAAGAAAGAACACCTTACATAATTTATTGGTTATATCTTAAATAATTAAAGATAAGCTAGGCATTAGTTAAAAATTCGAGCAGGTGAGAACCTTGCCAGCAGAGGGAGTAGTCCTGTCTTCCATCAGGTTCCCATCATTTTCCCACCTGCCTCTGCTTTTTTCCCAGCCAGTCTCCCATCTGGACCTGGCTCTGTCAGCCTGCTCCTGATGACAGGCTATAATTTTATACTCAATATGGGATTATTCTAAGCTGATTTTAAACTTTAGTATCTTTAACCTACCACTGCATCATAAACATCAGCTAGATGCTCTATTTGATATTTGAATATTAGCAATTGTTTTTCCAGGCAGGATGTGAGCTTTTGGACATCTGTGAATTGCATTTTAATGGTTTCAAGAATAAAGTAGTAAGCGATAAATTTCTAATTTAGGTTGTTATCCATAAAACATTTTAAGCAAAAATATAATCTATATGAATAATTTCTATAATATAAAAATAGATTATGTATAGTTTATGAAAAATGCCTAAAATTATTTTAAATAGTAAACCATTATTCTGTTCAGCCTATTCATTACAGTATTTTGTTCACCCCCTTTATGAGTTTTCAGAATATGTAAGATTTTTTTTAATGTTTAATGGAATAATTTACTGAAAAAGAAAACTGATATAAATAAATGTTCTGCAAAGCATATTGTATTTGAGGTCAGTGCAAATATAAATAACATTTCTGAAAATTATGTTCTTAAAAACAGTGCTTCAATTTTAAAGAACCAACATTTTCATACCAAAACTTAGAATACCAAGTATTTGATCAGTTAGAAAACACAAAAAAAAATTTGGCTCCATTGCTAGAAAAATTTGGCAACTTAACTCAGCAATTTCTTTTGGCTTTGAGGTTAAGTATATTTACCATTAGTTCCTTTGTGGATATGTTTTTAGCATTAGAAAAAGGAACCAAAATGTGTTTGTTTTATGATTTCTCTATGCGGATATCAGTATATTATGCTACCAAGAGAATGTTACAGTCAGGATTTTTTAAATTTATAAAAAGTTCCTGTATATTTTAAAATTAACTATGTGTGACTGAATAAAGTTCAGTGTTAAATCTGGACAGATTTAATTAATACCTTCCTTAGGGTAGTAATAGTAGTAGTAGTATAAATATTTCTTAGTATAATTTTATTTGATAAATTATATTCTTTCTTAAAATATTATGAACAGAATTATTTTCCGTACTATCAGTTTTTTGAAATAAAATTAAAATTTAATCCACAGAAGTAAGTGACAACTCCGGCAAAGAAAAAGGAAGGTTTGTAAAAAACTACAAACAATATAAACAATTTTATTATTTCATAGTCTTGATTTCTATAGGATAAAGACCTTAAGCATGGAAAAACAAATACCTCATTAAATACCTCTAGATTTATTCTTTTATCCAAGTTTATTTTTTTTATTACATTACAAAGAGATCATACTTCTAGTATGATCTTGTTTTTATGCATGTCGTTTTTCAGAAAAATGTTATAACTTGAGTTGTTGAGTACACACACACATACATCATGTCATGTAGTAGAGTCGAACATAAAGCAACTTAAATATTTCTTTAATTTTTCAACATTAGCTTAATAGTGCTTTTATACTATGTAGTCCCAAATCTGAAGTGATCTGATGTTTGTCCTCCTCTTCATATTTGTTTGGTGTCTTTCCTATTTGAATAACCCAAGAACTAACTCTTATTTGAGGCATTGCATAAACGCTTTATGTCAATTGGTTTATTCCTTTCAAGCTTCTCGATAATAGAGTGATTGGTTAATTACCTTTTAATTCTCTTGTTAAATTTTTTCCAGGAAATATATTTTGTATTGGTACAAACTATATTTTTTATATTGTTGAGATAATTAGGTTTAAGAAAGTTCAGGATTTGAGGTATTCTCATTGTTACTTGGTTACTCTAAATAGGTATCTGAACTATTTATATTAAAAAGCAGAGGGAACTTTATTTGGCAGTAGTTGAATTTTTATCTCTTAACAAAGTTTATAGTTTTGGTTTTATGAGCTTTGAATTAGAAGGGAGCATTAAATTAATCTTCCTTTATTTAAAGTCCATCTAATGGATTTGGTGTATACTAATAAAAAGAGGTTACCATTCTATAAAAGCAAACAGGAAATATTCGATGAAACCAAACAAGGAACAATCAAAACAAAAACCCAAGTTTTTTTGTGAAATTGGAGTATGAAGGTATACAACTGGACAATTCGGTTAGCTCTTTTGTTTGCAACAGCATTTGATAAAATTTAAACTTAAATAATTAATTAAGAAATTATACTGCAACAGAAAGTTTTAAGAGCCTTTTATGTAACTTAATACAATGCTATTTGAGACTGCCAGCAAACTCTTAAAACTCCTGGACACTGGCTCTCTTCTCTTCTGGCTTCCCTCCTAGTCATGTCTTGGCTACTATCCAGAGCTGACAACTTTCACCCAGGAGTGAAGGGATATTTGTCTAGTATAAGAAGGATTTTTGAGCCATCCTAGATTTTCACATCCAGATGGGCAAAGAGGAGGAGTGGCAGTATTGTTGTATATATTTGGGTGATGTCATTATGCCATGCATGCAGTATAATCATTAATTTACTCATACTGGTGAATCTTGAATGTCCTTATTCAAACGTTTCTTACTGGAAACTGTAATGTAACAACTTCAAAAGTAACGAAAAAAATTATGTTTAAATTTATGTTAGGTAATTGACAAACAAGTACCTTTACTTTTCCATTGTCAACTACATATACTGTAGGCCAAAGAGGTTTTATATCTTCGCTAATAACATAAAAACACTTAGAATCTGTTAGGATGAAAATGTGGAAGTTCCAGTGTCAAGGCCTCTGCTCAGATCATTATGTTAAATAAAGCTTTCTGAACACTGTGGGTTATATTATGGCAGTTTATTGTCCAACGTGTGTTCCTCCTAAAGTGAATTGTAATCATTATTCTTTTAAGGATTTTTTTTAATGACCATTAATTTTAGATTCTTTCAAGTAAATTTATCTATCTTTAGCTAAAAGACCAGTTAATATTTGTATTATGATTTGAAAGACCTTTGACTTGAGTGGTTTTTAAGGTTTGATCACATCGACAGACCATACTCTCTTTGAATCTTGGAGGTACAGAAGTAATCTGTAACACTATTTTAACTTTTTAAAAAAATATGTACATTTACATACCCAAAAATCTCATATACTTTTAGAAATAATTGGAAGATTATATGAGTTTTTACTTAAAACAAAGGTATCTCAGTCAGAAACTTAGATGGTGTGTAATTTCCAGTGCTTTCTATTTTACAGACATTTTTCAGACATCTTTACAACTTTCACAATTAATCAGTTTGCCACATTACATAAATTATTTTTCAAAACTGTGCAGAAAAGAGGTCACTGTTAAAAATAACATTTTATGTTAATAGTATGATAAAAGTTTATTTTTATTCTAATACTTTATAAAAGCTTTTAAAATAAAATTTAGTTTGTCCTTAATATCAATGATGTAAACCTATGGAACTTAGAAATATAATAAATGAAATATATGTATGAGTTTCTGAGATTTGAAATCTAGGTTATACACATCTTTTATATTTGCAATTCATTAGTTTTTTTCTCTGCAAAATAGAAATTACCTTAACTACAAACTACCTTAAACTACCTTAAAAAGACCTGTAATGTTGATAAATGTCACAAGGTGTTAAATGGGTTACCAGCAGATTTTAAGCTTACATTAAGGAAAGAAACCCTCTTTGAAATAAAGAAATGTCAAGTTGACCATTTAACTACACAGGATTTTGCTTATCCTTTTACCACTAGAGTAGAAAGCTAACCCCACTTTTAAACCTTACAGTTTCTATTATTCACAGAATTGAGAAAACCCTAATTTTTACCACTGAAATCCTACATATTTGAGTTCTAACAAAAATTGACTTTTATCATTTTAGAATCAGATATTTAGGTACAAAGGCTAGTTTTCTATTTATAGATAAAAGGAAATCTGACCTTTTTGATTAAGAAATATTGTCAGTAGCCTTTCTAAGTGCTTGTTCATCTGACGGTCCATGAAAAGAGTACTCGTCTCAGTTGAGTTTGTCCTAAAAATGAAATGATAAGAGCCTGCTGGTTGTTATCTAAGATTCTTCTTAATGGGAGAACCACATGGTTATTCTTCATCTCCCACTTGTTCTCACCCTCTACAACCAACCCAGCCACACCCCACCCCCACCCCAACATTGTTCAGTACTCAGCACAATGAATCATTTTCAAGTTGACTCATTGTGAACTGTCTCCCAGCTGTTGGAATGTCTGGCAGACATTTTTGTTTGGGTGAAGAATAACTGGCTGAAACCCAACCTGGATGAGTTTGATATAATGGTCTTTGGCTAAAGAAATATTGAGAGGAACATGTTTATGGCTTCTGAAGCCCCTGTTATTCCTGGAGTAGGACCATCCCCTGTGGCACAGAAATTAAAGTAAGGAATCAATCTGGATTATTTTCTCACCATTGAATGAAAAATTGCCTTAGAAAAAATAGGCATTTCCAAATTATGTTAGTTTTTCTATACTGGGTGCTCACGTGATAGAAAGTATTGAAGACAATGAAGAATAATTATTTTTACCGGTTCCTGTTAAGAGCACTGATTCAAAGGCTGAAACCATTCTTTATATAACACATATTTCTACTTATGGGTGAATTTCAAATACTGCATTAGGTGTGAGTTAACCAGTCATTTCAGCATAATGTTTAGTGACAGAAGCTATTTCGTATTTCATACCAAGTCAAGTAACATTGACCAGCCCTCTTTTATTTTTCTCTCTTATACGATCTTTACAAGAGGACTTAAGAAACAGAGGAATACCAGTAAGCTTAGTAATTAATCACTAATTTTCAGAAAGTGAACATTTTTTATTATATTTGGACTTTTCTCTAATGGGACATAACATCAGACTAGTAAGTTTTCTTGACTGTTTTACATTTTTCATCCTTTTTTTAAAGATTAATTTTAAACTAGTGGGCATTACCTGAATATAAAATGGGAGTTTTGAAATTATAAAATTTTACAAAATTTTTTTCAACTTACCTAGATCTTCAAAACAAAATATTTTCTAAAATGTTATAGCATATAAACCAATTTTCTGACCTACCATCCTGTCAGGGACTAAAAGGAATACTGAATTTCCATTAAATAAAATAACTCAAGAAAATCTACAAAATTATTTAATGATTGTATTTTAAGCCATGAAATTCTGATATTTTAGAACTTTTAGTACTTTAAAATGTGACTTTTTAAAGATGTACTGTTTAGCAATATTTTTGGTTCATATCAGATTGTGTTGGGAAGTAAAGGATAGGCTGGCTACCAGTTTCGTGCTAGTTACCTACCATCTTTTCTTTGCCTTTATCGTTACCCCAGAACCAAATAGCGGCATCTGGAAAGGGAAAACAGTAGACTCCAGAGCTAGCCAGTCTGCAGCCTCTTAGCTGGACCCTTCCTTGTTTCTAATATAGTATAGAGGACCTCAGCTGTTACAGGGCTGAGACCTGGTCCCAGTTGACAGATGGCGGTGCGACCTTGCCTTACACGTTTTACTGTACTATCTACTCCAGAATCCTGGTGTCTATCAGATTTTCTAATGGCCAATGGGCAAAGTAATTTGAAAAATAATAGCATATGAGCATAAAAGTACCTTGCCCCTTAAGACAAAGAAAAATAATTATATTTTCTACTAAAACTAAGGTATGTCCCCTCAGCTCTTCAAATTAAAAAAGCATACCTATGTGAGTTAGAATTTTCAATTAAGGGCATATTTTCATCCAATTTTTGGCCTGTGGTAGCTTTAACTTTTAAGTCATTTCTCTCACTGTGTTGATGGTCTGTTTCTTCTACAATTTGTCATTGAGACGGCATTATGGCACTGTATAGATGCTATATTTTTAAATATAACATGAGTGTTTTTGTTTACTTGTTTTATAGAATAAAGCAATTATTGCTCGGATTACCAACTTGTCAGATACAGTAGTTCATCTGGAGTCGTTTATTGGTTCTGAGAGAGAAACCAACCCATTATATAAGGATTATCATGGTAAGCAGCACCTTTGAGGAGAGCATGTCCCAGTTGCTTCTAGATTACCTGGAAGCATCTTGTCCAGTCATAATATCTACTGCCGAGTAGCATGAATTTTATTTTATAATATATCAGTTAAATGTTTTCTATTCCTGGCCAGTCTTCCATGGCAACTTGTCACCAAAGTACATTAAGACTATAGACTATGGTAACTGTCTGAAAGAGTCACACCCAAGTAAAAAGTCATGGCTCAGTCAGATGTACATTTTGTTGTCCAAGTGGCCTAAAGTTGCCATGAAAATGTCGTACTTATTAGCCATGTTGAAATAAATATAGTAATTTTAATAACAACATATAACAGTTTATAGTTTACAAAGTTTAGCTGTATGATAAATTAAAAATAAAATTTATGCTATATTATCCTAGTCCTAGTCAAGCGCCTTTCAGAAATTAAACATCTATGATTATATTTGGACTTTTCTCAGTCTACTCATTTTGTTGTTAGGTTGAGTTTTGAACAAATTTTAAAATATCACCACAATAGTATAAACACAGGTCAGTTAATCGGGCTTTTTAGCTTATATTTTTTGAAGCTTTTAACAGTATTTCAGTCTTTTGGTTAATTTGAGGATTTTTTATAAAGGTTCTTACATGAAACTATTGCAATAGAAAAGGTAATTATGTATATCTGAGCTCTAAACTGAATATAGAATATGATGAATAATAGATTTTTGCCTGTTTACTTTTTCTGAGTAAATATTAATGATTAATGCTATTATTATCGTGGAACTACTATACTGACGTGAAAACCTCTATTCTGAACACTGAGTAGCTTTTTTGAAGCCTGTTACAAGATTGTATAAGATTGTGATTGTAGGACTGTGGCAATTTCTAGAGTCTGCAAAAAAAAGATAATAAGATAGTTTACATGATAATTGCCACTACTTTGAGAGTCAGCATACAACCTTTAAAAAATAATATAGCACAATCTAACTATTGAGTATTGTTTAAGAGCCTATAAAATCATAAGCTGTGAACAAAAGCTACATAAAATAATTTGCCTCATGATCATTTCCTTGCTAAGTGTGCATATGATATATGCCCAGATCGACCCTATATACAATTCTTTTAATATATTATTGTCATTATCGTAGGAAGAGAGCTATTGAGATTAAACGATTTATTTTTTTAATTGAGCTATAATCGACATGTAACGTTGTATTAGCTCTAGGTAAACAACAACATAATGATTTGAGAGATATATATATTAAGAAATGATTACCACAATAAGTTTAATTAACAGTCATCACCACATACAGTAACAAATCTGTTTTCTTGTGACGGGAACTTGTAAGATTCACTCTCTTAGCAACTTTCAAATATACAATACAGTATTATTAACTATAGTCACCAGGCTGTACATTATATCCCCAGGACTTACAACTGGATAAACTATTTCTTTAACTTATTATTATTTCTTTCTTCTTTTCAAAACAACTCAAGTTAACTATTACCATAATAAATTATATCAGTATAATTTTGTAAGTATTATGACCTTGTAAATTTAGTAAAATATTTTTTTGAGAATTTTTATAAGTGTTTATTGGTGATAAACTGATGACATTTTTTGAGGAACAAGATATCAAATGCTCCTACTTTATGTTCTAAAAAATTAATTTGATTAAAACATTTTAAGGATTGAAAGGTTATAATTTTTGTACTGAAATCTCTGAGTGGATAAATTATTCTCCACAGATTAATAGGTGGTTCTGGTGACCAATTAAGTTTCTATTAATAAGGACCTGATGAATCATTCATTCATTCTATAAGGCCTTCTGATTTAATAGTTAGCTAAACAAGCACATGCAGGGTTAAAATGAGAAATGTGCAAATGAAAGTATGGTGTTCTTATTTCTAAAATATTTTACTAAATAGCTCCACATGACATTTTTAATTTGTATCTGAGAGCTGTTTTCTTAATAATACCTTTTGCATTCTTTTAAGTTTAAAAAAGTAAGTCAAATATTTTAGTGAATTATTTTTGAAGGGACCATATCTAAACTTAAACACCTGGAGGTTTACCCTTTTAAGCTAAAACAAATACATATGTTGCTAAGCATTCAAGCACAGACAAAACTATATACTAGAGAAATAGTTCTATAGATAAAATTTATCTAATTTGTTCAAATCTGGATTTTTAGGGATCAGTGTCTTTGGATGGTGATTTTTAAATATGGACTGGGTCAGGCAGAGAGACGCACTGAAGAATCTTCCATTTCTTCATCTGTGGCAAATGACCCCTAGTTCAGTCAGAAACTGCATTAAGCTGCACAAAAGCCATCCAGTGCCCTTGTCAGAAAAAATTAGCAAGTGTTTCTACTGACAAGAGGCCAAAGCTCACGGTTTACCTAGCACTGTTACAAAGCTTATAGCAGCTACATAAAGGTCTAACATGCCACAGAAATGAGTGTCTTACGATGGCATAGGGGTTAATGTTTTGATCCTGGAGTGTTCTCTAAAATGTAGTTTTCTTCAATGGTTTGTTCAAGTCATTAATAAGGTACAAAATGAAATACTTTTCATTAGTGCTTCACTGGTTATCAGTAACCCATAAGCCTTGTTTTGCTGGCTGCTTACTGGTGCATTTAATAAAATAAAGATCACTCAGTGGTGCCGTGGGCAGCATGCAAGGTGATAGCCATATTTGCTTACTGTAAATACAAGAGAAAATCACACACAAACCGGCTGTAGTTTTGACAAGTATTAAGATCCCTCTTTACATCTGTACTTCTGTACCGAAGTGCAATTAGTTTTCCTCGCACAAGGATTTCTGTTTATCTTATTCTGCTTGATTACTTGAGTATAATCACACCATTTGCTTCATTGCTCCTGGTAGTAAGCTCCAGTTTTAAAGGGGAGGATGCCTGTGTGTAAATTTACAGGATTCTGCTCTAAGGCTCCTTAATTTATGCATCCAATGACAGCAGTTTTAATTTTTTTTCTTTTAATTTCATTTCCAAAAGGTTTGATTCATATACGGCAGATTCCTCGGCTTAATAACTTGATTTGTGATGTATCAGATGTCAAAGACTTAGCTTTTAAATTAAAAAGGAAGCTATTCACCATTGAGGTAAGAGAGAATTTTTATATTTTAGTTCAGTCTTGAGGTAAATAATAGCATCTCTGTGTGTGCGTGTGTGTGTGTGTGGTGTGTGTATATATTCTTTTACTTTAATGACATTCTTAGATGTTTCATGCTAAATATTTTTAAGTTCTTTTGGTGTAACAAGATAATTTTTTTAGACTATCTTATTTTTTTTTATTTTAATGGGATATTATTAGAGTATAGACAAAATGATTATGTCTTAAATGTCATTTAAAAGTAAGCTCCAAACTTACATGACGGGTATGACGTGCATATTTCCAAGGCTTTCAAAGGCATATTTAATTAAATGTTAATGAGCTGTGCTTATTTGTGTGTGGAATGTGAATGCTACCCACAATTGGGTATAACTAAAAACAGAGGATCCTTATCTGCATTCTAAAAGCAGTTTTTTACTAGTAGTGAAATCACCTTTCTGTTTTCCATGCTGAATAAAACAAAGTACTGTAATTTACATCAAATTTACATCAATGTCTTTAAGTAAATTTTCTACAAAACTTAAACTTTTTTTGTGACCTTTATGCAAGAATAGTGACAGAAAGTGGTAGTACAAAAGATTTATTTCAACTTAATCTTGCTAAAGAGCAAATGAACATAGCACTATTAAGCAATTAGGGTTGATATATTTATTAACGAAATAAATGCTCAGAGAGAGATGGCTTTTGGGTGATGTGATAGTTATCAGTATAGTCAGTGCAATTTTTTTTTTAACAAAGACATAAAACAGCCAAGCAGCCCTGACAAACCATTTTGTTTAATCTCTTTTCAAATGAAAAGCTCTTAAGCAGGCCACTTGTCTTAACTGCTTGAAACCATAAAAAGAGAGAATTGCCACCAATAAATTAGCATATTTTTTACTTCATCACCAAATGATGGTCAATGTGGCTTGGCACTGCTTTGGTGTTTGGGACTTCACCCTTAAGTGACCACTTTGGCCCTTTTTTGACCCTCTGCCCTCTTTAGCTGGCCACTTGATAAGGTAACTTAATGGTTCTCTCTCTTTTTCTCTTTCCCCTCACATTTGCAAGTAGCACTAACCTATAAATCATTGTAAGGGCCCTATCCAGTGACAAATTAATGTGCCCTCCTCCTAATTAATGGTCATCAATGTCCTTAATTATCTAATCCTATTGAGAGCAGTTAATAGTTAATCAGGCAGCCAGTTCTTCAAGCAGGTCATCTCTGCAGGAGTGTTAGAAGTTTCTCATCTGGGGATACTCCCTTCAAAAGCCACTTAAAGCCAAAAGAAGGAGAGTGTAGAAATACTGATTCTTGAGCTAATTTGCTTTAGTTCTCTAGAGAAACCATTGAAATGGAACTCAACACTGTAATTGTTCAAACATTGTTTCAGTTTTTATGAGGGAATATTGAGAAATTTACCATAATGTGTGTAGTTATAGATATAAAGTTACAGTCATAGTGTCTCAAAGAAAACATGCCTCACCTTTTAAGTTGATTTCCTTTTAAGTTGAATTTATATTTTAATGAAAGATATGGGTTTTTTTCCCTCCATGTGACACCTTTCTTATATACACACTATAAAATGAGTATTTTGAAAACCAGATCTAAGATATCATGTTTATCACCGTACAAACTAAGGAGATTCTCTAGTGAAAAAAATATTGCACCCAGAGAAAAAAGTATCCCAGTCTCTCTCTCTCTCTCTCATCTTCTCTCTCTTTTTCTCTCTCTCTCTCTCTCTCTTCTTCTCTCTCTCTGTGTATCTCTGTCTCTCTCTCTCTCTCTGTCTCTGTCTCTCTCTCTCTCTCTCTCTCTCTCCCACACACACACACACACACACACACACATATTGATCTTATTTTGTGGGTGAGGGGGTAAAAATAAAGGACTCACATAATGTCAACTAGGACCTCTCCTTTGAATAACTTTAGGCCCTAATAGCGGCTGTATTTTACCACTGGAGCTGATGAACATCATTAATTAACCACACAGGTTTCTGCACTATCTCTTCTCTTCTCTTCCTACTATTCTAAACTAAAAGAACCATTATAATTGGTCACCCTGTAGTTTAGAAGCAATATTTGAAAACAAAAAACAAATAGATGGTGGGTTGTTTTTTCTTTAAGTTACTATTTCCACAGAGTCGATTTAAATCTTTTGCCGTTTTTGGGCTTATAACCTAAAAAATAAATTTTTTCATAGGAATACAAGCGACACAGATTCTAAATAACTTATGCCATAAAATTCAATTTATAATTAGAAAGTACAAATTAAATAATCAAAGAAACCTAATAGAAGTACATATACGTATAACAGGATAAAAACATGTGGTTCACATAAGATTAAATGCTTAGACATAGCATTGTACATTAAAATATGCATATCCAAGCAGATAGCAAGTCTTTGCTGATATAGACACTGGAAACGAGAATTTCTTTATTGGGGAAAATATTATCTAGAAGTGGCAATGTTTTAATATATGTATAACAAATAAATGGTTTTTTTAACTGCCTGATATTTAAAAAAATAAAATATACACTATACTAGTCTGTAAAGTCTTAGGGTATACCATACCAGGCATTGAATCTGTGTCTTACTTTCAGAAGGGAAATGTGGTTTAGCAGATAAAGCAGAAATAACTTTTCTGATTCCATACAGGTAGATTTGTTACATATTGGGATTTACTGTCATTTGCGTGATCTCCAATGGTGGCATGATTGGAAACAAGGGCCAAAATAAATAGGCAAATACCTTTATCTCTATTTTTAGGGTAACTTTTCTTTGATTTGTTAAATCATAGTCCTTTTTATATATGAAAACTGAATATTTTTTCACTAACAGCCACCAACGGCCTCTAACAGGTAGAGCAACTTTAACCAGTAGTCTCTAATTTCTTTGAGTGATTTGGAGAAGACAAAAGAATATTTTTCCTTCTTGGACTGTGTATTGGTATTGTCCAGATTCAAGTGGAAACATTTGTCTAATCACAGTAAATTTTTACTAATTCCTAGTATTCATCAAGTATAAAGCTATATAAATTAGCCCCTCTACAAAATCCATAGCAGAATCATATCTACAGTAATGACACTAAAATCCTGGCATGCGTTCTAGATAAAAGAGAAAATTTAAAGTTGATTCAATTTGGCTTCAGGTTAAAAGAAGTAGCTTTCCAATTCTTTGAAAATTGATAATATTTGTAAACTGTACATGGTAACTCTAGCATATTTGATTATCCATAATATACTACCTATTCCTTCACATTACCACATCACCTCCATTCAGTCATAGCAGCCATTAATTAAGCCTTTATTGTGCACCAGACACTATACTAACTTATTTATACTTTTCATATAGTGATTAAATATTTTATAACAAAGATAACTAATTATAACTAAGATTCTATGATAATAGAATCAATATACAGAAACTATATCTTTTTCATCTTCGTATCAATCCCAAAACTAAAAACAGTTATATACTTAGTAGGTATAAAATCTTTGCTGAAAGATATGTAATGTAGATCAATTATGAAGTTTTAAAAGTAGTCCAAATAATACAGTATATATATATAAGTATTATATAAAGTCCACTGGTCCAATAATCTATTCTCAGTTAACTTCTGTAAGATGTATAACTTGGGCACATAGCTTTTCTTCCAAGCTAAAATAACTGCTTACACTTGCATTTTTTTTTTCAATTTTTGTAATTTTTGTTTCTGTAATGGTGCGATTATAATTAACCAACTTTTTCTTTATGTTTGTAATTATGATGTAATTATAATACATAAACAAGTAAGATTTGGTAGGATTTGAAATGTTGCTGCATTTAATTGGTGACATAGGAGCAGTATTTTACTTGAATTTAATATTATTTTGCTATTTTGATTTTGTATTTTTCAGTTTGATCATATTTTAATGTATTCTAGTAATCGAATTTTCTAATATAAATGATAATAGTGTATTATTACATTATTTACAAACTATATTAACAGTGTTTCTGCTTCGGAAATGGGACAGTTTTTCAGATCTAAGATTCAGTGTTTCTACATTCAAGTCAGAAAATATGGTTACTAGATTACACTGAACTATATAAAAGAGAAACACAGTTTGCTGCAAATTTTCAATGTAAGAATAAATGATGCGTATGTAGGCTTTAATTGATTCAAAACTAGTAATTATCATAAATAGTGTGTCTATATGTGTCTTGTATAGTAAATGAATTTTGAGAGTTCAGAAAATCAAAGTAAATCAGGTTCACTTAAGGTTATCTTGTCAAACTTTGCCCCTAATTTCAAAATGCAGGACCTCGATACCTCTCTAATCACTAAGAACTTTTTCTCAGAATAACACATTACCTGGTATATATTAAGTAACTATTATTTTTTATGTACTTACTTAGTAGATTCATTTCTAAGTATTAAGACCAGAATAGTAGACCATCAGTATAAATTAACTTTATAATAATAATAATAATATAATATACTTGATATGATTCAGTAGAATTATTTGAAATTTTTACATATTGGAAAAGCCTAAACTCATGGAAACTACAAGTGTAACAGTCACTATGACACTGTTGGACAGTCTAGAGTGTTGTATGATATCTTTGGATCTAAGTTTCCTTACTTCCCTACGTTTTTTATCAACAGCCTCTTTAGTTTTTAAATGGGATGCGGAAGGGTGAATATATATTTACTATATCTAGAGGTAGAAGGGAAAATAGTTAACTTATTTGTCAGTTCACAATTATGTCACTGAAATAATATAATAGAAACATATATGTCAGGCTTGGGAGCATTATTAAGTTGTGGCATTGTGGACCATATAGCTCAATATACCTTTTCTTATAATGATGCCTTCCACAAATATTGGTTGGCATTTCAATTCCCAGATACACTGCAGTTAGCAAAAGAAAATTAAAGTAGAACATAGACATCTAAATATGGATGAAATCATTTGTCAAAAGTCAACTTAAATTAATATTCTTTAACAATGGAAATGTCAGTTTCTACATGTTTATACTTAATATATTCATTATATTACTACCCCAATATTTATACTTGAATTCCTAAGTGGTGTAGACCTACAGTAATGTCATATAGGTTTCACAGCATCTCCAGAAGTTGGTTTAATACTATGCTCTACATATTTCACGTGTCATAGTGAGCCTATCAAAAGTGCATACCACCTTAAGGGGAACACAGTTTTGAGACTCTGTCTAATCCTATTTCTTCCCACTTTGGAATCTTAATTAGAAGAGATAAAGAAAAAAAAAAACATCATTTAACTAAATTATTGTCTTGAATCTGTAGCAAAAGGTATAATCCGCAATTGGGCCAATTAGTGAACCCCATAGTTAGCTATGCTGCAGCGAACAATTTGATTAGATCTGACACCATCCTAGTTCCCACTGTTGTTTTGCCAGGTATGATGGTCAGACTTCAAAGAGCTTGAGGCATCAGCAGGGCAAGGTTTGGAGGCCAGCTTAGGTCCGGTTGTTAATCTCTCTGCTAAAACCACAGCAGCTCTCACACAAAACAAGCTTACACGACACAATCATGCGGTATTAAAGTTAGGGTTGAGTCATGCCAATTTGCCTTTGATTTTTTGATGATTGACCAAAGATGGCTACATGACTAGACACATGCTAAAAGTATACTGATTAGGTAAGTTCCCAAAATATTTGAACTATTTTTTTTAACTTCCTATATAAACGTCGTGAAAGCTTATTCCCTTTGATCAAACTTCCAAAGTAATAATACTGTATTGGGAGGAAAATGAGTATTTCTCACTGGCAGCCTGAATCCCAAACTTTTCACTTACCACTTTATAAAAGTTTGTCT
The DNA here is from genome assembly GCF_902729225.1 of Pteropus medius. Lineage (NCBI taxonomy): Eukaryota > Metazoa > Chordata > Mammalia > Chiroptera > Pteropodidae > Pteropus > Pteropus medius. Next base: position 9,025,724 of record NW_024340696.1, read on the forward strand.
TTACATTAATGATTCCTAAAGGAGAATGTAAAAGGAAATTGTTCCTAAGTGGTAAGCTTTTTAAAAACCTATTAAGTGCATTGAAAGAAAAAAAAACATTTTTCCCTGAGTTTTTCTGAAATTTTTTAATAATTATTTTCCACTTAAATGTTGAGTAAAGTGCCCTTCCAGAATGTGATTGCATAAGTGTTCTTTTCTCTACATTCTGATTTGTTGGAATATTGCAGTAATTGTGACATGTTTCCATTCTGAGAAAAGCCTAAGGCTGCTTTAGTATTATTCCAAATGATTGAAGCTGCCATCTTGCTGACTTTCCCTTAGGCAGCATAAGGCCTGTTTGCTTTTGTGTTCATTTCACATGCTTCCTGTGAATTTGGCTGGCAGAACATCATTGCTGCATTTGGCAAGGAAGAGTAAATTCATGTTTGGCTATTATATGTCTTAAAGTTTCTGTATGGTCACCAGCACCTAAGATATTAAACTTATAATTCATTACATCAAAAGAATCCTATTTCTTGGAGAAATATTTGTAAATATGACATTTTGGCTGTGAGTTTTATATAAAAATGGACATTTTATAAATTGAACTTAGGTTCTAATATTTCACATCACACTAATTTTTATACTAGTTGAACTCATACTACATTTTACTCAGGAAATTTAAGGAAAGCATATATTTGGATAGCAAGATGATTGCATAAAGTAAAAGTCAAAGATTTAGAATCTTTCAAAATAGTCTTCGGTCCATGAGTCTCTCATAAAGATCCTGTGGTACCTGCAGTGTACTAATCTCACCTTTCAGACCAGGATGGTACATCACTATCTAAGGATGCAAAGAGAAGTAGATCTCGTCTCCTCCTAAATTTTGCAGATACAGACATTTCTGTATATTCTATGGCTCCAAGAAAATTAGATTGCAGTAGTCCAAGGATTTTCTTAAAGACTTTGTGGAACTACTGTAGCATACTTTACCCAGTTTACATGATTCTCCCTAAAACACTTCCTCCCACAATGTATTATTTATGATATCTAAAGAAGATTTTTAAAAAAGAGAAAATAAAAAATGGTGATAAATCTTGTCTGTCTCATTTCATCAGCTAGAAGGTAAGATATATTTTACTAATATATTCTCCAAGGTTCCTGAAGAGTAATAAATACAATACAGAGCTTAATAAATATGGTATCCATATTTGTGATGTGTGATATCATGTATGATATAGATAGTTTTAGGGATATTTTTGAACCCAGAACATCCTTCGCTCTTCCTCAGTGTCACTGCACAGCAGATGTCCAGAATGTTTATCCCTCTGATCCTTTTTTCATGGCTTTTTTTCATCATCGGAAGTAGGTTCAGTATCTCAACCTCTTTCTTAGAGACATCTCCCCTGACTAGCCCATCTGAAGTACTAACTCAGTTGCTTGCTATTGTGTACTCTATTTTAATTCTCAGTATAACATTTATGTAGTACTATAGTTGTTAATCAGTTAATCTGTTTGTTTATTTTCCCAATCTCCGTTGCCTGTTGTAGCCTGTTGTAGCCTTCACAAGAGTAGAGACACAGACTGTCTTGTTCGTGGCTAAATCCTGAGCACATACAGTAGGTGTTCCTTTAATATTTAAGTTGTTAAAAGTATTATTTTTGAAGTAACTCATGTCTACCATAAGGGTATTTAAAAACATATATTAGATATCTCATTTGTTCTAGGCATTTATTGGATGCTTTCATATACATCATCATATTTAATTCTTATTTGATCCTCACAGACACAATTGCCATAGGCATTACTACATGCATTTTAATGTAAGGAAATATAAGGAGTTATATAACCCTCCCAAAGTCGTAGCGCTGTGGTTAGAGCCAGGATTAAATCCAGATCTTCTGATTCCACATGCAGAATTACAATAGAAAGTGAACATGTTCAGGAGCTCTCTTAATTATTAATAAGAAAAAATAAAAAGTTTTTTTATACCATTATTAGCTACATTTTACGAATGAGGAAACTTAAGATTTAGAGAGATTAAGCAACTTAACTAACCCAAAGTCACAGCATTACTAACAGAAATGACACTTAAATTCAAGCCTGTTTTATTCCAAAACCTGTACTTTTTAACCACTACTGACCACACCCCATGATGTACTGCCATCTCATCTCCAATACATAAGCCATAAGGCCCTTGCCCTGATGAATAAAAAACAAACCTCAAAAACTATGTGTGAGTGTGCATCTATATAATGTATGCATGTATGCACACATATATATGTGTATACGTACATGTGTATGTGTGTACATTATGTAATGTACATGTATGTATATACATATATTTATATATAATCTTTTAACATTCAAATTAAATTTCTTCTATTCCTAACAAGCATTTCTACTCTATTTTATAAAATACATTATAAAATTCAGATTGAATTAATTATAACTTTTCCTTTATATAACATTTTGCTGTTTTATATATTTATATATGTATATATATGAATATGTTAGAGTGGCAAGATTATTCTTTCCCTTTTTTTTAGTCTGAATTAGGTATTTTTTATTTGAAAAATTAGTTTGCAAAAAATATAAAGCCATTTTCCTGAAATGCTATCCATTTCTGTAGGATTTCTAGACCTTTGCTACATAAGGTCAGAAAATTATTCTGCACAAGGAAGTATCGTTCCCTTGATCCAATCGACTATTTTGATATGGTTCAAAAGTGTCCCAAATTTAATTATAGTATATTATTATTGTGTTTATATAAGTTCTACATTCAGGTACTTTTGTAAATATTTGCTCATAATTAGTTACTATGTTTCCGTATTATTGCTTATATTTTTAAAAATTATTTTACATATATCATTTTTGAAGCATCAAAAATTACCTTGTGAGAAAATTAAGGTATATATCACTTATAAAATAATAAGAGTCTACCAAATTCAATTTTTCAAATTTCTAATTTTGCCTCCACTTTTATCATAACTAGTTCTAACGAAGGTTTGATTCATTCGTATTAATTTTTTTTCTGTTGCAAATGTTTTACTTACTGGAAGTTTTTTGAATACTATCTGCAAGCAGAAATAAGCAGCAAATCTTATGATTGCAAAATGTTTTCCTCTTTTATTGATTAATATTACTAAAGAAGTTTTCTACAGTTTAGTAAGAAATAATGTTCCTCATTAAGAAAATATGAGATTAAATATAAACTATTAGCTTTTAAAAGGTAAGATTTGGGGATTATAATAAATAATTAAGAGAAACTGGGGTATAATAGAAATGACTTTGTCTACAAAACTAGTAAAGCCGTTCTCTTATTTAAGTAGATATTAAATTTTTGTCAAAGTTATTACTGTCATAACTCCATGCCACAGTGGACATTTCATAGAGTAGCCAGTTCAGGTTCTTTGTATCTGGTATAGTGAAGTTCACTGAACTGTTTTGTCAGGTGCTGTCAAGTCAGCCCACCATTGTTGGAGAGAATCAAACTAAATCATTTTGACGTGAGCCTTCCAGAAATAAGATACCCAATATGAATAGTTTAATGAAATTGAATATTTGGTTTCAGTTTTTTGTAAGACTGTCAAAATATATTGCACTCATTCAGAAATTTCTGAGTTAATCAGTTGAAATATCTGACCCTATACTTTATTGAAAATTTGTTTTAAATATCATTACTTAATATAAATAACAGTTGAAATGTATTTGGGTATTTGGGTATGTTTTGTTAGACATATGATTCTTAAACATTTTAAAGTAGTAAAAGTTCCAACTGTGTCATTATTTAATAAAAAAAGCAAAGAGGTTTCTTTTTCTAAAATTAGAATTTTCTTAAAATGAAGAAATGAAGCTCGTATCAGGTTCAAAATGACTATTTTTGTTTCCAAAGGCTGTTATTAAAAACAAAGCTATATTTGATTAGATTTTAAGAACTTAATGAATTTTTATGCATGTTCTAAATATTTAATTCTCATCTGATTGGAAAAAGTTTTTTTTTCTGATCAAGAGTTATTTAAAAGGTATTATTATAGTGTAGACTTAGTTAAATGCCTCAAATTTTTTATTTACATATTTTGATATGAAGAGGGCTGATTGATAGTTCTGCTCAATAACCTAAGAAATATTTTACCAACTTATACTGTAGCTATGGTGTAGCACTGAAAAACCTTGTAACAAAAAGCCTCTTGGTGCAATTAAAGGTCACTTGTACATATTGTAATAGGCTACTCATTTACAAGATCTTTGTTAAGGGTCAGTGCTGTAGCATGAAATGGATTGCCCTTGTTGAGCCTGTAAATAAATAGGTCAACTTTTCTTGTATTCAGTGGGCAAAGGAAAACGCTAACACAATTCTAGTTTATTAATATTTCTACTAACAAATTGCTAAAATGTTGAACAAAACCAAAATGCACTGGTGCTATATTCTTGACATAAATAATTTTAGAAAATTATTAGAATATATAACTACTACAGCTTTTAAGGAAAACTGCTTACACACATACGTATTTCTTTAAATATATGGATTTTATGTCCAGGTATAGAAAAACACAGCACAGTTTTTCTCAAATATACTCCATTTTTTTCTGTATTGAAGTTCAAAACTTGTCCGGTATAGATATGAAAATGGAATCAAACTAGATAGTGATTTATTTTAATTATCTTTCATAACCTTTCCAATGCTCTTAGGGGGAAAAAAATGGTGGTACAGAAAAAGTATTAGTAATGGATTCAGTCATCTGATTTTTCAATAAATTAAGACTTTAGGATAAAAATAAAACTAATGATGAAAAGAAAATATTTTATACTTATAATAATTTTAATACACACTTAGATTTTATGTTATATATATGTTAATGAGGTATAAGAAATTTTACATTCTCAAAATAAAATCCAATTAGTAAAAATACACTAATGAAATAAATTTATCCAGCACTTTCTAGATTCTTCTCTCTGAATTTGGCCATTCAGACACACAGTAACTACATACCTCTAATTTTCTTTTTGGTTGCTGTGTACTATTAAAAATGAAAAAAATTTAAATTGTAGTCAATGCCAAACCAAATTTTCTGGGTCAAACAAAAATAATTTGGCAATGGGTTTGAATCAAAAATCAAATAAATAATGATATATCACCCTTCAAAAACTCATAGAACTGGTCTGTAAAAATACTAAGGCCAATCATAAAGTGAGTAACCAAGAAAAACTCTGATCCTGCAATGCAGTATTGATTAGATAGAGCATCTACTTCAATGATATCTGTCTCAAAATAGCTCCAGATGATTTCTGTACTGTAAAATAAAGCCAAACTCAGGAAAGCAGTTCTCTCTTGAAAAAGAAGGAAAAACCCTGATCCAAATAATTTCTGTTTGTTATTTAGTTCTTGAATATCTACTCTGCACTGATTTGTTTGTTTTTGCTGCCATACTTTAGAATAGCGAAAACATCATACTTGAGCCTCTTTTATCAAGTATTGAAGCTTTGGGAAAATATGGTTCATTTAGGAAATAAATGCTTTAAACATATGTCTGTTTTACTCATTGTATCCCCTTTTCCTAGTTCAGTGCCTGATCATGTCAGTGCTCAAAAATATTGAATGAATGAATAAATGAATGAACAAATGAATGTACTCTTGACAGTGCTCAGTATATATGAGAGTGTGCCTATAAAAATCTCATCATTTCAGACTATACGGAATAGTCTTATAATGCAAATACAGTTTCTATAAATGCTTAATATACTTCTAAGGTTTTACATAAGTAAAATAACCTTCAGAAAATATTGGCTAATAATATAATGAATCATTATTGCTGAGATAAAGTTGAACAGTATGCCTCAAAAATACCAGATAGGAAATAAGGAAAAATATAATTTTTAGTTTAAAGAAATGATTAGTATACCGTTTGAATCATGATTTCCTTTTTGTCATTTTATTGCCACTTGAAAATTATTTTGAATGCTTCATCTTAAAAGATTTTATAATAAGTTTTCCAGATTTGTAAAAGCCCCCCAAAGCTAACAGGAATTAGTGCTGATTCCTGGGTTTAAAGTACCTAACACCTTTAACCACCTTTGACCAAATAATTGCCTGTTAATGTGCCTGGTCTTCTCTGACCAGTAGAGCTGATTTTATTGCCTATATGTTTTTCTAGCTTTTAATAGGAAAATGTTATAAAAGATTTGTGAGACTTGTGAGTTAGGGATTAAATAATTATGTACAATGGGATTTGAATACAACATTTTGGGTATTCTACATTCAGATTTAAATACACATTAGCAGTAAAGCAACTAATATCACTTCCATAATAACAGAATTTAGAATTATTATTAAAGATTCATCCCATTGACCTCTTCGTGCACATGGAACTGACAAGTCCCAATCTAGTTCTTTAGTTTGGCCTCTTAAGAATTTCCTTCAGGAAAGCCTTTCTAGTCCAGATAGAAATTCAAAGACAATTATATTCAGAAAGAAAGTTTTGCCATGCATAATTTATGACTGAATGCGTTCCTTCACATATACTATTGATTTAATGTGCAATGTGGTCAATAAACAGTGTACATGTAAAGCTATTTTGGAAATGGGATCTACTCTTCATAGGGCCATATGGGCTATTTCTTTGTTTTAGCATTCAATTATACTAATACTCTTGTCATTTTATTGAAAAATTTCTTATGCTTTGGTCCATGTAAAATTAGATAAGTAAAAGACAATATTAAATCAACTGTGGCACTGATGCTTTAAAACATGAGGTTAGCAAACTATGGCCTGTGTGCCAGATTCGGCCCCACTGTTTTTCTTTTTTTTTAAATAAACTTTTATTGGAACACAGCCAGATCTATTCGTTTATCTATCTATGGCTGTTTTACATTGCATCATTAAGTTAAATCTTGAACAAAAGGATAAAAATATCTACAATCTAGTCATTTACAGAGAAAGTTTGCTATAAAGAGCTACTTTAGAAGACTATATACTTTAAAGAGAATTTTCTGAGAGAACTGTCAATTAGAGGATATAATTTATAGTCTTAAAATTAGGCTTTATTTGAGTAATAATTAATTCACATGATCATTTTATGTATAGTTTGCAATTTTAGAATTAATGCAGGTATGTCTCTTTGAGAAAATACGTGGATTTCTTAAAAGGTTAAAATTGCAAGAGGGCTTAAAGTGCTTCAAAGCCAGCTTCTTATTATGTGCACATATTTTCCCACCCAATCTCTCTGTAACCATGTGGAGCCCACTTTCTTCGAGGTACCCCATTTCAATCTCTACCAACTACAGTTGCTAGAAAATTCTTTCGGATGCTAATGCAACTCCCCCCTATTAGTACTAATTCTACTTTCTGAAGCCACACATAAATTGCTGTTTTCTATATAATATCCTTGGATTCATAATAAATGCCTAATATATGAGGAACAACTGTAATTTAAGTGTATATATTCTTGGTTTTCCTCAGACTTATAAAGCATTACAAATTAAATTAACCACTTAATGGCATTTATTGTATATTTAACTTAGAAATTTAAGCATGAAGCCCATAACATTTTTACAACATCCTTTAAAGGAATCTTTTTTTAAAATAAAGCATTAATTTGAAATATTAAAGTAATAGTCTTGAATTCTGAAGTAAAAAGGCTTTATGAATTATAGGTTTACACAATTTAAATATTAAAATTCAATGTTGTTATTTGTAGCATGTTTGAATTCACAAATGAGCTTCAGATGTTTAAAAGCGATAAAAATCAACATTAAATGTGATTTTTCAAGTTTATTATTATAACCTGTTTAAGATTATTTTATTATACAGTAAGTTAATCAAAATGTCGCATTAAACTTTTTGGTGATTGAATAATAAGCATCATTAGGATATATTTCTAATAAATAGGAATTTTTATCAGCAGAATTATACCAAAAAAAGATTAGCTGTTTATTAAGCACACTACCTACTATATAAAATTGATAGTCAAATTAAAACAGTAATTTTAAGTAAGCACTGTGGATCAAGAAGTCTTGCTAAATGTTTACTTTATTTTTTAAAACTAGGAATTTCTTAAGCAAGAAAATATATTGAACCTTAAAATATAAATATATTATTAAAAGTAGTTTGGGGGCTGGTAAGATTATTTTAAGCCATAAGAGACTTGAGTTGAAATCTTTTGGCATTTTAGTTAGGAAATTTAAACATGTGAGGACAGTTTTACTCAAAATTGCTTTTATTTAAGTTAATGCATATTATCATTTTTTAATAATTATATAAAGATTAATGTCCTTGGCATTTTAAAATAAAACTCCTTTTCAAAGGTGTTTATAATGTAGAATAGAGAAGAAGATTGCATGAAACCGCACGAAAAGGACTCAACTTAGTGTTTTCAGCCTAATAAAAATGTTGTAAAAATACTTGTAAGCTTGAAAATCACACTAGCTATTCTTGTTTCAAATTCTGTTTAATATATTGTTCTGTATGATTTTATAATAAACAGATTACTCCTTGAACAGGAATTAAGAATAAAGCTGCCAGGAAGGGGTTTTGTTGTCAGAGTAGTTCCCGCCTCATGTTTTGTAAGAGATTTCATGGTCCCATTGTAAAGAGTAGATGATTTAAAATGTGTTTCCAAGATAAACTTTCCCATTGTCATTAATGAGGATGGATAATACTGAGTGACAAGTGCATTAGGAATGACACAGAAAGAGCTGTTAGATTTGTCAGAGTATATCACTTCAGGCAGTGACACTTGAGGACATTCTTTTTTGTGTATATTTGGTGGGGGGACGGGTTCTGATTTAAAGATACCAAAGTTTGTGTTTGCTAATAGGATAATATATTTTACAATTTATCAATATATATTTTCCAGTGTTTAGAAAATATTTGGAAGGTTATTCAGATTAAGTTCTTCCACATTTTAACTTTATTCTCATTATATTCTGATTTTTTTCCTAAGAAAGCCATCCAACTGTTACATTTAAATGTTAAAATATTTACATACAACTATTTTTTTTCTTTTTAAAAGTCTTATTTTTAGAATATCTAACTAAAGAAAAAATACTTAAAATTAGATAAATTTCTAAAAAATATTTTGCTGTCTTATTTCTATATAATAGAGGGGACTCTTCTGCATCACCTTAAGAATAAATATTTTGAAATAATACATGTAATTTATATTGTCTTTGTAAAAGTTTATTACTTTAGAGAAACCGTTTTAAATGTTAATCAATGAACAATTAATAATGAATGACTTTTCTGGTATTTAAAGTATTTCCAAACTGTAGTATGCCTCTCAATTTCGATTTTGAACATACAATTGGTCACTTTTTCGCCTTGATTCATCTTTCGTGCTGCCAACCAAATTTTGTCTCTGTATACCTTTTTGACACTAATAATAACTGAATCTGTGTTCATTTGAGTTCAAGATTTCCCAAGCGGCAGTTTGGAGCTAGGATAAACTATCTATCATGATTGCATACCACTAATCTGTCTCAACCAAACCACTCTATGACTGAAATTATATTTGACAGCTCACCTCTTCCTGATGAGCCTGAGGTGAACATAGCTACAGACCATCCCTGGGAGGACATGGCAACTACTCCATATGCTAGGGAGGGTCCTTTTATTTGTGAAACAAGACTTAAACTATGCCTGTAGCAGAAGGGAGGTTCTCTCTCCTTCTCTCTCTCTCTCTCTCTCTCTCTCCTCTCTCTCACATATATCATCTCATCTCATCTCATCTCATCTCATCTCATTTTCATTAGAGTTACTTTTATACTGCAAAACTTTTTTTACCCAAAAATGTTTGGTAAACATTTTCTGCCATTACCTGTTCTACTTGTAGGTTAATTTTACCATGTGGTTAAAAATGACAAAGTCATTGTAAAAAAATATTTATGTTTTCTAAGTGTTCTCTTACTTATATACCACAGTTGTCAAATATCAAAGCTTTCTTGTTAATATTTGATTCTTACCAGAATTTAACAGTTCTTAAAACAGCTCAGTAAATTTTTACATTACAAAAATGATTCTAAGAAGAGTTTCTCTCATTTTAACATTAAAACATTTTGAAAATAAGTTTTAATTTTTAAGAATTTTTGAAGAGAACAATACATTGAACGATGTAGCAGAGAATATTTTAATTTTTTTGATAAAGATTCCTCATATAAACTTATCATTTTTCTTCTTGTGTAGAGTCTAGTGAAAAATCACTACCTAAGAAAATAAATTTTTTAACTACCTTATATTCTTTTTGTAAAACCTTTCCTTTAGAATCAGAAATTAGCAAATATTTTGAGATGGTGGACAAGGAGATGTTAAAGGACTTATTATTAATACCCTGAAAAAAGAAATCTCAAGTAACTTTCAAGAATGTATATGAAGGATTTAATAGTAAGGCTACTTTTCACAACTAACACAGTAGGACCAAGTGAACAACAGATTTAATTTGGAAAAGGAAAGATTGAGGTTATTTTAATGAAGGCATTTGAATATTAAAATGTTTTTTCAAAGAACACATATAAAATATATTATAAAATGGAATCTATTTTAATCTGTCCTGAATTGTTGAAATGTGATTTCATCTAAAGATGTTCAAATGGCCTGAAAAGTTTTGACCATGTACTTCTATTAATTCATCAGAGTAAGCACTTAATAAGTTCACTCCTAAGTGTCCTTTACTTTTAAGTTTATTATTCCCTGGAAAGATTCCTTTTAGCAAAGGCAATGTTTTCTATAACCTTATAAATCAGTGGTAAAATCAGTGACTTTTCTAAAACACCTGATGTCTAATAGCCATCAACTTTATTTTCTAGAGTATTTTTATTTCAACTAATATAACAGTTACTGGTAAGCCATTTAAGATTTCAATAACATCACCTAAAATAAGTATCCTGGGGGAAAAAAAAGTCAAAATAAATTATTTATATATTTCTACATATTTTTATTTAATAATTTCTCCCAATGAGCAGCATAATATCCTTAAGTAACATGGATTTCTGAAGAAAAGGGAGTACTATCAAAGTAAATTAGCAAACTGTTTATATATTCTTTATTACAAAAGCAATTAAATGAAAAAAGCCTAACTTATACACTGACTCTTTGGCAGTAGAATCTGTGATCCCTTCATCTTACCCAGTTATTCCTCCCATCTAATTACATGATTATTAAATGTACTTTTTTATCATACAATTCATCTGCATATTTTTAAAATATAATTGCTTCCATTTTTCCCATAAGCATCTATTTTCTAATCAGAAGAGTTGATATTATATTGCTTTACAGTAAATGTTCAAAAATTTTTAAATGGTAATTATTGAATAGCTATGATCTGAAAAAGTAATTACTTCATTTGGAAAGCAGAATATTTATTTTAAATTTAGAAAACAAGCAGATTAAAATGATGTTTTGTATAATATTTAAATAATTATGCTTTTTGTTTGGGGTTTTAATATAACCTTTTCTTCAACACTGTTGTGACAAGAAAAGGAAGTAAAATGATAATGCCTTTTAGTAAATAAGTTATATAAAATTATCCTGGAAAATATTTCAATACCAATCATCATCTAAGACAAAATTATTGTGCTCTTCAGTCTATTTTTAATCAAATGATTGGCATGACTCAAGTCACTTGTTTGTATCAAAAAGGAATCATTCTTTCCCACTAAAACAACTCCCTCATCTTTGCTTTTGAAGGGATGAAAGTTCCTTTGATGCTGTGTGTGTGTGTGTGTGTGTGTGTGTGTGTGTGTGTGTGTACGTGTACGTACTATGGGTACGACGTTGAAACCTGACTGGATCTTTAAATTAGCTCTCCATACAAGTCTGAGTTGTCGGCTCTTTGGGAAGAACACTAGTAATCAATTCTCAAAGCCCCAATCCAGGACAACACTTTCCTTACTATAGTAGCCATAACACAACACACTATTTAAATGTTCCCTAGTTATCATACTGTTTCTTGTTTTTAAGACTAGAATACCCCCTCATATCAACCCAGAATTTAAAAAAAATAAATACTTTAACACCTGACCCAATCTTGCCTTCTTGGTAAAGAATTTGCTAGCTCTTTTCCACTCCATTCACCCTTCCCTGCCAATATATTGACTTCTTTCTAAATCTTTGGCTTACGTAAAACTCATCTTTTTAATGAGAATATTTACTTGATGCAGTAAAACTCTATCAAAAACTTTGAATTTAAATCCATTTTTTTTTTTAGCTAGTGTGTGTTATCTCTTGCCTCTAAAGACATGTGGTAGAAATGTATAGATACCTATCAGGATCACTAATTAAAGCAAAACCAACTGAGCATTTAAAATGTACCCTTGAAATAGAGGGGAGGTGCCAAGTTGATAACATCTTGATAACATTGGCTAGCAATATCCCATGGGCTTACACATTCATTGTTTCTAGTCAATTGACATTTATATCTATTATCACTTGGGTGAAATGTGATTAATTATTGTATGATAATTTGAATCACTATTTAAAATTCAGTTTGGAAGTGTTGTGTCCTGGTCGTCTTCTGCTACCATTCTTTTAGAGGATTTGGAGCCACTCTGCTACTTAGGGAAGATGATTTCTCCTTCCAATTCTTACTTAATAAGCCTCATTGTTTTCTAAATAGGAGACTTCTCACTCTAAGGGTAGTAATTTTATGCTGCAAACATCAAAGATAAGGACAAAAATGTTACATCATGATTCTGTCTCCATGACACTCCACAATAATGCAAAGTGAAAAATTAAAGCCAAGAGAGCCTTTTGCTTTTTTGATAGTGTCAAAAGTCATGTACTTCAGGGTTTTTCTTCTAAATTGGGCATTAAAATAACCATTTTTATATAATTTAGAAAGTTGTAATTATATCTTGAAATTTTTATTCATAAAATATTTCCCTGAAATCACTCTTTTTCATAAGGTTGTTTTTTCCTGACTAAGAAATAAGACTTAGAGTTCCTATTTTTTAATTAACTCCTAATTATTTTAGTTAGAGATTTGTTGCCTTAATCCATATGTAATGTGTTTATCACTTAGGAAACATTAAAAAAAAAAACCATGGGTTAGTAATTTTGTATAATGCTATAATTATATCTTTCATCAGGATGATTTTGTAAAAGTAAATAAAGGTAGGGCTAACATAATACCTAATTTAGGATGCCTTTCAAATGTATAATGCTTATAATTAAAGATTTCAAATATAAAGTAAAGGGCCTTGGTTTCTTTACACATCAGCCTAATTTTCAAAATAAAACCATAAAAGTTAGCTGAATGGTTTCTTTGCTTACACTTTTACACATCGAATCACAACTGTCCACTTAGAAGCTTTTTATAAAAAAAAAAAATTTAGTGTCTTTACACTAGAGAACAGAACTGAAAAGATGAATTTTGTAGCTCAATATGTAAGGTTGAGAGCATAAATAATTTAACTAGCCTAGTACCATTAGAAGGTATTTAAGATTTGCAATGGGAAGTACATAATTATTCATTTTATATTACTTAAACCATTGAAAGAAAATATCACATTATCAGTTGTTAAAAGTAAACATGCATTATACATGATATCATACTTAATACCTTATAAATAACTCAGCTAAATTTAGATATAAGATCTATGTCTTCATAAACAAGATATTTTCCCACTTTCCTACTTTTTTCCAGTTGGACTACAAAGCACATAACAAAAACAAAAACCTAGTCTAGCCTATCACCTAATAACCCTCACAGACACATATCCGTATTAAATGCAGATAACTAAATAGAGATACCCCAAAATACACACAGCCTGACAACAGCCTTTCTCGTGGCGCATTGAGCACTCCAGTGAATAATGGCTACAGCAACTCAAGATAGAAAGCAACAGGGACTTACTTGTAAAGTGACTGAAAAGCACTCGTCTTCCCTGTCCGTGCTACATATGGAATTCTGTGAACCTCTAAAGTAGTCATGTGACTTACAGTTTAGCTACTGGCAGCTAATATAGGTTATCAAGTGCTAGGTCTGCTACAGTCTTACCATTCTCTTATTCCTACCAAGAACTTAGTTTTAAGCAGGGACTGGCTGTGTAGTATTCATTTTTGTTTTTCTCTAAGGGGCATAAGAAGTGGGTGAGGGAGTAGAGCAGCAGAGATGAAGCTGATGACTGTAAATAGTACATTCTTCAACTCTAATTTCTGGTACAGATAGGAAAACCTCTAGATACCTCTGTAGGTCACTTGATGGCCTTCACCAGCCTATTTACCTGGACTTTGTTTCAAGTAGTGGCAGTGGAGCCAGGGTGAGTGTATTCCATAGTGTTATGACACGATTCGATAAAGGACTTCTCTGTTGTAGAAGTTTCTAAGGGGCTGGCTGTACAAGTTGCTTTGTTGAAGTTGTATCAGTTATTACTTTTATAAAAATATGAAATTGTCATTTGGGACTTTGAAGTCTTTTGTTATGAGAAGATTTTGTTATAATGGCATTTGCTATAAATGGTGTTTATTCTATTACTGTGAAAAATCTACATATAACTCCTCAGATATGATTTTTATTGAGCATAATGTGAATTAGAAATAATACTTCAGTCAAGCAGCCAATACAAGCATAGTTCATTTACTATACAATCCTAATAACAAGCTCCCAAATGGTTTCCATATAAACCAATGATATTCTGTTAAGTTTAAGGGTGGAAGAGTAAAACCCAGAAATTAATAAACTATCATGATGTGAAGGTAGTTTCTGATAAGATCTCAGGTGCCATGTTTTTATGCATAAGTTAAGTATATAGATATTAATTATTTAAAGGAAAATACCTGGAAATATGTGTTTAAACATGCTAAATATGTTTGGAATTTCTACTACACAGCATAACGGGCTAATAGTATTTACTTCTTAATTCTTTTGATTATGTATCTAATGAAACGATAATTGGCTCATCATTATTCTACTTAGTAGAACCAAAGAAGGATTTCTTAGAGTTGCTATTAGACTACAACTTATTATGCCTTTGGCATAAGAGAGGTAGTATATGACCATAAAAATTAACCAAAGTATGACCTTTAGAGGGATCCAACATGGATAAACCTTTAGCAATTCATTAGTATGTTTACTGCTTTGGAAAAAGTAGTCACTGCTATTGTCTTTTATAAATGAACAGTATTACAAAATCTGTGTAAAACCTCTTGAAAACTTTAATAGAGCATTTAATAGAATATATTTAATAAACTTTTAACAACATTTTAACATTGTAAAACATTTTATTTAATAAAGGATTCTCTCCAGAGCATTGAAGATACATTCTTCACTTACTAAATATAGAAAAAATTGCCTCTGAGTTGGTGCGTTAAATTGCTTACATGCTCTTGGCATTTTAATAGGAAAACCTTAAATGTGATGCTGCCAGTCATCACCATGTCTTCAGTTGACACATTTTCTTTAATAAAAGCTAGAAAATGGGGAAACGTATTTCTAATTTGAGTAGAAGTCTGTATTATGAATATATTTGGAAAGCTATGCCAAAACACTTGATATGGAAAGTCTCATTTATAAAACAGTTAAGGAGTTACCTTTTTAGCTTGACCTACCAACCTTTTCTTTTTTTTTTTTTTTTTTTTCGTTTTGCCAGTTATGCATTTTAGGATTGGAAGTAAATGGAGCTAAAACATTCTTCTCTGTAACATTAGGGTCTTCACATCAGGCCTGTATTAAAAATGCCAGGGCATGGTTTTTCTCTCAAACCCAAAGACACAAAATTAAACATGATTTATTCAAGATTTATCCTGAAACAATTTAATTTTACATTTATGAACTGAATTAACATTCTGTTCATATTACTAAAACAAAATTGAATGTATTCCTTTATATAATATCAGTAACAATGTCTTCATTAATTCAGGTTTCTGGTACCTCGTTTTTTAAAAAAGCACCTGGGATTGTAAAGTGTGCTGGGTATATTTGTACATGATGTGGTAGTAATGACACTTTGGAAATTACTGTAGCTAAATGCTTGATAATTGCTGTAACCTTCTTCCTATTGTATTGCTAATCTTACAAAAGATATTTGTTTATCCATCTGGTTTCCATAGCATATAAATTCTTCAAAAACAGGAAAAATCATTACTGTCAGATAGTAGTGAAGAATGAGGGGAGGGGAGGGAAGAGATTGTGACAGATTAAACAGAGTTCTTGCCCCCAGGAGTCATGAGAAGATAGTGTGATATATCAATTGAAACACTTAAACTTTTTAAAAATATGTATTTGTGAAGCATATATGTTAAAGTTATGTTGTAGGCATTGTGGGAAATGCAAACACTACACGAAGCTTCTGTTCTCCCTTCACCTCTTTGGTACTTATACTGTGGAGGTGGTAGAGGTACCTCCTCTCTGAAAACACTAGAGTCATCTTTTTCAGGTGTTTAGGGTAAGATATTTTTCCCTCTTTAAATAAAACAATATCACTATTTACCCAGCATCCAATCTGACAGAAAATCCTGTTGACTCTCCTTTCAAATATATTCATAATTAAACCAGTTTCCACCACCTCCAGTGCTGTCAGGATGAAGTCCAAGCCATCATCATGTTCTGCCTGGGTTACTGTAATAGCCTTCTGGCTAGATACCTGCTTGTAACCCTGCCCTCCATCAGTTTGTTCTCATGCTGCAGCCAGACGATGATTCTTTTAAAACATAAGACAGATCATGTCACTTCTGTGCTCAAAACTCTCCATTAGTTCGTCATCTCACTCAAAAGTCCTTCGTGGCCACCAAGACACCATGTGACCTGGCTGCCTTAACTCTCTGATTTCATCTTTTATTCTCCAGAGATTTACTCTGATCCAGCCACACTGGCCTCCTTGCTATTTCTTGGACATGCCAAGCCTTAGGGCCTTTGTTGCCTCTTTCCTTTGCCTGAAATGTTCCTCTTTCAGATGTTTTCATACCTAACTTCCTCACTTCCTTCAAATATTTTTTAAAATATCTTCTTAATAAAGCTTTTCCTGAACGTTTGTTTTAAAGTAGCAATTTACCCCCATTCTGTCATTCCCACTCACTCTTAATCTGCTCTATATATTCCCATAGCACTCACCAACTTCTAATATAAATTTTTTATTATGTTTATGTTCTATCTTCTTGTACCAGGATGTGAGCTTGACAAGAACAAGGATTTTTCTCTATTCTGTTCTGTTTAGAATGGTCTGACAAACAGTAAGGTCTCAAAAACTATTCTTGAATTAATGAGTTTGGATGTCTCAGTTTACCACAAATTATCTGTTTCCTCCATTCATATTTAAATTATACATAAGAATGAGTGAATGTGGAAGCTTATACTAATAGTAATAATAATACTGAGATCATTTATTGCTGTCATTTATGAAGTACTTAATAGTGTCAGACAGTGTACCAAGCTCATTACCTGTATTATCTCGTTTAATCCCCACAACTAGTCCTCAAAGTCAAATGAAGATGATCAGAACATTCTTATTGAATCATGTGATGCCCAAAGTTATACAATTTTATTTTTTAAATGTACAGATGAAGCATTAGAGAGGTTATTACAATACAGTATCATTCCTGTATAGAATTTTGTATTCTTGTCCTGGTTTACATCATATATCTTTCTTCCCTATGTATCTTTTTAATTATTCTCTTCTCTTTGGTTTCCACTAACTTCTACCAGTTCTCTTGTAGCCTCTCTGAATGTTCTCTTCTCTGAGTGTTCCTCCTCTTTTTGTCCCCCAAAGATGATAATGATTGTTTAGAAAGTGTTCACCCCAAAATAGCCAAGACTTAATTGTGCTGTTTTATGCTAGGCACCATACACATTACACATACTAACTCACTGAATTATTAACAACAACCTTATATGGTTGTATTGCTGTCTCTGTTTTTCATATGCGAGGTACAGAGAGGTTAAATAACTTACTTAAAGTTACACAGCTAACAAGTAATGGAGCCAGCTTCCTAACCTGGACGGTATAACTACAAGTGCATACATTCTTAACTTCTAACCCATTGTCCCTGACCTCTGGGAGTTCCTACTCTCACTTGACTCCCTCTTGCATTCTCTGTCTCACTCAATTCTAGGACCAATTCTAGCAGAGGATTTTTAAGAAACCTAATCTTTGTTGTTTTCACCAGTCTATCATAGCCTAGTGTTACCAGCTAAAATCTTGCAGCTCTGATGCTCAATGTGATCCAGCAGTCTGGGCTTCAGCATGTCTTACCCAACTATGCAGTAGTTTCAACAGAGCTGTTGCAAATCTAAGAGATATTATAAATGAAGACCTAATAGTACTGTACTTGAGATCTGCCATGATATGAAAGATGAAAGAGAAGGAAGAATCAAAGATTACTCATAAAACTATAAGATTAGTGGTCCATTAATAAGAATTATAAGTTCTTATTTGCATATTTCTCTTCCTCACCATCTGCTACAGAAGAGAAAGTCTGGTAACTACCTTGATCACGCCAATTCTACTTCCAGGATCCTAACCCTTCCTTACTCTGCTGAGATTCTGAGATACTACATGTAGCATTCAGAACTGACTCATTCATTTCCCACCTACTCCCCAAGCCTGACCTAACAGCTGCAATCCTGTATTGATCTTTCTCTTTCTCTCTCCCTCTCTCTCCCCTTCCTTCTCCACTTCTCTCTCTACTCTCTCATCCCACCTCTGTTTTCTCTGTTTGTAACTTGTACTTGTAAAGTTAGCATCTTGTTACTTATTGTTCAGTTATCTCATTTGTATATGTTTGTATGATACTATATTAACTCAATATGATTAAATATTTAAGAGTTCTTACCATGTACCAGGACCTTTGCAAGGATACAAACACAACCTCTGCCCATGAGCAGTTCCTAATGTAGTAGAGAAAACTGACTTATAAATAAATAACTATAATAGAGATTGGTACAAAAATAGTTACATATAAAATGCTATGCAAAGATTAATAATGGGTAATTAATTCTGGCAGTTGTTAAACCATGTTCAGGGAAAGCTATAGAAAGAAGATACTGAGTTGCATCTTCAAAGTCATGTGGAATATAAAATATATATTCTACTTTCTATTTGCAATATACTTATTTTGACTGATCTGTTAGACTGTAAGTTCCTTGTGGTCAGGAATTATATTGTTCTATGCCTTTGTTTCATTCATAGTGCCAAAATACTTCCTTCACTCAATGAGTCTATTTGGTACTAACCAAATGCTTTACTTATATGCATATTATGTTCATATAAATAAAATATATTTTTCTATTTCTTTATCCTCTCTGTCCTCCCACCAAAACCTAAATTGGTCAGCATACTTTTTTGTATCTTTATATCCTATTTCATTTAACATAACATTAGCCATGTAATGTATTTTTAGAACAGCTTATTTTATACACACATGTGTAGTTTCTTTCTGTGCCGTATCTTGTTAGTAAGCATCTTGATTTTTGCTCTGTAACCTTTTGTAGGCTTTTATGGTGTCTTGTGTGAGCATAATAAAAATATAAAGCTTGATGTTTTTTTACTTATCAACAGCTTATGGAAAACTTTCAAGTTTATTATTTTTTTTTCTAGCAGGTCAAAATATCTAAGGTTTCAGATTAATAAAAATACAGTTTTAAAGCCATGTTAAACTACCATAATGCTAAAGTTACAAACTGGCCAATTGAATATTATGAATTTTACTCCGGGACAGAATAAAACAGGCTCAAGATCTCCAAATTTCATGAAACACCAGTGAGATTTACCTTAGTGAACATTTAAACCCATCATCATTTTTGCAAGTTTCAAGGCCAAAGACTTTTTAAGATTACAGCTTTAAATGAATTGAAATCATCTTGAAGTATATTAAAATTATTTGCCAAACATCTATTTGAGAATCTGCTATATAAGAGGAACTAGAAATGCAAAAATAAATGACATTATTTCTATTTTAAGGAGCTCACAATTTAATAATTAAAGAGATTTCTCCAATCTGTATTATGGGATAAATTTAATTGCCTAGATATAAATTTCAAAATTGATTAGCAGTAGAAAAGACTTGTTTAAGGACTTTAACTCAGTTTACCACTTCATAAGCACCATGGCTTACATTAGTAGGTATTAAGTGAGTGTTTCTTAAATAAGTGGATAATAAGAACCATAGAATTTAAAGTTAGGAGTAAGACCTTACTAGTGAGGTGTTTTTTTTTTTAACCTGTCATATCAACATGGTTTTGGTTATCAAAGTGATCGACAGTAGTATTTAATGGGTGAGGCAAGGCTTATCTGACATTTAACAATGCTCAAAGCAGTCCTACCCAATGAAGAATTGTCACATCCTGCACAACTTTGAATGTCTGACTAAATCTACTACAAGTATAATTTAGTGTCACTTATTCCAGAATTGGTGTAGCTATACAGTACAGTCTCTATCAAATTCCAGCAAAATGTTTTATGGAAATATTTAAAGAAATACAAGGATCCAAGAAGGCAAACTTTATACATGACAAAGCTGGAGTACTTACACTTCCAGATATTAAGGCTTGTGATATTGACATAGGATAAAGCAATAAGCAAATGGGACATAAAAGAGTTCAGAAACAGATGCACTCGTATATGATCACCTGATTTATGAGAAAAATAACACTGTCATGCAGATGGGAAAGGATGGGCTTTTCAATAAATAGTTCTCGGGCAACTGGTATACACATGAGAAAGAAAAAAAAGGGAATATTGATTCTTCCTTCACACCATAAACAAAACTCAACTCTAGATGTATTCTAATCTGAATGTGGAAGACAGTTTTAGAAACAAACACAGGAGACTGTTTCCATGGATCGGTAATGAGTGTGGTCTTACTGAAAAATTATAAAATGAGATTTCATATATATATACACACAATAAGCATAAATTGGTACTTTAGGACATAATACTGAAAAGTTTTTTCAAGAAGTTACGCAAAGAACAGGTCGTAATACAAAGGAAGTTTACTTGAAAAAAAGACATCTCAAAATTGAATGATTTACTCACCCTGTCATTTTTTTCTGCTACGTATTTCCAATTACATAGTTAATTGAAATGGGTTTCAATGCAATAGTGATGCATTTACTTCAAGAACAGGGAAAAGAATTGCAAATGTGTAACAGAAGAGTTGAAAACAGATTTAGATCCAAGCCTTAATAAATTAGTAGAGGCACATGAAATGCAAATATTTTAAAGAATTTCATTAATAAAGTTTATTTTTAAAATATACTCTTTCTTCTCTCTATATTTTTAATGATTATAGCACACTAATACATTTATGTTGTGAAAATTACATATTGAAATTGTTTTTCTGAGGGGTTACTAAACAATTTCTTCGTAGTCTGTTATAATACAGTTTCTTTTTCTAATTCTTCCTCTAGGCTGCATCACTTATCAAAGATGAAAGACGAGCTCACTTGTGAAAATATATATATTTTTTATATTTCAGTAGTCTATAATTTATCTTGTCATGTTAGCCTTAATTCAATTAAGATTGTCACCCTCTTTCTCTTGTCAATATTAGTAAGTCTGGTCTCTTATTGTTTATTCTAACACTAGTTTTTATTCTAGATTCTACCTGTACCGTATTTCTGATCTTTCGTTTTCTTGTGTGTTTTTTGGGGGGCGAGGGGAGTAGAGGGGAGTATAAAATGGCTTCTCATCTTAATTATCTTAAATGCAAACATATTCACTATAATTGGATGCAAACAGATGACTATTTTATCAAGACTTGACTTTACACCTGAATAAGGGAAGGAAGCCTCCCACAAGAGAGCCAGATCATGTTCTTTCTGGAGAGAACGATTTCAGATTCTCTCCCATGGGGATTCATTTCAGAATTTTATGCAGGGATTACTGATCAGATTTGTGTTTTAGAAATATCATTCTGGCAGCAGTATACAAGGACAAATTGAAGGGGATGACGAGATTGGAGGCAGAGAATCCAGTTAGGAAAATGTTGTAAGAGTCCAGGTTATTGTCATCATCACGATGACCTGAACAAAGGAAAGAACTTGGCAGAAATGAGAAAATCAACTCAACTTAGTCACTTGGTGAGGGGAAAAAGATGAGTCTAAGGTGGCTTCCAAATTTCTGATTTGAGTGACTTGATGGGATAGTTGCCTTTCATTAAAAGAAGGACCATAGGAAAAAGTACAGTTTGGGACATGTAGAATGGGACCTGCAGGTGGGAGTAACCTACGAACATTTGATTGTGTGTATTTGTTTAGGGGAGCTACGTGGGCCGGAGATACAGATTTGGGAATCATCGTTATCTAGCTGGTAGTCGAAGTGTTTAGAGTAAGATTGGAAAATATGTTTAGATACAGAAGAGAAAAAAGCAAAGGAATCCTGAGGAGCAGTTTCATAGAAATTGAGAGAGGTGAGAATTTTGAGACGAGAATAAGGAATAATGCTACATCCTCTGAGCAATAAATGGAAAGCCAACAATTAAGACATCGATAGAGAGGTCCATTGTATTTGGCAATATGCGGGTCACAGGGGATCACTGACCGAGAAGTTTCAGGGATAAGTATACAAAACCTTGTTTACATACAGTTGGTTAAGACGGAATGGATTTTGCAATTACGTAAAAAAAAAATTTTAAGTGAATGGAAGGTGAAGAAATAGAGTCATCAAATATCCACTGTGTTTCTGGTTCTTCAATATGAAAGAAAAGAAAAAATAACTGCCAGAGATGCAGGATAGAGTTCTTCAATTCTTTTGTTTTTCCCACTTGTTCCTTGATTAAAATGTTCATGAGTTAATGTTCAACTTTGTATTTTTCTATAATTAATCATCTCATAATTTTTTTGGTTAGTGTCATAAGTCTGAAAGAATCGGGGTTGCCCCCAAACCAAATTAAGTATAAATACTAAAGTGTGCGATTTCCATGAATGTACAAATTTAAAAAATATTTATGACAGAAATATGTAAAATCATGATTGAATAAAAGGAAGAAGTTGACAGCGTGTTGGATAAATGTGAGATATCTTACAAATGATTTTTAAATGAGGCCATCTGTTAAAGCTTGCTGATGCTCCCGGTCTGGAGCAAGAGGTTATTTATGTTTTCACGCAAATCAGGCTTTAACCAAAATACTTTGGAAAAAACAGATGCCTTATAGAAATTCATTATTCCTAAAATAATTACAGCCCTCTAAATGTTAACATCCCTTCCTACAAAGAATGGTATTATGCTAATACTGTTTATATATGTGAATGTGAAATTATTGTATCATTGCTGTAATACAATGCAATGGTTTCTGCCTACCCCCACCTCCAACTTCACCCCCAGGAGATACATGCCTGCTTACCAGGACCAATTTTCTACTATTTAGCCAAAAATATTTGACCTTTGAAAGTCATAACCCAAGTAGTTGCATTTGAACAAAAATTTAAAGACAAACCTAATATTTTAGGCATCCTCTTTTTCTACTCCTATGGTCTTTTTAGACCCCAGTCTCACCAGATATATCAAAGTAAAGGAAATTTCATAATAGAATATAGTTATTCTGACATGTTTCATTAATGCCAAAGTCAAAGAATTAGTAATGTTTTGCTAGAAAACAAACTTCCAGTGTTACTACTATTTTACTAGTGTGTGTAGTCACTCACTTATAAAGAGTGAACAGTATGTGCAGAGTGCCTAGAGACAGAATCATAAGAATCTCTAGATATTATATCTATGTTAGATTAATTTGAGTCTACACAAAAAGAGTTAGAGTTAGAAAAGAGTTGTAAGAGTTAGAAAAAAAAAAATTGAAGAGACTTCTTATTTGCAGCTTTTATCATTACCGAGAGAGCAGTAACTTAGACACAGACTAGGATTTTTGGTTTCTCCACTTTATGGCATTTTATTAACTTTGTAACTGAGTGGAATGCTGAACCAAGTTCCTATGGCATGTAAGTACCTCACTCGGCTTTCACTTTAGTACTTTGAGAAGCTTTTAGGCATAAACTCTTTTAATGAAAGTTATTCATTGGCATCTTCTTGTACTTTGAGAATGCTATTAGCTTCAATAGGCTTTTATTTACTTGAAAATAGTGGCTTACCCACTCAGATCATACATGTCATTTCTCCTTCCTAACTGCTCTTTGGGTTGAAGCCTTTGTCAGAATGGAGGACAGAAGAAGAACTGGAGAATTATATATGTCAAACTCCCAGCCTAGATCCTTGCTCATGATGGAAAGTCTATACCTACTAATTTCTCATCTTATGTTCTATGTGCTCTATAAAGCAGTATGGCGTAGCGATTTCTGGTGAGACTCTGCAACCTGATGGCCTGAATTTGAGAATTGACTCCACCATTATTGGTTGTGTGAGCTGAGTAAATATCTTCTCTCTCCCTCAGTTTTCTCATCTATAAAGTGGAGATAATAATAGTACCTTCCACATTGCATGGTTGTGAGGATTAAATAAGTTAGTATATTTAAAAGGCTTGGCATAAGGCCTAATGGGTTGTTGTAGTGGTGGTGGTTTTTCTCATAGGCAAAAAAAGCATGACTCTGCTCATGGAAACCCAGAGAAGTGCTCACTAGCAGGCAGTAATTCTACTCTCCACAGTCCTTTATATACCAAGGGAATATGGGTGGTCCCTGTGAAATGGCACCAAAACATCACTCCTCTCATAAAGGAAGGAAAAGAAAATACCATGTGTTTTCACAAGTATTATCTCATTTAATCCTCAGAACAATTCTTGCAAAATAAAATATTAGTCGATTTTTACATGTGAGAGACCTGAAGACTTACACGAGATCAAATGGCTACTGGATAGCAAAATCAAGACTTAGTCCAAGGAGTATGAGACTCAAAAGCCCATCTGTTCCCATGTCATTCTACTGGCTAAGATGCCAGCGTTTGGGGCATAGCTGTTTTCTTCCTTTTCTAGATGCGACAAATTAAAGAGACCTCTGCACCAATCCAGTCCATCCATCCTCCTCTTCACGCTTCAAGGGAGAGTCAGCACACAAAGTAGACACTCAAATAATGTTTGGTCATTGACCAAATACTTCTTCTTTTTCCTAAAAAGAAAATAAACATTTTGCATATTTAATATTACAATGGTTTATTGTTTTAAAATATGAGCTTCTATGACTCTGTGGAAAGGTAAATATATAACTTTCTATATAAGACAAGGGTTTCCCAATTTAACATCAATTCTCTTCTACTTAATAGTACAAAGTCTGAATTAATAAGAAAGCATAATTCTAGTAGCTTCCTATCCTTATTCTATTTTGATCTTTTTTTATTTACTTAGAGAAAATGTTGGCCCTAGAATTCTTGCCTTTGGCCAAAACAATAAAATTCTTATCTGATAATAACCGTTTGAAAATATGAAAGTTGTATGGATGGTAATTGTTTTTCACCTAAGATAAATAACAAAGATAAGTGTTTACATGTATAAGGCACTTGTATTGTAGGGGACTTTACAGAAAGAATCAAATTTCACAGTAAAGTTATCTTTAGTGCATCTTTTTCAAACTGACACACAGCTCTATGAGAATACTAATCATGTTCTTCCATCGAAACTCTTCCATGCTTATCCTGCTAATGCCAGTTATTCTAGAAAGTATCCACCATTCCAGCCATTCTTCTAACTGTACATTTAGATATATACTCATCACCTATGCACATATATTTGTTTTTCTTTCCTCCAGGCACAGAGTAGAAGACTCTTCCACTAACAATTTACGTAACATAGTTATGTAACCTCAGGAAAGTGGCCTCATCTCACTTTGCCTCACCTTTTTAATCTTTATGCGTCAGCTTCTACATCAGTTGCTTTATATGTCTACTTTTATTTATCTTCATGTAAATGTAAAAGAGAGGCCATAGAGCTTATGTAACTTTACCAATATTCTATGACTGGCAAATAACAGATTCCAAACATACTTCTGTTTTAAAACCTTCATCGTACACTACTAGTAAAGCATACTGCCTTCTCCAGGCACAGTACTTGCAGAGCATTAAGTTGGGGAGAGGAGTTTTTCACACTATCCGCCCCCTACACATACCCATTCTCTGCCCCCAGCTCACTGCTCTTACAAATGAGAATGTGTAATGTCCTGATAGTTGTCAACCTTTTTTTCTTACCCCAGCATACCTGAGGGTTGTGATACACTTGAACTAATAGCTTAACAAAGATTCTCAAAAGACATATTTCAGGATCTGGGTGACAAGGAGCAATTGTAGTTTGAAGAATCCTCTTTCTCTGATGAGATCTAAATGTGTTCTAAGATATGATAACCCAGAGCATTGCCAAGACACAATTCTTGTTGGCTGTCCTAAAAAAGGGAACACCTCAAACAACTAAATCTGTTGACAAGAATGTGTAGTATGGGCTTCAGAGTGCAGATTCTGGAGTCCACCAGACCTGTCCCACTACTTTACTAGTTATGTTAATATAGGCAAGTTATTTCACCTTTTTCCTCGCCTGTAAAATTGGGACAATAATGGTATTAGCATCATGAGATATCTGTGAGGATAAACTAAGAAACAGCTGTAAGTACATATAGTACATATTAGTCACATAGCAAATAGTAGTCATTGCTAGTAGTAGTTATGATCTTTATTGAGCGGGTAGTTTCACGTACTTTCTTATTCAAAACCTTCTGAAAGTACTTCTGTGGTTTTTTAATTCTTGGTTTTCAGTCAGACACTTTGGAAATGATTTTAATTCTTTCAAACACCAGAATACCATGTGGTAACTCTCCAAATTTCCTACATTAAGACTTAAGAAGTTTTAACATGAAAAAGCTGCTGCATCTCAAGTTACATTTCAAGTATCTCAACAAAGCAAGTTACTGCAGATAATTTAAATGATACCCAGTCTCGAGTACTTTCATTATGACTGATGTCTTTTTCAGAATACCTTTTTGTTATATACCTTATGGATTTAAAACATGACTAAAGATGAATTTCTAAATACATATGTTATGTTTTCTGAGCCTGTTCATTCTTTGAGGAAATTAAGGAAAAAAATAATGAAGCCATGTTATACAGGTACTTAATTTTTTTTTAATCTGTGGTAGTACTGTGGTAATTAATGTTTATTTTATGCAAACTAGACTATATCTGTTAACGGACACATTACTGTCAAGAAAATATTACTTGTCTTAATTATCAGTAATGAAGCAGGGATAAGCTGCTCACTTAGATATAATATATCTAATGACCTTTTCAGTTAGAGGTTGTGATGAAAGGTATCAGTTTCACAAATTATGCTTCATTCAGCTTCTGGTCTTTGTGTAGATTAATGTTTTGTGGATGAGTTTTAAAGTCAGGCATAAATTGTGTTTGGTGTTTAAAATTGATTTAGTGTCTTGCTTTTAGTATATCATTTTCTCGTTTATAAAGCCTCAATTTTATCTTCAAGCTTAAAAAATAGTCCATAGTTAATTTAGGACTGCTTTACTAACTGCCAGTGTTTTTTTAACCTTACCAAATAAATTCGTGCATATATTTCCCCTTGCTTAACCAAAAGACAAGCTTCTTTGTTATTTCTGAATTTAGAACAATAAGCACAATGTTTATAATGACAATTTTGAACTAGGAGTAGAAATATTTCTAATGCCATTTTTCTTAATTAGATTTCCTGAGATGACACAGAGCTGGTTATTTTGATAGAATTTATGATATCCTTTCATCAGCCTCTTACTGAATAATAACTATCTTGTTTCAAGGTATTGGAACATCATTCAAGAACTCAGATATTTGGCCCTGTATTCAGACCAATAGGAGAATTGCCTCATGTTTTAAGTTACAAAGGATTTAAGCATTGGGGGTCAATACAACAAAGCAATACAACAAAAAGTGATTTTCAAATTTCTGAGCCATGGAACCCTTTATCTAAAATCTTATTCAGAATGAAATCAGAGCCACTCTGCTTGAACGGGAAGATTTCTACAGTAATTCGGAGAAATCCAGGGCTCTCAAGGAGCAAGGTTTTGATACTGCAATGCTGATATTTGTATTGTTCACAGAACCCAAATACTACAGCAGGAGAGAAAAGTGCAGGCCATCTTTCAAACCCCTCATTTTAATGGTGAGGCACCCAAAATCTAATCCAAAGTAACCAACCTAAGTTCACATGGTCACTAAGTGCTATGATCTACAAAAATACATGATTCTTCCAGTGGTGGAATTTTTTTCTCTAGTCTTTGTTGTCCTACTCCTGTAGTAATAAATTTTGAAAACTCTATTATTTAAAGAAAAGTTTCTGAATCGACCTAATCAAAAAAAGAAAGAAAAAGTAAGCCATAGGTTTCTATTTTCAAGGACACAGTAAAGTCCTACCTGTCCCAAAATATCAACTCTTTACTCCTTGCCCCATTGCTCATTCTGGAATAGTGTGGAGCAGTGGGTGCTCATTCTCCACTCTGGCTTTGCTGAAGAGCAGGAGCAGGACCAGGTCAGCAAAACAGGGATTTTCCTGTGCCATACTTAAATTCTTTCATTTTCTCAAAAGCATATTCACACATGGAGTTGCCTGTGGTTATAACTCTCCATCTAATAATCTAATAGCTCCTCCACCACCTACCACTGTCATCTCAACCAGGCTAACTATTATCCTTCAGGCAACCTTAAATGTCGCTTCCTCCTTTGGGGCTTCTCTGATCTATCTATACTGAGTCTGGATTACATATCTCTCATTTGTGCTCTCATAGCATCTTGTACTTTATCAAAGCAGTGATCGTTACTTTTTGCAACTAAAAGTAATGATTGCAATTACTTTTATCATCCCCTTCTACATGCTCAGTTTCCTAAATACAGAGACCACAAATATCTTGTTCATCATTGAATCCCGAAGCCTAGCAGAGTTTCTGACTTGTGGCTAGTGCCCTATATTTATTAGGGAAGGAAAGGAGGGAAATAGGCTCCATGTCCCACTCAAAGGACATAATGTGTTGATGTAAACTGGTTTCTTGTTGAGAAGCAGCTGCTGACTTCTATATGACATTGGAAGAATTATCTATGACTAGGTCTTCGTTTCCCTTTCCAGCAGGTTGATAATGTCTCCTGTGCCTAGCTTTTGTCCTCCTCCTGCTGAAAGTTTTCTCTGTATCAGAGTTTTCTACTCAGTTTCTGAAGTATAATGGAGGAGGAAGTTGTATTTGTCTTCAGAACCAGATTAAGAAGGCTTCCCTTGGAAAATAATCTCTTAAAAATCATCTTACTTTTTCTCCCACAGACTTTTAATGGTGATGACATTCTTTAAATGAAGTATATTTGTAGCTCTTCTTGGAAACTGTAAGATTTTATTTCTTTGTTTTATCTTTGACAATGGTATTATACAATTCACATATACTATGCAGCCACGATGGAATTATTGTCTACAATTTAAAATGTCTAAACTTGTTTCTGTCAAAAAAAGAGGAATTTAAATACAACTAGTCAGTGTCCCATCCAAAGTAATACCACTCTTCTAATTATTAATTATGTTATTTTTGTATCGGCACAAGCAGCTAATGAGGGAATGTGGTGCAGGAGAAAAGAGATGAAATAGAATTGTCCCACTGAGTTTTTTCAGAAAGTTGAGAAAGAAAAAGTTAAGTTCAAGAAAAAGACCCATTGAACTTAAGTAGTGATTCTACTACATATTAGAGGGAAACATTTTTTTTTAAGGATTTTTTGGGGGTAAAATAATACATGCACATAGCCAGAACAGCAATTTATATTTACAGAACTAAATGGTCACATTTTCAAGTAAAATACTCCCTGGCATTTGAACAGCTGTTATATCTAAATCAGATTTGAATACTGTTGTTTAACCTTCCCAGCTGTAGCGGGGGCGGTTCGTTAGTCTAATTCAGTATAAAATATGCATAGTATACTTAAATTTGAAACTTTAAACACATATTTGTATTAAACTGATAAATTTTAGTTATATAAGCCTATTTTAGATAAACCTTTTATCTTTCTGTGAGTTATTTATTGTCCTCAACTATATTGTATGTTTGAAAATAATTAAAATATCCTTCTAAATCCTTTCCATTTAATTCATATCTCTTTTTTTTTACTTTTATATTAAGAATGAACAAAAATATACATTTTCTATTCCTATCATTGTAATTGCATTGGTGCATCCATAGGAAAATTTTTATTATATTTTTTTCTTATATATCTTCCTAACCAATTCTCTAACCCTAACAGAATCTTCTTCACTAAAAAATTGTGGGAATGGAATCAGAATGAGGTGGTTGCTATTGGAAGGCAAAATAAAAGAGCAATACTTCTCAGTCTTACAAGACAAAGGCTAAAAGAGGTTAAAATCAAAATACATGTAATTATGTAGCATATGAATCTAGTGAATAACAATTTGTAGCCTGCTACACTAGAAAATATTGCTTGACATTTGAAAGATGTAATTTTTGAAAAAATAAACGTAAATGTATACATCACGCATGCTCACACACATATACAGATAAATGTAGAAATAGTTATAGATTGATCTGTATGCGTGTGTTTATATACTATATACATACATATAGTCTTAGCTTTGTCTTCTGGAGAGCTTAGAAGCAATAATAGTCTAAAGAATATTCTAAGTACCCAGATACTGGTTTCTAAGTGTCATCCCCCAGTAATAAAAAAA